>NC_138075.1:135311637-135894137 GCF_964212035.1 Myotis nattereri | reverse complement strand
TAACCAAGGATTTACAGAAGAATCCACTTGAGACTGGTAGGAAGGGTGGAGACCAGGAAAGGGCTGGCCCCACTCCCACAGGCAGTGGCTGAGGCTCTGCTGTGGGAGGTTTTCCCCTGAGAAGCATGGAGCCTAAATCTCAGGCCGGGCTCCCCAGCTCAGAGCACCAGAGATGGGCAGAGACACCCACATAACATCCAACTAGAAAAAGAAGCAGGGTTTTTGTCCACTAAGGAGAGATGGAGTCTGGAGACACAGGCACCTCCTTAAAGGGCCAATTCACAAAATTTCCTTTGCAGTCACTCACCCTAAGCTCCAATGGCAGGAGGGCAAGAGTCACCTGAGAAGAACCTGGGGTTTGAGGCCCTGGGGAGGAGTCTGGGAAACAGCCACCAGGATCCCTGTACGGAGTAATTCTCTGACACTACCATAGCCATCTTTCTTGGGAAGAGCATTCAGCTTTGAGCTACATCACCCTGGGGGAAAGTAATTATCCTACCTTCTGGAATCCCTCTTGCCACACCCTATGAATCTTAATCCCTGCTGAGGAGTCACTGGCATAGGCTGAGTTTAGAAGTCTGGGCAGATTCAGCCGGGTTCAGTGACAGGTTTTGGGATGGGGCCATCCCTCACACTTTCCTGTGAACCTGACTGGTGCTTCGCCCTCACAGGAGATCCTACTGAACTACCCTCCCAGCTTCTGGCAGACCCAATCTCTGGGCTTCAGAGGCCCCACCTGCGTGACTATTAGGGGCTCCACCCTGCTGAAGTCAGGGAAAAAGCTAGGATTCAGTCGTTTGGCTTTGGGGCAGGGAACCACCTTCTGATTGGCACCTGACCCTCATGGGAAATCCCTTAGCCCCCATCCTACTGATTCTGCCAGAAGTTCTTTCAGTGACTGAGCCTAACAGTCATCTGGCAGGCGGAGGCAACCAGAGGCAGATCCCAGAGTGCCTTAGGACATTTGCTGACCTGCCTGCAGGCCCGGTGCTGGTAAAAGTGGACTTAGAGCTCAGGTTGGTTCTTCCCATGTGCAGCTAAACCAGCATAGGCAGCCACAACTGTGGATCACTTGTAGCATCAAACTGGTTGCTGAGGGCCCAGCACAGACAGCATGTGACATTGGCCTGTACCAGAGTCCCTCCAAAGAGACCTAGACACACCAAGTGGTCAACTTCAGGTAGCATTGGAGGAGAATCCAACAAACTTCACAAAAAGCACATCTAAAAGGAGATTCAGTCTATGGCCATAACACCCTAAATGTGCCCGATCTCATCTGATCTTGGAAGCTAAGCAGTGTTGGGCCTGGTTAGTACGTGGATGGGAGACCACCTGGAATACTAGGTGCTGAAGGCTTTAAAAAAATAAAAATAAAAAAATAAAAGGAGATTGCAGCGGGCACTAAATTCTGCTGAGGTGAATTCTACTTTTATTTCTTTTTTTCTGTTTATTTCTTTTCTTATTCCTTTTTTTCTTTATCTTTTTTAAAAAAAATATTGGTTTGCACTTGTAGAGCAGCTCACATGCCATGCTCACGTTTGGACCTCATACTCAGCCACCTCAAGGGTGGATCCCATGCATGAACAGGCCAAGAACAAGCAATACACAATTACAATAGGAGTGCCTACATAGCCCGCACAAGGTGCATTTCCAGAGCATCCAGCTCAGGAGACTGTACCATTGCATCCCAAAGAACACCTATTATGTAAGTCTACCCCATGAAGGCCAAGAGTCATAGCAAATCTATCTGATAAATAGAAACAGAGAATGGCAGCCAAAATAGGGAGACAAAAAAACAGACTCCAAATGAAAGAACAAGAGGAATCTTCCAGAAAAGAGCAAAATGAAATGGAAGCACGCAATTTATCAGATATAGAGTTCAAAGTAATGGATGTAAGGATGGTCAAGGAATTTACTAAGAACTATAAGAGTATGAAAAAGAATGTAAAAACCATGTAAAAGAGCCAGTCAGAAATAAAGAATACCACAATTATATCAGGAGTACACTAGAAGGAATAAAAAGTATGTTTGATGAAGCAGAGGATTAAATCAGAGATTTGGAAAGACAAGGTAGAAAAAAGCACCCAAAGGAGCAGCAAAAAGGAAAGAGAAAAGAATTAAGATAGTTTAAGGGTTTTGAGAACAATATAAAGAGTGAAAATATCTGCATCATAGGGGTACCAGAAGAAGAAGAGAGAGAGCAAGTAATAGAGAAACTATTTGAAGAAATAACATGACTAACAAACTTCCCTAAACCTGATGAAGAAAAAAGACAACTCCAAGAAGTGCAAAGTCCCAAACAAGATGAACCCAAAGAGACCCACACCAAAACACATCCTAATTAAAATAGCAAAGGTAAAGACAAAGAGAGACTTTTAAAAGCAGCAAAAGAAAAGCAGTTAATTGCCTACAAGAGAGTTTTCATAAAGCTGTCATCTGATTTATTAATAGAAATATTTTAGGAGAGAAGGGATTATCCTATATAATAAAAGGCTAATATGAAAATCAACTGAACAGCAGAACAACTGGTCAGGTTCTTCAAAGTGGGCAGAGTGCATGGGAGTTTCCAAAGACAGGAAATAGGCAGGCAAGCAAATTGGAAACTGAGAAACTAGGAAAAACCTCCAGATCATAGAGCAAACCGTGCCAGCAGGAATCTGGATGTCATTGTTGATTACAAGTCAGGAAGCATTTCACTTAAAAATTTTTTTCAGTTACAGTTGCAATGTTATGTTAGTTTCACATATCCAACACAGTGATTTATATAAGTTATGAAGTGATAACTCCAATAGGTCTAGTACCCATCTGACACCATACCATGCGTAGTTATTCCAATGAACGCAACTTGCTCTCTGTGCTGGTTTAAAACAATTTCCCAGTAAGGACAAGAACATTCCCACAGCTGCTAGCTCTCCCAAGAGTCTTTGAATTCTGAGAGTAGAATAACCCATATAATAAAAGAATTGCAGCCCCAAAGGACTGGAAATGAAGAGCAAGCCATACTTTATGTCATGAGTTCATGTCTTCAGGTGCAGCCAAGCCCCGTCCCAAGGTGCTAGAAGAATTTAAGTATGTAACCAGGGAGTCACTACTGGTAATTTTTTAAAAAATCATATACAAGAGAGTAACGAGAAAATTCATGATAAGTTAATGTCACACGTTTTTGAAAAGGGATGAACTCCAGAAACTACAGACTAATAACTTTGGTCAACATTGGTCACATTATAGAATGAATTTTAAGCACATGCCCTATGAGCACTTTGAAAGGAATGTGTTGACGGCTGGAAGACTTGGAGTCACCCGGGGCGAGTCCTGCCAAACTAACCTCATCGCCTTTGTGAAAATATTTGACTAGCTGCGGGATTTGGGGAGTAACATAGATCTAGTGTTTCTTGGTTTTAGGGAAACAATTGGCAAAATCAGTCAAGATACCACTTTGGGTAATGTGGCAAAATTCACGTAGTATGGAAAGTACTCTTGAATGGCTGGGATCTATTTGAAAACTGTGCTCAGAATGGAAAGACAAAAAATTTGGTAGCTGGTGACATTTGGTGAGTGTCCAAGTTGCTGCTCTCAAATTCTTACTAGAGTACCTATGCATATACAGGAAAGAAGAAAAGTGAAATTAGGACTGCTTACCACATCAGTGCTAATATGGGGAGGGGGATTCTCACTGACTTTAAGGCTGATGAAAAGGACATTCAATGATCTATAAATGATTGTCTAAATGTAGGTAGAAAGACCTGTTCTTTTCTTATCCTTACCCTACTTAATTTCTGCTTTAGAACACGGATTCTATGAACCTAAAAACCTGGACATCTACCCCCTCTTCATGAGAACGAAGACTGCAGTCACAAGAGCAACAAGTCATAGGAGTAATTCTAAAAAGAAACAAATAAATCGCTAAGAAGAAAATTATAGCACTTTACCAAGTGATATAAAGAATATGAATAGAGAATCAAATTTCTTCATGGGAAGATTAAACATTGTAAATATGTTAATTCTTCCATAATTAATTACAAGTTTAATAGATCATAACAAAATCATAAAGAATTTCTTTTTTGGACTTGAAAAAAAGATTCTGTCTGCATCTGCAAAAACTAAACAGTAAGAATGGCTAAGAAAACTGTCCCTGGTGTATTCTGGAAGTGAGCGCATGATAAAGGAAACATCATAAACCAATGAAGAATGAATCCATTCATTAACAAAATGTTAGTTTTGAAAAAAACTCAGGTTAGAGACTTTTTGTACCAGATTGCAAAATAAAATGTAAATATTTAAACTATTAAAAGGAAGAAAATATAGATGAATATTTGATGATGTTGGAATAAGGATGTCGCTGAGCATATTCCCATGAAAAAAAAGCCATACAGAAAAAAAATCAATTGATTTGAGCATAAATTTTATTTTAAAATTATTTTTATTAAACATTTAATTTTGAGATAATTAGAGATTTACATCCATTTTTAAGAATTATACAGATATTCTATGTACAGTTTAGTCCATTTTTCCACATGGGAACATCTTGCAAAACTATAGTAAAATATCCCAGCAATGATGTTGCCATTGATAAAGTCAAGACACAAAACATTTCTACCCTCACAAGAGTTCCTCCTATTGCCCTTTCATAGCCACACCCGCTTCTCTCCTGCCCTTTTTTCTCCACCCTTAATCTCTGCAACCCTCCTGTTCTTCATTTCTATAATTTTTAAATTTCAAGATGTGACATAAATGAAATCATACAGCATGCAATCTTTTGGGATTGGCTGTTTTTTCAGCATCAGCATGATTCTCTAGAGATTCATGGAAATTGTTGCATATATCATTAGTCCACTCCTTTTTATCATTGAGTAGTATTCCATAGCATTAGAGGTACCACAGTTTGTTTAAGCAGTCACCCACTGAAGGATCATTTGGCTTGTTTCCAGGTTTGGGCTACTATGTATAAAACTGCTATGAAAATTTGTGTATAGGTTTTTGTGCAAATGTAAGTTTTCATTTATCTGGAATAAACGCCCAAGAATGCAACTGCTGAATCAATTATATGGTAGCTGCAGTGTTAGTTTTTAAGACACTACCAAACAGTTTTTCAGAATGGCTATACCACTGTACGTTCCTACGATCAATGTAGCATCAATGTATTAAGCCAGCAGTCGGACATTCTTAGCACTGCCATGGGGGCAGGAGAGGCTTCCCCCACCACCGCTGTGCTCACTAGCCATGAGCCCAGCTTCTGGCTGAGCAATGCTCCCCCTGTAGGAGCGCACTGACCACCAGGGGGTAGCTCCTGCATTGAGCATCTGCCCCCTGGTAGTCAGTGTGCATCATAGCGACCAGTAGTTCTGCTGTTTGGTCAATTTGCATATTAGCCTTTTATTATATAGGATTTGCCCTCATTTTCTTTTATGACATGCCTGTGCATATTTTGGTTGATTTTCTAATTAGATAATTTGTTTATTTGTGTGTGTGTGTGGTTTTTTTTTTACTGTTGTATTTTGAGCATTTATAGTGGTATGTAGTTTGCAAATATTTTTTATAAGTAAGTAGATTGTCTTTTTATATTCTTAAAAGGTCTTGCATAGAAAAAAAATAATTTTGATGAAGTCTAATTTATCATCTTTTTATTTTATGCATTGTGCTTTTGGTATTGTCTAATAACTCTGCTTAGCCTATGTTTTTGTCCTATGTCTTTTTTTCTAAATATTTTCTAGTTTTATATTTTATGTGTTACTTTTGAGTCTGCGATTCATATTTATTTGAGTTTTATATCAGGTGTGAGGTTTAGGTTTAGGTTTCTTTTTTTGCTTATTTGCTCCATTTATTGAAAATGCTACATTACTTCTGTTACATTGCTTTTATACTTTTGTCAAAAATCAGTTGGGCATACTTGTGTGGGTCTAATTTATGGGCTCTTTATTTTATTTCATTGATCTATGTTTCTATCCTTCCACTACAGTCTTGATTACTGTAGCTATATAATAAATCTTGAAATTGGATAGACTGATTTTTCCCACTTTATTCTTATTTTTCAAAATTGTTTCAGCTGTTCTAGTTCCTTTGCCTTTTTGTATATATTTTTAGGGAAATCTTGTCTATATGTACAAAATAATCTTGCTGGGATTTTGATAGATATTGCAAAGATGGGCTTTGGAGAGAATTAACATCTGTACTGTATTGAATATTCCAAATCATGGACATGGCATATATTTATTTCTTTAGATATTATTTTTTAATTTCTTTTATCAGCACTTTGTAGTTTTTATCATACAAGTCCTGTACAGGGTTTCTTAGAACTATATCTAAATACATCAATATTTTTAGCAATTGTTTTAAGTAGTATTTTATTTTTAATTTTAGTGTCCACAGGTTCATTACTAGTCTATAGAAATACAGTTGATAATAATGAATGGGTGTTGTGTTTTGACAAATGCTTTTCCTGCCTTTATTTATATGATTAGATGATTTTATTTTTTAATTTATTAATATCATGGATTGCATTGATTCTTGCATAAATCCCATTTAATTATAGCATATTAATCTTCTTATATATTGCTGAATTCTATTTGCTAATATTTAAAAAAAAAATTTTGCATTCATATTCATGAGTTGTCTATACTTTTCCTATAATGTGTTGTCTCTTTCTGGTCTTGGTATCAGGGTAATACTAGCTTTATAAAAAGAATTAGGAAATATTCCACCTTTTTTTGAAAGAGATAGTGCCGGGGTCTAACCCCAGCAGGTCCAGGGGTTCCCAAAGGCGTAGACGGAGTCGGCGAAGAAGGAATGACGCGGAGACAGCGTTCAGTTGATCAGCAGCCTAGCCAGGATCTCCAGCCAAGTTCTGGTCTCGATCTCCAGAGAGGTTCTGCTGTTTATTGTCTTGTTACATCCATATTTATACCAGTTGATTTTAATCCTGTCAATTTCTATTACAAAGGTTAGGGCGTTTCTTATCTCCATTCCAGGGAGTAAAGATTATGTAGCTTAATCGTGATTGTTTGTAGTTAAAGTGATTAACTACCCGCCTGGCACTTAGTTAAGGAGTTTCATCCCCTCCCTAACTTCAGGGAAAAATCCCTACCTGGGGAAACAACCTTTCTCGGAGAGGTGACCTTGGTTAAAACACACAGCGCTAAGAGGAGCAAACATATTAAGAACAGTATGCTATATACGCCAGGTCCCTTGAAACATATGCTGTGCAGATGTTTCTATCCTGCAGCGAATGTGTCAAGCAGCAAGGATGGACCGGCTTCCAGCAAGATAGTATATAATTGGTATTATTCGTTGCTAAACATTTAATGGGAAAATTTATTGATTTGGACACAAGCTATTGTTTTCATCAAGAGTGATCCTAGCAGTAGATTGAAATGATGGGTCACTGTGTTCTATCATTGTAACTGCCATATTTACCAAATTTATAGAGGACTTAAAGCTGAAAGTGATTCTACTGTTGGAAGAATGAGATTTTACATTTATCTCAGTGGATTGAAATGTTCCACCTTGGTACTGAATTCTCTGTTCTCGCCACACTGGTCTTATTGTTCCCACATCAGGATCTTTCTCCTTGTCCTGCTATATCCCTGGAATGTTCTTATTCCATATCTTCACACAATTTCCTTTTAACATAATTCAGTTTTGCTTAAATATCACCTCCTTAGGGAAGCCTTCCCTGGCTATCCTGCCTACATATATCCTACCCCTATACGACCACTTTCCTGTCTTATTTTGCTTTACTTTTCTTCATAGCATTTAACAAAGCCTCATGTTTTTCTTTTTTTTCTCTCCCTTTCTCTTTCCATTGTTTTCCTTTATTCTATCTATCTATCTATCTATCTATCTATCTATCTATCTATCTATCATCTGTTCACCTATTCATCCATCCATTCATCCATCCATATATTTATCTACCCTCCCCTTTTTAAAAAATTTTCTATAAGAATGTAATCTGTAAAGAGAGAGACATAATTGTCTTGTTCACTGCATTATTTCTAAAGCTTAGAACAATGGTTAGAGCATAGGAGATGCTCAGTAAATATTTTAAGTAATGAATGGATAAATGGGTAATTAAAATTTGTTAACTAAAAATTGAAAGTTATAAATTAAACTTTATTTTTCCTTCAAACAAACAGTTATTTACTAGATACTGGAGAGAAAAATGGTCCTTTCTTCAGTGACTTTATAACTAATAGAAGTAGGAATATTTTTTGAGGAAATGCCATACTGGTTTCCACAGTGGCTGCACCAGTCTGCATTCCCACCAGCAGTGCAAGAGGGTTCCTTTTTCTCCCCATCCTCTCCAGCACTTGTCATTTGTTGATGACAGCCATTCTGACAAATGTAAGATGGTACCTCATTGTTGTTTTGATTTTCATCTCTTGGATGATTAGTGACTTTGATCACATTTTCATAGTCTCTTGGCTTTCTGAATGTCCTCTTTCAAAAAGTGACTATTTAGGTCCTATGTCCATTTTTTGTTTGGATTGTTTATCTTTTGTTAATTTGTATGAGTTACCTATATATTTTGGAAACTAAACCCTTATCAGAGATAACATTGTAAATATGTTCTCCAATGCAGTGGGCTTTGTTGTTGTTTTGTTGATTGTTTCTTTTTGCTGTGCAGAAGCTTTTTATTTTGATGTAGTCCCATTTGTTTATTTTCTCTTTAGTTTCCATTGCCCTAGGAGCTGTATCAGTAAAGATATTGCTACAACATACGTCTGTTATTTTGCTGCCTATGGATTCTTCTAAGATTTCTATGGTTTCCCATCTTATGTTTCAGTCCTTTATCAATTTTGAGTTTATTTTTGTGTATGGTGTAAGTTGGTGGTCTTGTTTCATTTTTTGTGCTTATCTGTCTAATTTACCCAGCATCATTTATTGAAGAGACTGTCTTCACTCCATTGTATGCTCTTGTCTCCTTTGTTAAATATTAATTGAGCATAATGGCTTAGGTCAATTTCTGGGTTCTCTGTTCTGTTTGACCTAGTAATACCACTTCTAGGAATATATCCCAAGAAAACAGAAACACCAATCAGAAAGGATATATGCACCCCTATGTTCATAGCAGCACAATTTACAATAACTAAGATTTGGAAAGAGCCAAAGTGCCCATCAGCAGATGAATGGATTAGAAAACTGTGGTACATCTATACAGTGGAATACTATTCTGCTGTAAAAAAGGAGGAATTCTTACCATTTGCAACAGCATGGATGGAACTGGAGAGCATTATGCTAAGCGACATAAGCCAGTCAGAGAAAGATAAATATCACATGATCTCACTGATTTGTGGAATATAATGAACAACAACATAAACTGATGAACCAAAACAGATCCAGAGACATACTAGCATTGAACAGACTGTCCAACCTATGAGAGAAGGCTGGGGGGGGGGGAGCGCTGGGGAGGGTGGGATAAGAGATCAACCAAAGGACTTGTATGCATGCATATGAGCATAACCAATGGACACAGACAGTGGGGAGGTGAGGGCATGTGCTGGGAGGTGGGAGTGGCGGGGACAGGTCAATGGGGGAAAAGGAGATTCATGTAATGCTTTAAACAATAAAAAATTTAAATTAATAAAAAATAGGTAGGAATAAATTATATTAAAATGTATATATACTTACAGAGTCCAGAAAACACATGCTGATTTGAGAGATACTAAAGGACTTGATCTAGCATGGGGTATGAAGGAGGGCTTTTCTGAGTCTACATCTAAAATGTTAAGGAGACATAGATATGGGCGAAGAGACTCAGGACAGTGGGAATAGCATGATTAAGGCTTCAGGATAGGAGGAACCATAGAGTGTCGACAGAGGCTCAAAGTTGTGCAGAGAGGGAGGAGGATAATCATGAGAGAGAAATCTAGGGAGGTAGGTATTGTCAGACCATGACTGGGAACCTCATTAATGGAGTTGGTCTTTATCCAAAGAGTAGTGAGGTTTTAAAGTTTTTCAAGCAGTGAAATAAAATTGTTAGACTTGATATTTAAAAATCCACCCTCACTCTTCCTGCTGTAGGGGGAATAAATTGGAGGGGAACAAGAGAGGAGTAGAGAATCTAATTAGTAGGCAATGGCAATAATCAGGTGATGTGATTTGTACTAGGCTGGTGGCAATTCAAGAGAAGTGTGAGAGAAGGGGACATACTTTAGTTCACCACAAGCATACTGAAAACCAAGGGTATGATACAACAATTGGGAAAACTGACAATTTTTTATATAAATTTCATTTTACTGATTATGGGGATATATAGAGGAAATAAAAATCTTTAGTACAAAAATTTACAATTTAGGTAGTGGCTACAACACATTCTAGATATATGACCTCAAGAAAGTTACTTAAATATTTTGAACCTCAGTTTCCCCCTTTGATGAGTTTAATAATACCTGCTTCATGGAGTTGTAAGGTATGGTAGACACTACTGATTATCCCTAACTATCTATTCTCTTCTTCTTCCAGAGTAAAATAAAATTTGCCTGAGCCAATGACCACCAAGGAATAAATTTCCCAGGCTCTTTGAAGTTATGTATAGTCATGTGACAAAGTCCTGACCAATGAGATATTAGAGACGAATTGTGTGATAGTGTCCTTAAGAGAGAGCTGGCTTCTTCTCTTTGCTCCACTCTTTTTCCTTCTCTTCTTCAGTATTGATGTTTGGAAAGAAATACTTCCTCAGACCACAAGCATGATGTGCTATCCCCTGGGGAAGACAAAATTGTGATCTGGAAGATGCTTGATCCCTAAAGAATCTGAGAAGAGATCCAGACCTGAATATTGTTTTTCTGTTTTGTTGTTTGTTTTTCTACAAGAGAGTGAAATCAAAGGAGGCAGACTCTCTTACTGGTGGTCTAGCCTTGTCCTAACTCTTACATAAAGATTAGAAGATATAATATATATGTAATGCCCACAATATTGGAACCATATCTAAAAGTTTTGTCTTCCATGCCTCTCCCACAAATAAATACAAAAATAGATAGATAGATAGATAGATAGATAGATAGATAGATAGAAAAGTAGTTTATTAATCTGCCCTCCAGAAATGGACTGCTAAAGTGCATTCTTAAATTTTTGCTTTTCTTAGACTCTGGCAAACTGAAATATATCCAGGAGAAAATGCTCAAGGCAGTAACCATATTTGGAACCCACATTCTACAGGAAACAGTTCCAGGAGTTGTGTTGCATTTGCCATTTTCACCATAAGTGTGCCCTTGACTAAAGCTTGGGAATCTCCAGTGGGTGGGGTGCTGTATTTCCATCTATTCTGATGGGGGTGGAACTGGATTATACTCAGCATTGCTGGAGGCCAGAGCTGGTGCTTTTACCAAAGGGACTGGGAGGGTTTGGGAGGGAGTTTTGGCGACTGGGTATTCATCTGCACAGTCACAGATGGGGCAAGGTGTCAGGTGCCAAGAGGACCATTATGTAGAGGCCCTGCCCTCTTGGCAGAACTCAAGGGCCTCTCTAACCAGCTCAGAGATCAATGATTTTCACTGTGTCTTCCAGGGAGTCCAGGAGTGTGGTGGCAGGAGAGGTTTGTGAAGGTATCCCTTGGTTGTTGAGGAGGGTGGTGAAGAAAGAGGGGGAGGTGCAGCAGGATAGGTATCTGGGAGACACAACTTCTGAACAAAGGATTAGTGCCTTAAAATTCTTTGAAATGTGGAAAGTCATTTTAAGGACTTTAAACCTGAAGTGGAGACCAAGAATGAAGCAACACTGATTCTATTTCAACCTGCTCAGCTGCCCACTCTCAAATGTGCCGTCTATTTGAATTTACTGCCAACGTCTACCCAGCCTCCTTCTGAAAGGGGTCAGAGCTACAAACCAAGCCCAAGTGCTGATGCTGAAAGTGCAAACAGAAGCATCCACCTGAAGAAAGCACAAACACATTCCTGAGTGCATATCTATGTCCACATAAAAGAGAACTACTTGGTAGGGAAACAATCATATCAACGATATATGTTGATGTTGGCACCAATACTTTACCACAGGAACGGGAACAGTTGAAATGAGATTCAAAAGAATAATTTTTAAATGGTTGGTTTCTAGGTTTATTCTTATTCAAGTGATAGGTGCCTCTGGGGACACCTGTGATGATCTCATCACGTTGAGGGGCTCCTTGTGTTTTGCCTACTAAGTAGGTGCATCTTCAACCTTCACTGTGTCCCTAGGAAATTTCTTTTCCTTCCATTACTCCTATTGCACTCACTTAGACTTGTGATCGAGCCATTCTAAATAACTTACACTTGTCAGGAAGCATGACCTGCCACTCCTGTATGCTTTCCACTCCCACAGCCTGTGTCCACCCCTGTTCAGCACCCTTGAACACATCTGTCATTGCACTTGTCACATTAGAGCCTATTTTCTCTGGTCTGTCTTCCTGACAAGGTTATGACAGCTTTCAGCTAGTTGTTTTTTTGTTGTTGTTGTTTGTTTGTTTTTTTAACCACTTTATCTCAGGACTAGCTTGGCACCCAGAAGACAATTAAAAATATATCTTGACTGGTTGAGTTATTTCTCCAGTGCACCAGCGAGTTTTATAAGCTTGAATATCCTTTACCCTCAGACTGTTGCTCACGGCTGGAGCACCAGTGTAAATGCAGCAAGAGTCTGAGGAGCTAGTCGGAGCGCTCCAGGTGGTCTCTAGTTAGTATACAATTGCTTGGTCCAAGCCGGAAGTTCTACACACAGGCAGCCAAGTATAAAGGGGACAGGATACTTGGGCCCCGGTTTCAGCTTTGTCCACATCATGCTGTGTGGCTTTGAGCAAGTTCCTTGACCTTTTTGTGCCTTGCTTTCCAGACTCCTTCATACCCAACCTCATTGTAAGTCTCAAAGTAAGTCAGTGAGAGCACACGCGGGTAGCTGTGTACAATGCTATGGAAGAAAAGATGAGGGATAAGAGTAAACAAATTGTAAGTGTTGAGAGGGATGCCCTCTCTGGCCTCATGTGGAAGAAGTTCCATTTGGAGGACTCCATTAAAGGACTACCTCCGGTCTTTCCCTGCTTCCTCTTGTACCAAGGGTATGTGTGGAGAAGAGATTTCTCTCACTGGGAGAAGGGACAGAGCATGCTCAGCTCAGCCCCTTCTTTTCTGAGTCGGTTTTCCTACAAGGGACATGATTCTGGTGTGCTCTTCTGTACCCTCTTTGCTGGGAGCCGGTCCATGCTTGCTGTTTCAAGGGACCTGGCATATATAGCATACTGTTCTTAATATGTTTGCTCACCTTCTTGGCACTATGTGTTTTAACCAAGGTCTCTGAGAAAGGTTGTTTCCCCAGGTAAGGATTTTCCCCTGAAGTTAGGGAGGGAATAAAACCTCTTAACTAAGTGCCAGGTGGGTAATTAATCACTTTAACTACGAACAATCAGGCTTAAGCTAAATAATCTTTACTCCCTGGAATGGAGATAAGAAACGCCCTAACCTTTGGAATAGAGATTGATAGGATTGGAATCAACTGGTATAAATACAGATGTAACAAGACAGAACGAAGAAGACAGAACTTAGAAGACAGAACCTACTCAGAACCTAGAGACAGAACCTAGAGACAGAACCTAGCGAGAGAACATGGCAAAAGATCCTGGACTGAACCTGACTACAGAAATTGGCAAGAGAACCTGACTAGAACCTGGTGACTGAACCTGGCTGGAGAACCTGGACAGAACCTGGCTGGAGAACCTAGCAAGAGAACATGGACACAGAACCTGGCTGGAGATCCTAACCAGAACTTCGCTGGAGATCCTGACCAGAACTTGGCTAGAGATCCTGGCTAGGCTGCTGATCAACTGAACGCTGTCTCTGTGTCATTCCTTCTTCGCTGACTCCGTCCACACCTCTGCGGACCCCTGGACCTGCTGGGGTTGGACCCCAGCACCTCTTCTCATTCCCCACCCTCAAGAGGCCACCTTGTGGAAGAGGCCTAGGAGTGCAGGTGCAGCCTGTGACTGAGTGGGCACTATGGATCAAATGTTTGTGTTGGACTCCCAACCCCCAAAGTGATGGAGTTTGGAGGTGTGGCCTTTGTGAGGGAAATAAGGTTAATGAGGTCCTGAGAGCAGAGTCCCCATGATGGGATTAAGGCCCTTATAAAACAGGAAGAAACAGGTGATTTCTCTGTGTTTGTACTAAAATGAAGACTCTAAAGGACAGAACCCAGAAAAGGGCCTTTACCAAAAACACACCCGTGCTGGCACCCTGCTCTCAGTCTTCCCGCCTCCAGAACCATGAGATATGAATGTTTGTTGTTCAAGCCCCTCAGTGTGTGTGGTCCTCTATAGCAGCCCAAACTGGTGCATACAGTGGGGAAGTGTGTCTGATGAAAGGACAGAGGGAAGCTCTTTTAGTTACTGCTCTATATCCACGCTGCCCAACTGAGGCAGGATAGTAAGAAAGTAGGGACATTTCTTGACAAGTGGAATAAGGAAAACTGAGACAAAATAATTAAGCAAGGCCAAACAATCTGAGCAATTTACAGTCAGCTAATAAATCACAAAATTGTATCTTCCCTAACCAAGGACACTTAGGAGCAAATGATTTTCACATTCCAGACCATCCCAGGGCAGACTGGCCTGGATTCTGCTCTATCTTCGATGCTTCGATGACATTCCTTAAAAATGAAACTAGCCCTTTCTGGTTTGGCTCAGTGGATAGAGTGTTGGACTGTGGACTGAAGGGTCCCAGGTTCGATTCTGGTCAAGGGCATATGCCCAGGTTTCGGACTCCATCCCAGTGGGGGATGTGCAGGAGGCAGCCAATCAATGATTCTCTCTCAGCATTGATGTTTCTATCTCTTTCTTCCTCTCCCTTTCTCTCTGAAATTAAAAAGAAAAAAATGAAACTAACCAGAAAATAACCCTGACCCCTCTATACACATATTCTGATGAATTCACACTTGAAGGACACTTGGAAAGCTAATGAGTATTCTGTTAAGACCCTCCCCTGAGACTTCTAGGATTCCTACTAGCAGAAGAAAGATAAAAAGCCTTAACCAGTGGTTCTCAACCTTCTGGCCCTTTAAATACAGCTCCCAGTTGTATTTAAATACAGTTGTGACCCAACCATAAAATTATTTTCTTTGCTACTTCATAACTGTAATGTTGCTACTGTTATGAATCATAATGTAAATATCTGATATGCAGGATGGTCTTAGGGGACCCCTGTGAAAGGGTCGTTCTACTGCTAAAGGGTTCACGACCCACAGTTTGAGAACCGCTGCTAAGACAAAGGACCCAGTGTGCACTCTCTCTAGAACACACCCATGACTTTCTCCCTTAGTTGTGAATCTCTGCTGTCTTTCTCCTAACCTCAAAGGCAGTGGTTCTCAACCTTGGCTGCACATTAGAATCACCTGGGAATCTTTTAAAATCCTGATTTCTGGGCCTCATCCTCCAGAAATTCTGTTTCTTTGTTATGGGGCGGGGCCACAACATTAGTAACAAAGAAACAGAATTTCTGGAGGATGAGGCCCAAAAATCAGGATTTAAAAAAGATTCCCAGGTGATTCTAATGTGCAGCCAAGGTTGAGAACCACTGCTCTAAGGGTTCCTGCAAGACTTGCAACCAGCAGAGCAGCAGGCAGTGGCTTGTCCGTGGCTTTGCCGCTGAACCTGTCTTCAAGGCCACCATTTTCTCTAACTTTCCAGTGGCTAACAGCAGCCCCGCCTCGGCTCACTTCTGTCATCGTGACTTTTACTTCTCAGTGAGTTCATGCAGCCCAGAATGGCCCACTTTCTCCTAGAGAGCCAGAGCAGCCCTGCCTAGGCTCTCTCCTGTTGCTTCTTCTATCTTAAGTCCTTCCTTCATTTCACTTTCCCCAGCTGCAATACAGGTGCTCTCAAAATCACCTGGACTCATATCGTGAAATCTGTCTTCCAGGAAGTTTAGAGCCCACACACTGGCAGCTGGAGGCAGCCTGGCTCTGGGTCTGGTCCCCATCTGGTAACACTATTACTTTTATCATAGTAAAGCCAGGATTTGATATCAGTCAGCTTGGCTTTTCTGCCTTATTTCTCAATAAGAAGGAAATAAAAATATGTGTAGACGCCCTCACTACAAAAGGACTTGTCAAGCCCAGTGTTGTAAGGAAGCCGGTGTGGTCAAACCATTTTAGTTGGAATTACGGAGACCCATTTCTAGCCCAAGCTCTCATGCTCACTGCCTTTGCTGCCTTGGCCAGTTCCAGTGGCTTTGCTGTTCCTCAATTTCTTTTCAAATGCAAGTGTTAAACTAGTTGCTCTTTTTAAACGCTTGTGAATCCATGATTGTAATCTGCCCAAAGAGGGTTTGAAGTAGAGAAGAAGTCTTTTATCTCTTGGTAACTGGCAGAGACTCTTAGTTGACTATTCAATATCCATTCACTTTTTTTTCCCTTAGAAAGAAACCCCAGTTTTTATTGGGAACTAAATAATATATTCTTGGCTTCTTTTGAAGCTAGGAAGCTTGGTATAGACCCTGGTCAGCAAACTGAGACTCGCGAGCCACATGCGGCTCTTTGGCCCTTGGGTGTGGCTCTTCCACAAAATACCAATTTCTGCTCATGGGCCAAGAAGTTTCAATCGCACTGTATGTGTGCGCCTGCATGTGGTATTTTGTGGAAGAGCCACAGTCAAGGGGCCAAAGAGCCACATGTGGCTCATGAGCCGCAGTTTGCTGACCACTGGTACAGAACATCTGAGAAGGTCCTTAAGGAGGCAACGAATAACAGTTTAGTCTTCTTTTGCCTTTCTTCATCCTCCTGCTTCCTTGGAATGTGGGGATACTTCCTGGAGCCTCAGCAGCCAGCAAGGACCGAGTTGGCAGAAAGATGGAGGAAACCTGGGCTGTCAATGGCATGGTGCAGCTGCCACATAAACCCTAAACTGCCTGCCTCCAGATTTCTTCTATGTGAAAAATAAAGGAAGTCTGGTCTTGGTTGCCAGTAGTTGGGTGGAATTTCTAAAGAATACAACTCATTTGTCTCTCTCTTGTAAAAGATCATTTCTTCAACAGAATGGAGAGTCTAACCCTGCAGAATAGTTTAGTCCACATAGCTCCTCTTTAGAAGAGAAAGGTTTGATGCATATCCAGAAGTCTCTGTCCTGAGAGGAGAGAAAATTAAATTCTTCTTCACTTCAGGACACTAGCGGCATTACAGAACTACAGAGTGTCTGTTTCGGTTGACCCCAGTCACCAGTTAAATATTTCAGCCAGCCCGATCTCAGTGTTTTTTCAGACATCTCTAATGGTTAGCAACTGTGGATCTGAACAAACTTGTTGGCCAAAAATTCCTTAAGGATGACAAAACATACTAGTCCCTGCCAAACACGAAATAACACTTAGTCATTTTAAATGAGCACTATAAAGTGTTACAGCCAGTACTTTGTGTGTTTTCACCCGCATGAAGTAAGTAGTGACAGGAAAATAGATGTCGAGTAGTGACATTTCTCTTTAAGTATCTCAAGACGCTTCTAGAAAGCTCCTGGATATGGTAAAGGCAAGGCCTCCCCTGAAGGTGCTGCGAATGTTTCTTCCATGTTGCTCTCAGTGGCAACTGTGGCATTGTGGACAGCAGTCTTGACTTGGAATTGGGAGTCTTGGATTGGAACCTCAGGTTTTCCAAGTACCTCCATGACTCTGGATAGATTGCTTAGTTCCTGAGCCTCTGTTATTTTTTTTTAATGTAGAATTGGGATATTAATATTTATCTCCCAGGCTGCTGTAGAAACTAAATAATATAATATAGGAGAATTACCTGGCATGGAGCCCACCAGAGAGGGAGGTGATATTTAATAAACATTCTATTGAATCTGAGTCTTATGTCACCAGATTGGTTAACCGGAATCTCGAATTTCATCCTAGAGCATTTGAAGTATTGATTAGGTGTGTTAAAGGGCAGTCAGACTTCACCAAGGTATTTGACTCAAATAAATGATACTCCCTTGCTACTGGTGAGAAAGGATTTCACTGATGATGACTCAGTCGGGCTCTGGGGATGATTTACCAACAGCGCCAATTTGGGCAGGTGTGGCTAATGGGTGAAGGACAGGATTGGAATTCAGTATGAGGTTTGGCAAGTTTTATAATGAGCAAGAGAGTGCAGCTCATTTAGGAAGGGAAAGCCAGAGCCCTGTAGCAGCTGGATGTGGGAGGGCTGTCTGTGTCAACAAGCATTGTGGAAGGTGTTTGATAGCTGGTCCTGAATGAGTGCCCTGGGCTAAATGCAGCAGTTCTGACCACCTGCTTTCCTGCACAGGTGATAGTACCGCTGCTGGTTCCTTCCTGGGAAGTTTTGGAGGCGGGTGGGGCCAGGGGGTGTCTTAAATAGGTCAGTGATAGCGAACCTATGACACACATGTCAGAGGTGACACACAAACTCATCTTTTTTGGTTGATTTTTCTTTGTTAAATGGCATTTAAATATATAAAATAAATATCAAAAATATAAGTTTGTTTTACTATGGTTGCAAATATCAAAAAATCACTATATGTGACATGGCACCAGAGTTAAGTTAGGGTTTTTCAAAATGCTGACACGCCGAGCTCAAAAGGTTCGCCATCACTGTTCTAGGTGGAAACAAAAGCTTCATAGGAGTCATAGCCCTCATCTCCATCGACTGCTCCCACCTGGGTGCCCTCATTTGATCATTCAATCAACTCTTATGTGCATCCAGGTCAGGTAGTGTTGTCACCTTTTAAAGGGTGGGTAAATTGAGGAAAAGAGAAATTAAATGGTGGCCTATTTAGAATAGAGACTAGAGCCCAGTGGGAACTAGGATCTGCTTTGAAATTAATAGATAATAGTGTAGTGCCTCACACATAGCTGGCCCCTTCAGTAAATGGCCATGTTTAACATTGCTGAGAAAGGGGAGTGGGCCTGCCAGGAGACTAGGGCATGCCTGTGACTCAGTCATGCCCTTTCAGCGTGTATGGAAGAGGCCAGCCAGCAGCTTGCCATCTTGTCTGAAGACAAAACAAGAGGAAATGGGTTTCCGCCACAGGTGGAATCTGTAGTTCATTCTGGAGTTAGTTTTCTCCTTAAAATAAAATAAAAGAGCCCCAGGATGCAAGCTCTGTGACATGAGTCAATAAAATAATGAAATTACTAACAGAAGCAATAATACCAAATAAAAGCTAACACAAGATGTGCAATGGAGACAGCAGGTTTTCATCATGTTCAACTCAGGTGAGGAAATGTGTAAAAGTGGGCTTGCTCATCCATCCCCTGCTGGTCCTGCTCACCTCCCCCTAATGAATATCAAGGGACTGGCCATCCCCTGGGGGCAGGACCTGCCCTTAGGGAAGAAGCCATAAACAGGGCTGCAGGTATTCCTCCTCAGGTGATGATTTCAGCCAGGCCCTCCAGCACTTTGTGGCCATGATTAACTTCTGTGATCCCCACTTGGCTGGAAGCATCAGACAGCAAGCCGATGGCCCTGGGATCATAACCCGGTTTGAATTACTTTTACTTTTTTTCATACCTCTAAGATCTGGACTCTGCAGCCTTCTGTGATCCTTCACTCCCTTTTCTTTTCCTTCCTTCCTTCCTTCCTTCCTTCCTTCCTTCCTTCCTTCCTTCCTTCCTTCCTTTCTTCCTTCCTTTCTTCCTTCCTCCCTCCCTCCCTCCCTCCCTCCTCTCTCTCTCTCTCTCTCTCTCTCTCTCTCTCTCTCTCTTTCTTTCTTTCTTTCTTTCTTTCTTTTCTTTCTTTCTTCTTTGTATGCCAATTTGCTCAAAAATGTCCTCTTGCTCTTTTGACCCCACAGTGTCATCAAGATCAGTGCTTCACAAACATTCACCTTCTGGGAATCTGGTTCAGATTCTGAATGAGCAGGAATGGGTGGGGCCTGAGACTCAGGATTTGTAACAGACCCTGAGGTGTTGGTCTCACTGATCTTGCAAGAATCTGAAGTCCTTCTGCTTGGAGATGTGGCAAGAAGCTAGGAATATTCTTGGGCAAGTGCAAGGGGGAAGCTGAGGCAAGAAAATTAAACAAGGCCAAGTAGTTTGGGAAGCTTGTAGCAAGCTTGTGAATCACCAGAACTTATCTTCCGCAACCAAGGATACTTGAGAGCAAATGGTTTATAACTCTCCTCCCTAACTGGAGACTACATAGCTTAAATCACCCCGGCCTGGGAAAATAGAGAACAAAGACCCAACTAATGCCATTTGTGCCAGCTAAACCCAAGGACAGATGAAGTTTGGGGGACAAGTATTTTGATGGTATCACTTGGGGGTGAAATATGGTAGGATAAATAGCTGCCAGGGAAGGAGGAGGGGAAGGGGAGGGAAAAAAGGGAAAGTTTATCTCACCCACTGAACAAAGAAGTCAGCAATCTTGGAACTTGCCAAGATAAAATCACCAGGTGTTCTCATAAATTCTGGGAAAAGTCTAAACAATGTAAAAGGGGAACCTTGAAACCTATAGGAAGAAAAAAAGTATAAAACCCTTGAACCCCCACCAGGTGATGTGCTCAGACCAACCAAGTTGCTCACTTATACTTGTGCTTTGCTTCCTTAATAAATTCACTTTTTTGATTCAACAAAGCTGTCTGTCACTTGTTTGCATTCTTTCTTGTGAGCTAATAAGAACTGAAGCAGGGAGAGCCTCCTTTGACATGGGAGGCTCTCTGATAACAGAGAAAGAGCATGCTTCTCTACTCTGCATCCTCCTGGACAGTTTAAGGGCATGACACCAAGACACTGCATGACAGGAATATAGAAACAGAGTTAGACAAAATTAGAGCAATGAACACTTTCCTTCTGAGATTTGCTGAGCACTGAATAAAGTGGAGGGACATGCCATCTTGAAAAACGTTCAAAATTCCCTGTCTCCTGCAGGCTGGGTAAATGTGACCTTGGGCTCAACTAAATGACTGCAGGGAAGGAAATGACAACTAGAAGCCTGCACATTGTAGACCTTAGGAAAGAATGGTGGATACGGCTGAACTCTGAGTGACTGAAACATTGTTTGGTCCTCCTCAGTTTTATTTTTATTTCAGTTTTTGAGCCAAACACCAAAAATTCTAAAGCACTGTAACTTTTTTTTAAGGTTTCATATTCTTTTCTTATTTTTTAAATTGTTCATTTACATGTTGAATGGTGAAGTGATGACAAATACAGAAAACAGTAACATTTTTTGAATAGTTTTGCATTTTCAAAGCAAAGCTCCAGCAGGGGATACCTTCCATATACATATGGACTTCATCATTATAATGATTTTCCTCTTCTATGTGCAATGAGCCAAGAAAGAGTTTTCAAAGACCTTTTACCAAAAAGTGCATTTCCCCCCTAAAATATTCATTTAAGCAATTCAGCCACCTACCCCAGGCTCATGATAAATTATTTAGATGATTACTTTAATTCTCTGCTTCATTTTGCTAATGTAGATCTGGACTTTGCTTATAGATTTATTGCCAGCTACATGTTTTTCAGGTACCAAGAATTACTAAAGGGTTGATAGTTTCATTGAGGTTCTCACATCCTACAATTAGAATCCATTTGTGTTTTATTATTAGTTGCAGTAGAGAGAGCTCTCATATGACAGTGGGTGGTGAAGGAAAAAAAATCTCAAGTATCACTGATAAAAGTTACTGTATGACCCTCTAAATATTATGAGTATTAAATATTGCATTTCAGTTAGGCTGTCACATTTAATGTTTCCAAAAAGCAATGTAATATGTAAGCACGTTTTCCAATAACTTGCTAAACATAATACACGAGGAATGTTTCCTTCAGTGTGATTTGATGCCCGATAAATAAAAGTCCACTAAGTACAGGGTTGCATCTTCAGTGACGGTGTTCTGACTGGGGACTGAGTCCTTCTCATTCTATTTCGCTGGTGTAATTTGATATGACTGTAGCTGGAGGCAATTTGGTGGGCTGCTGTGCAGACAAGGAATGTACACAGTACCAGCGCCAGCCATGCCTGAGCATGGCTTGATCTTAAGGGTTGATGATAAAAGGAGCAGGCATTTAAAAAAATCCTGGTGGCATCTTTGGTACCTGAGTGAGAGAAATAAAAAATACAACCTCAAAAACATCAAAAGCCCAAACATACAGTAGAATTATGGACAAAGGAAAACAGAGAAACCATGTATTTTAGAAATTGTTTAGGGACTCTGAATAAGGCTGCAACACATACATCTAGCCTGAATCCGTCTTGTCACAAAACAGTCATGGAAAGTAAAGTGGTGGGAAGCGAGCCAGCTTTATGTTCCTTCTAACTTTTCCATAGTACTCCCTCCCTGAAACCCACAAGCCAGGAGTACTGCACAGAAAGGGGGGGTGGGTCTTTTCTAAGCTCTTAACCTCACAAATGTTTAAATAGCCACTTATAAAAATAAACAAAGACTTTAAGAAGCTGTTTCTCATTAAACCCAAAACCCTGTAGAAATTGTAGTCACCACGAACCCCACTACAATGTTCTGTTTGGAAGGTCTCAGCATCCTTCCTTGGACTATTTATCTCTAAGCCTGACAATCAGTGCCTGAAATTTGTCTTTTATTGTCAGCGACTCCCACCCTGTGAGCAGTGCAGAACTCTGGTTGGGGAAGCTGTGTTTTTCCAGGCTTTTCAGATTTCTTGTGCAAAGAAGACAAAGCAGACACTTTGCTTCTAAAATATTCCATAGTGTTGCAAATATTTTCTAGATACCTGGTGGGGCCGATAGTTTTTCAGAAGGATTCTAACCTGACCCCATTATCTAAATTATTTAATTTGAGTGACACTTAATAAACACAGCACTGTGGCAGGCAGTTTTCTTCTTCTTTTCTCTTTTTTTATTAAACATTTTCAATGTTGACACTATTGCATTTTTCTTCTTATTTAAAGTTATTGATGAGCAGCTGATGTTTACATGTGGTTGAAAAAGATTGGTTAGTTTGTTGGTATCTTTCTGCTACCATTGCCATGAACTGCTGTCACTTTGGTATCTGATAGCCATATTGAACTTTGATTACAACTTTGCCTCTTAGACTCATTGTCTACACTACAGCTTTTGTTTCCATTCACTGAATTGCCTGATCCAGAAAACTGGACACCGTTCTTGATTTGTCTCTCCTTTTCCTAGCATCTAAGGATCCACATAGCGAACCTAGCCATTTCGGTCACCTACCACATCTTAGTTATGTCCCTCTGCTGGAGCCCAGTGACCTTCAGATGGAGCCCCATCTTCCGGGGGTCTGTCACGACCCATTTACAACTCCAGGCTCCGTGTTCCCACTCCCCTCCCTCAGTTCTGTCCTCCTCTCATAAACGAATCTGTCTCAAGCATGCACTCTCTCTTTTGATTTCAGGACTTCAACTGTATTGTTCCTTTTGCTTAGAAATTCTCCTCTTTCTCTTCTTGGCAAACTTGTACAAATCTGTTAGGTCTTGCTTTAGGTGACACTTACTCCTCCAGGTCTGCCCTTACACACAAACACACCCGTGTCGCACAGCTGGGCCTAGTGGCAGAGCGTAGCCTTCACTGAAGTCTGCCTGAACCTGAAGTCTTTGTTTCACCCATCCTAACTCTCCAAAGAAGTACAACCTTTGGCTCTGTCCTCTCTGGAGCTTGCCAAGGAGGATAGAAAAGGTTTTTCTTGTTTAAACCCCGGCAGGGCTTTATTTGTCTTTTATTGTCTTCTGTGTCGATGGCCATGCTCTCTCTCATTCAAATAAGATTTAACAGAAATCCTCCTTTTTTCTACTTGTTCTCACTTGTGATAAATCCAGTGTCTAACATTATCTACAAAGTTGGCACTCACAGAATTTCCCATTTGGTCTATAAACCAAAAACTCAGTAGCCAAGCCCTTGAAGTTGTGACACCTGAGCCCTTCATGACCCAACCTTGCTTTATGAATATTAATATTATGACTTATATATTCAACTAGTGAATTGCTATAATCTCAATCAATATTTCATGAGAAAACATCTTTGGTCAAGTGTATCTGGCTAGAATGGTATGCTGTAAACTCCTCTTCACCTCCTAGGAGGTGTTTATATTAGGGGACTTTTCTAGAATAGAAACAGGTTTAATAAAGTTTTTAAATCTCAAGATGAGACAACTGGTCAGTGATAACATCGATAATAGAAACAGATGTTCTGTGATTAGCACTGCAGCTGTTTATTCAGATGAGGCCACCCTAGTCCCAACTCTTTCTGGCTATAGATTATGGACATTTGGAAGATGCGGTCACTCTCTCAGGCCATAGGAGTCGAAGGACAGGCAAGATAGACACCGTGGCATCCAAAGCCAGTCACTTGAAACAAAATAGTCTAGTGAACAGAGAAAGATCATCTGGGAGCCAGTCTCTGGATAATGACTCTTGATGCCAAATCAAGTTTCCTGGCTAAGACTTCATTTCAAAACAGAATTACTTTGAGTTTTCTTCAGCTGTGTCTTCAAAAGTAATCACGTTTCAAAGATGACACAATAAGCCAGACACCCATCTCATAGGACGATACATTGAGATTTGAAAATCTATTTCTATTTGAAAATCTATTTCCATCTGAATAAGCCATGACTGTCATTCACACCTGGCAGACAGATGCCGTGCAGCTATTTCCTGGAGATTGGTTTGCGTTACCAGGCATCCTTCTCCCTTTCTGAGTTTCTGGGCTGTCAGTACCTTGAAACACTGCTAACTCCAGGTGGTTTGATTATCCAGTACATTAAGGTGAGAAATCAAAAGTAGATGCTTTCAACCATAATGAAGTGTGGACTTACCTATGTAGAGATATCATAAGAAAATCTGGGAGGTACAAAAAATATGAAAAATATAGTTTTGCAAATGTGTTGTTGTCACAACTAGAAATTTAATTAAGTGTCTTGAATGTAGTATCTATAATCTAGTCAGAAGGAGATTTAGAAATTTGAAGAGAAGGGATTCACATCGTCTAGTAAGAGTGGCTATATTTTTGCTGTCAAGGTTAGGTTGTCCTCCACTGAGCCTCAGGGGCTTGTGGTGAAATGAGTGTTGCGGTCTTGGTAGAAGGTAGGAGTAGGTGAAACAAACCCAAATGTAAACCAGGTACGTACATACACTGCTGGTAAGGAAATGAAGAATTTGCTTTCATTAAACATTAATGATGCTTCCACTATGTCCTAGATTCTGAGAGACACATACAGACAAACTGGACAGATTTTTCCTCAAAGAGTTCATTTCGTGTAGCAGTAAGACCATATGCACATAATAAAAGATAGGTAGTGGTGGCAAGTCTTCCTCTTGGGGAACATAGAAGGAACTCCCCAAAAGAAGGAGGCATGGTCTGAAGAATAGGTGAATTTGCATAGTGGAGGTGGGAGAGATGGGAAAACATAGGGACATGGAGGTGTGCAATCACAGGAGCAAGGCTACAAAGTTTCTACATTTGTTTCATTATCTGTTCTGTTGGTTTGGGTCTCACCCTTGGAGCTTCAGGATTTTGTCTCCATTTCTATTTTCTTATTCATAATTATTTTAATATTGTTATCCTCATATTTTTGGAATCTGAACTGGTTCTCAGTTTTGTCTTCTACTTCACTATTTTGATAGGATGGCCTTTTGAGCCAGTAGCTTTCTCCATGTTAGGTTGTGATACTTTCTTTTAAGATCTGAAATACCACAATGATAGGACACTTCCATTCTATGTGATATTGAAGCCATAGTGCAATAAAGCAAAAAAAAAAGAAAAGAAAAGAAAAAAGAAATGAAAGGCATGCAGTAGAAAGGAAGAATTGAAGCTGCCTTTATTTGCAATTTCCATGTCTACATATATAAGAAACCTTCAGAAAGATGCAAAATAACAACTAGAATTAGCAAATTCTCTGGATACACAGTCAATATTGTTAAGGTAAAAGTTCTCCCTCATTTCATCTATAGATACAACACGATTAAAATACAGTATTTGGGGTGCAAAATTGACAAGCTAATTCTAAAATTTATACGGAAATTCAAAGGACTTAGAATAGTCAAAATAATCGTGCAAAAATAAAATTAAAGGACTTAAACTACTTGATTTCAAGACTTTAAAATTTAACAAAAGACTTACAAGATTACTTTTCTGAAAACTATGAAACGTGTCAGAACACACTAGTTGAAAATTGTTGATATATATAGTGGTATAGAATAGAGCCAAAAAATATAGTCCTACACTTATACAACAAACTGATTTTCCCAGTTTTATTGAGAAATAATTGATATACATCACTGTATAAATTTAAAGCATTTGGTTGATTTACATATGTTGTGAAATGATTATTACAATAAGTTCAGCTAACATTTATCAGTTCATATAGATCCGATATAAAGAAAAGAAAAAAAGGAAAGAAAAAAAAAAGAAAAAAATTATTTGTGATGAGAACTTCTAGAATTTAGCCTCTTAACTTTTTTTCTACATAGTAGTAACTATCGCCACCATGTTTTATATTACATCCCTAGCACTTATTTATCTTTTAACTGGGAATTTGTACCTTTTGAACACCTTCCTCAAACTTCCTCCACCCTTCACCTCTGGTAACCACATGTCTAATCTCTTTTTTATGACTTTGATTTGTTTTCTTTTTAGATTCCATATATAAGTGATATCAGACAGTATTTGTCTCTCTCTGTCTGAATTATTTCACTTAGTATGATGCCTTTGAAGTCTATCTTTGTTGTTGCAAATGGTAGGATTTCCTCATTTTTTATGGCTGAATAATATTCAGATGTGTGTGTGTGTGTGTGTGTGTGTGTGTGTGTGTGTACAAAATCTCACAACTTCTTATCCATTCATCCTTCGATGATGGACACTTAGGTTATTTCCACACCTTGGTTATTGTAATTAATGCTGCTATGAACATGGGGATGCAGACATCGTCTTTGCTTAGTGTTTCTGTTTTCTTTGGATATATTCTGGGAGATGGAACTGGTGGGTCATATGATAGTTCTATTTTCATTTTGAGGAATCTCCATACTGTTTTCCATAGTGGTTGCACCAATTTACAATCCCAGCAACAGTGTACGAGGGTTCGCTTTTCTCCACATCCATGTCAGCATTTGCTAATCTTGTCTTTTAGATGATGGTACGGCCAATTGACTTTGACAAAGGTGCCATCACAGTTCAGTGGAGGAAGGTGCTGGAACAACTGGGTTAAATGAAAAACTTGATGAGAAAGTTGAAGAAGGGAGCAATCATGGCCTAGAGAAGTGAAATAAATAAGTTACTGAAACGTCACACAGATGAACCACAACTCCTAATTGGGGGTGGTTACGAATGCGTTAATGACCCACAATGCTTCCTTTGACAGAAGATTGGTGCGTTTGTTTTTGGTTTGTATATGTTGTATATAATGTAGCCTGAAGTTATGTGGCTAAGGGAATTTTCCCAATATGTTTCTGGTATCTATTTTATTACAAGGGATTATTGATATTTAAGAGTAGCTGCATGGGCACATGAGCTATCATCAGATTTAATCAAAAACCCTCACAGTGGGAATCTAAGCTCTCCAGGCTTGTCGTTACCTGGCACCATCTTAATGCCATCAGTAAGTACCTTGTCTCATTTTCTTTTTTAAAGAAAAACATCATGCTTCTAGTATGAAGCTCCTTAAATTAGCAATTACATAGATATCATTCAACAAGCTGTCAGCTTTCTCCTATTGTGATAATTACTAAATTACAATTGGATAAAGGCAGATTTGGGTATTGAGGCAGATAGAAAAGGTCTGACAGTTTCAGGTCAGAAAACTCTGGTGCCTGAGCATTGAAAAGTTTCATATTTTCTGACAGCCTGAGTCCATGGGAGATTTTTATTTTCTGAATCTGGTTTGGATACATTTTGAAAATTCATATAAAAGGTATCAGGTAAAAAACCCACCTAAATATGGCAGAACGTGGGAAAGAAAATACTGATGATAAATGGTGTATGTGAAGGCCGGGCAGGATGGGGTAGGCAGACATATTTCAGAAACAGCAAGAATTCCAAATTCCTCGGCTTAATGGGTTCATGTTCTGCATCTGGCTGGGAATAGGTTCTGACAGGGCCAAGACAGACTTACTTTGTGGAACTCTCCTACGGTGTGGGTTGGGACATTTCTAATACTTCAGACTATATAAGATTTGTAGTAACAATTGCAGAGGAAAATAGTACACTAGACCCGGGAAAGAACTGAGACCTTGTTATCTAACCAAGTACAGAATAGAGATGAAGGACTAGGCCCTAGATAAGTTAACCGACTTGGTCAGATGAATGCCAGCCTGTAACTATTCCAGGGAAGGAGTCCACATGTTCTGATGTCAAGGGCAAGGCTGTTGTCATTGTATCCTGTTACCTTACAGCTTTAATTCCTTTCCCTCCTCCCCTCCTACCCCAGCACACAGGCAGTTTTAATGATGTAAAAGAATGTTAAATGGGACTTTTCTGGTCTTGGATTTTTAGCTGAGGAGACCACATCCTAAACACCAGGGTGGCATCTCCATTGGCAGAGCTTGTTAATAGGTAGACAAAGGTAGTCACAGCCCCACAGCCACCTCCAGCCACCTCCAGCCACCTCCAGCCACGTGGGAGAAGAGCTGCCATTTGAGCATCTTCTACACAGAAGACACCAACCCCTGGGTACCACAACACTACATCATATGACCTTTGTCCCCTTACCTATTTTGACTCCTGCAGCCCCAACTCAACACAAGCAGCTCCTGACTGGGGAAGCACATAGAGGGAGAAGAAAAAATCCTACTCCAGGTTTTTGAATGTAAATGTGTTATAAGGAAGGGGAGAAGCCATAGATGAGATGACAAGTGGAAATTTTAAAACCTGATCATGAGTTATTTTTTTTCATTAGTACCCAGAGTGCCTAGAAAAACGGACGGGTGCTTCCATTATCAGGATGAGGACGGGAGATCCCCTGTGACAACTTGAAGAGAGTGAAGGAGAGAAATAAAATTGCCTCCTGCTTGTATATAACTGAGCCCAGCTAGTCGAAGTCATTGGTTGAATTCTTTTGGACATTTTCACACCCTTGAAGCATTTACACAGTGCTCATCTGGCTCACACTTGATGGGAAGAGGTGATGTCCTTGTTCAGATGAGTTTGGGGGTAGAAGAGATTGTTTAATCTATCTTCTTGGAGAGCACATGGAGCCACATTTGTTGCAGTGTGGTTAATCCGACCACTGTGGAAGAAAATGAACTCCTGACTCTATCTTCTGAAATACATTGAGTCCAGCTTCTAAGCAATTAAACTCCCAGAATAGGACTGGTCATTGATTAAGAGGTGTGTTTTCAAGGTAGTTGGCCCTAAATGGAAAGGCCTTTCTGTGGTCTTGGAATTATACTTCTCAAATTTTGTAAACCTAAAATTCTAGTAGATTATTAGATCATCAAAATTTCTACAAGTACACGAATATGGAAAAGGAAACATGAGAAGACCCTTCAAG
Organism: Myotis nattereri; assembly: GCF_964212035.1. Lineage (NCBI taxonomy): Eukaryota > Metazoa > Chordata > Mammalia > Chiroptera > Vespertilionidae > Myotis > Myotis nattereri. The sequence continues at coordinate 135,864,787 of NC_138075.1, read as the reverse complement.
AAGTAAAGCGTTATGTAAGAATTTTAGACTGTATAAAATTGGTTGGTTCTTGTGAATTCCATGAAACAACAAAACTTTAAATCTGACATCATCTAAAACTGGTACAGTCTCTAAGGTCTGATTCTCTACTGAAGTTTTCACTTACCTATTATTTTTGGTTTCTGGGAAAAGTGTATTTTTAGCTTTCCAAACATACAATAATTGCACCATTTCTTTTCAGAGCTGGTAGTTCTGTTTACAGCCTTTCTACCTATGTATATGTAGGTGGTCGAACATAGCTGATGAATTATTCTCTTTTCCATTTAACAGAGGGTTGTAAGTTATGTTAATGGGTCATTATTTCCTCTATATTGTTTCCTCAGAAAGGTGACATCTTTTCCATGAGGTATTCAGATAAGATTATCAGCTTCAAGCATACAATCAAAAGTGCCATATCCTTGCTCATTGTTTTTTTAAATCAACTCATGGCTCACACAGCTGTAAAGCTTGGGTTCAGGACCAAGCATTGCTGCCCAAGGCTCTGCCCTACTTCTTTACTATGCAGAATGTTTACAAATTACGTACCTCCTTTCCTGGCTGAATGTTTTCTATGTGTCCATCCAGATTCAATTTCTCCTCTCCTTTCTGTCCTGGGTTGTTCAAAGTACATCAACTGGTTCCTTTGCTCTGACTTCTCACTGGGTCTGGCCAAGGAGAGCACCAGCAGGAGATTGGAGGGAGGGAGGAGAGTGAGGCTAAGTCCCATGCTTCTCTCCAAGTGCAGTGACCAACAGTGGGCTTCGTCCCTAACCAAGGGCACGGCTCCTGTCAGAAGGTCCTCTCTGCCTGTGTTTGCATACCTCTCTTCCCTTGCACTCCTTCAGCTCTGGGGTGGTAACTAGTCCTGGGGCACTGCATTGCCCCTTGTGGGTCCCTATACCTGCCCATACTTTGTAAGTTGTCCATTGGTTATACTCTCATAATAGTCAGTTTGAGAGTGCCCTTTCTTTACCTACTTGAACCCTGACTAATACATTCTCCTTTTAACATTTTTCTCTTCACGAGGAAACTGATAACATCCATTCCAATCCTCCAATGGCCTCTGTCATCATTTAGTTGAAAGCTCCTTTGACTTTTTTTCTGTATCCCTACACCGCTTTCCATATTCTTCCATTATAGAACTTTGACTGTGACCAGTTGCAGAGCAATGATTTACATTTCTATGGGCACTCCCTAGATCATGAGTTCTTCTAGTCCAGGAACACCTCTGTGCCCCTTTATCACTGGGTAAAGAATCTTTATCCAATATACATTTATATTTTCCAATGTACATTTATTAAAATGTACATTGTAAAATGCTTGATAAAATGCACATCAAGATAAAAATGGGCATAATTAACTGCTTACTATGTTCTCCTACAGCAATTATTATTTTAATGGTCAGCATCTCATATCAATGAGTTATTTGATAAATAAATCATGTTAATAATATGGAATTGAGGACTCTGGAGATAATGAGACATTTTGAAGAAAGAAAACCGTATTGAGATCAATGTTTATCCCAATATCTTGCCAATGTCATTTTGCATTACAGTGAAAAATGAACTCTGTGTCCAGAAAGGCCAAAGATCAGCTGCCAGGTCTACTACTTATGACCTGGATTACACTGGGAAAATAATCTCTGTCTGACAAATTTCTTTTAAAACTTGCAATAACTCTTTTTTCCTCTCCAGAAAAAAAGTAGGCATTCAATAAATGTTTTCATTTGGTAAATATTAGTTTATTTTCTCTTCTCTTCTTTCAAGCTAAATCATCAAGGCCAAGAAATGTAACCCAAAGCAATGAAGAACCACTGCAGTTAAAAAGCCATGCGGCTCAATAGTCATAGCAGTAAATGAAAACTATTTCTGGGTTTTTAGCTCTCCAGTGATTTACCAAATGTCAGCAGCTTCTCTGGGAGCTGGAAAGTCTACAAGCACATTTGTTGAGCTCAGACGTTCTATTACTTGTGTCAGGAATTAAAATCTGTGACTCATATTCTCACAACAAAAAAATTCAAATGAAACTTGATGTTTCTAATTTTGTTAAAGCTTAGGCAATTAGCACATTTATTTAGCCAAAGTGGCCAGCCAGGTATTTTAGAATCATAGATTTACGATAAAAGTGAGGAGGCCTTCTCGTAGGTCACAGAGCTGGTTGGTGACAATAGTTGAGCTATATCTCAACTCTCTCATCTAGTGCTCTTTCTAGCACATTGCTACTTTTGTGCCAGGAAAAAAAAGATATTGAGAAATTTATTTATGATACTTGGCATAAATGGTTCTAAGAACTGTGATGCCCTTCTTTCCATTAGGTTGGGAAGGCTGCATAAATTAAAATGAAACCATATAGGCATGGAGAATAATGGATTTGTGTAATACCAAAATAGCCAGTCAGTTCCATCAGTCCAGGGAAACTATTAGGCGATTTAGAGAAGCCATTAGCCCAAATGTTTACTTAACAGTTGATTCTAAAATGCTGCATCCTTTATTCTGGGTAGATTGCATCCAGCTAGGAGAGGTTCCTTAGGCCCTGCCAGTGACCATATCATTCCATTCATTTCAGTGGACTTTCTTTTCACCTCCCTTCCCTATCCACATAGAAAATTGATGTTAAGATATCTGTGGAGAAGAGAACACAACCAAGGACATGGAGTCATCTGCTGCCGTCTTCCTAGTAGGTGCTCAGTGAATGTGTATGAAACTAAGCTGGAAAATCGTGGCTTCAGTTTTTGAATACTATGTGATTTTGCTCTGAGCTGGAAAATCAAAGTGACATCTATGAGCATTCAACCAAACTATGCCAATGCTGGTAAACATTTTAGAGCAAATAAAGTTAAATTTATTATAAAATGTTATAGTTCACCAAAACTAAGAATGCTGATTTTTTTTTGTCTGCTTTCCCCATTTCCAATTCTATGAGAATTAATAAAATAATGGCACTGATAATAATATTCTTGTGGGTCAAAAAACATTAGCTTTACTAATGAATTCATTTTAGGGATTTCCATTTTAAATAGAAAGCATCCAGTTTGGTTCCTATGTTGATTCATTGCCATAGCATCAATATATTGAAGTCACACTCTTGCCAATGGATTTCATGGTCCCAGTCTTTTCACAAACATGTTATAGAGCATGACGCTTTTTTGTTTTCCTCCTAATGAAAGATCTTAACAGTAATTTTGAGAATGTCGGCAATAATGACAGATTTGTATGGATGGGACTTAATGAAGAAAATGATTTTCTGGCCTCCTGTTCCAATTACTAGTGTTGTATAAGACTGTATATAACCTGAAAGTAGAGACATAAAGCAACCATTTTATTATGCTAATATATTCTGCTGGTTTTGTGTGTTGAAGGGGCCTATCTATCAAAACAGCTTGTCCCTGTTCCCCAAAATCTGGGATTTCAGTTGGGAAGATTTGATGGCTGGAGAACTGAAATTATTTGAAGGTTCATTTACTCATGACTTGCAGTTGACATCGCTGTCAGCTGGAATCTCAACTGGGCTGTTGGCCTGGACACCTAGACATTGATTCTGCCCTTGGCTGTTTGAGCTTCCTCACAGCATAGTGCCTGGGTTCCAACAGCGGTGCCCCAAGAGAGGCAGCAGAAGCTGTATGAATGCTTAATACTAGCCTCAGAGGTCACAGCATGCACCTCGGCTCTCATCAGAAGCTGGCCAAATTCAAGGGGTGACAACACAGGCTTCACCTCCCAAAGGGAAGAGTGTCAAAATCACAATGAAAGAGAGCATCTTTGGAAAACACAACCTGCTACATCTCTGCTCCGTGAGGAAGGAGGTATTCCATGCCGTGTCTTTTTTGCTCCATGCTTTTCCCATGGCTGGTGCCAGGGCCTGGCTGTTTCTCCATATTTTATAGAATGTGTGATTAGCTAAGTACCTCACACATTCTATATTGAAAGGAAAATCTGATTTTCCTTTTTTCCAATCTTTTCCCTGAGGATTGTATGAAGGATTTTATATGATTTGTGGCATGTATTTTGCCATGAAAAGGAAATAAGAGAATGAGCATGTTATTAGAGATGCATTTCTGGGATGGAAAAAGGAGTGACAACAGGGACAGACGGGTTCTGAGAATGAATCCACATTTTATTATTTTATTAAATTGTAAATGAAGTACAATAAACTGCACATATTTAAAGTATACTATTTGTTCTTTTTTTTGTTAATCCTCACCTGAGGATACATTTTCCATTGATTTTTCAGAGAGAGTGGGAGTGAAGAGGAAAGGAGAGGGAAGAGAGAGAAAAACATTTATGTGAGAGAGACACATTGATTGGCTGACTCCCAACCAGGGCCAGAGATTGAGCCCACAACCCACGTATGTGTCCTTGACCGGGAATCAAACCCACAATCCTTCAGTGGGTGGACCAATGCTCTAACTGTTGAGCAACACCAGCCAGGCCCAATTTGTTCCTTTTTAACAAATATACTAGTATATAGCATGAAACAATCATCTCAGTCAAGATAATAAACATATTAATCAACTCCAAAATATCCACATGTCTTCCCTCCCTCCACTCCCTGCTCCCTTCCCTACTACTTCCCAGGCAACTGCTGATATGATCTCTTTCTCTATAGATTAATTTGCATTTTCTAGAAATTTATATAAATGGAGTCATACAGAATATGTTGATTTGTCCATCCACCTGTTGATAAACATTGGAGTGGTTTTCAACTTTTGGCTGTAACAAACTAGTATGGGCATTCATGTACACATCTTTGTATGGACATAGATTTTCATTGCTCTTGAATAAATACTAGCTGTAGATGGATGCAGAGTATGATAGGCTTATGCTTAAATTTTAAGAAACCTCCAAATTGTTTTCTAAAGTGGTTGTATAATTTTATACTCTCATCAGCACTCTATGAGAGTTCTACTTCTTCCACAGCCTGTCCAACACATGATATGCTTAGTCTTATTTAAGCCATTTCAATAAATACTATTTCATTGTGGTTTTAATGTTTGCTTGCCTAATGACTAAAATTATTGAGCATATTTTCATGTGCTTATTTTCCATCTATGTATTTCCTTTGGTGAAATGTCAGTTCAAATTTTTCCCCAGGAAAAAAAAATGCCCAGATTTTAAACTTGGGTTATTTATTCTTATTATTGAGTTGAGAATTATTGGTGTCATTCTTTGCTATAAAATCTACTTTATTTGATAGTAATATAGCCATACCAGCTCTTTTTTTTTTTTTTTGACAAATACTATATTTTCCTTCCTTTACATTTTTAAAAATTTTTAAAATGGGGAAAAATTAGTATACCATGAAAATCAGCGATTTGAAGTATACAATCCAGTAGTTTTTGGTGCATTTCCAAAGTTGTGCAACTATTACCACTACCTAATTCTATAAGATTTTCACTATTTCAAAAATAAACATTTCACCTATTAGCAATCTTTCTACATTCCTCTCTGCCTCAGACTACCCCGAACTTAGCCCTTGAAAAACTTACTCTTGTTTTGTCTCTATAGATTTGTCTATTATGATCATCTATATATATAAAAGCCTAAGCAACTGAACAACCTAACTGAACAAATGGTTGACTGGTCGCTATGACACACACTGACCACCAGGGGGCAGACGCTCAACACAGGAGCTGTCCCCTGGTGGTCACTGCACTGCCACAGCGGGAGTGCTGCTCAGTTGACCGACCCATTCTGGTGGCCCACCAGCCCAGCGGCACCCATTCACTCCCTCAGTAGTCCTGCAGGTCCAATCTCTGGAGAATGGGCCAGGCACCAACAGACTGCCAGCATGATTTTGACGGTGCCGCCAGCCTCCTGGAAGTCAGCCTTGGGCACTGTGGCCACTTCCCTTCCCTAGATGCTCCACAAGGAAGAAATGATATAAAAGCTGCCACCAGGTGGCTCCCGACAACTGGTGCGAACATCAGTGGGACAGATCCACATCCCAGGCTGGCAAGGGTGTCCCACAGCCCGCCTGGAGGGCTGATTGTGTCCCACTCCCTCCTCCACCCCCTTTGAGGTGGGTGCCAGATGCAGGGCTCACGGCTGGTGAGCGCTGCTGCAGCGGCTTGAGCCTCTCCTGATCAGGACTGACTGGGCGTGAGCCTGTGGCAGGTGTAGTGGGGCCAGGATGAGTGGGAGCGGCAGGCTGGAGTGGCAGGTGGCATTGGACTGCTGCTTTTGGCCCAATCCCCACAGGCCATGTCAAGGGACCCCACCTGTGCACGAATTCATGCACCAGGCCTCTAGTCCTATATAATAAAAGCCTAATATGCTAAGTGTCCAGTTGTCTGGTTGTCCGTTCAAACAATCAAAGCGTAATATGCTAATGATATGCTAAGGCCACTCAAGTGCTTGCTATGATGTGCACTGACCAACAGGGGGCAGACACTCCAACTGGTAGGTTAGCTTGCTGCTGGGGTGCAGCTGATCGGGACTAGGCAAGATCAGCCAGACACGCCCTGGAGTCCTCCTGTGATCCTTCCCCAGATGGCCAACCTTCCATTCCCTCCCCAGCCCCAATTGTGCACCAGTGGGACCCTCAGCCTGCCCTGTGCCCTCTCATAATCCAGCACTCCTCAGGGGATGTCGGAGAGCTGGTTTCAGCACGATCCAACAGGCCAGGTCGAGGGACCTACTGGTGCACGAATTCGTGAACTGGGCCTCTAGTTTCATATAAGTAGAATCATACAATATATGACCTTTTTTCTGGCTTCTTTCACTTTGCATAATGTTTTTAAGATTCATCCATGAAGTAGGTTGTATCAACACTTCATTCCAATTTATGGCTGAATCATATTACATTGGGGCAGGATAGTAAGAAGCTAGGAAAATCCCTGGGCAAGCAGAATGGGGAAACTGAGGTGAGAAAATGAAACAAGGCCGAACAGTTTGAGCAGCTCGCAGTCAGTTTGTGAATAGCAAAAACTTAATCTTCCCTAACCAAGGACACTTGAAAGCAAATGGTTCATACCGTCCTCCCTAACCAGAGAATACATAGTTTAAATCACCCTGGCTTGGGAAAATAGAGAACAAAAACCCCCAAAGGCCATTTGCACCAGCTAAACTCAAGGACAGGAGAAGCTGGGGAATAAATAACAAAAACCCCATTAAGGCTAGACATACCTAAGAGGAAAGTAAAACAGACCAAAGAATAATCCAAAACTCCCCTATACACTCATTTTGATGCATCAGCATATTAAAAATGCACCTAGAGAGCTGGTGAGTATTCTGCTAAAACCTGCCCCTGAGATTCTCACCTGCAGCAAAAGCCCCCGGGACAAAGACTCAATGTGGGCTCTCATGCCCTTGCCCCTTCTTGGGCATGAACTTTTTATTTCCAAGGGTCCCCAGGAGCCTTGCAACCAGGGGAGCAGTGGGCAGCGGCCGCTTGACCTGGGCTCACCCCCTGGTCCTGTCTCCCAGGCTCCCTTTTTCTCTGACTTCCCAGTGAGCTAAAGCAGCCCCGCCTTGGCTCACTCCTATCACTGTGACCATCACTCCCCGGGAGCTAACAGCAGCCCCGCCTTGGCTCACGGCTTTCCTATAACATTTCCAGAGCCAAAGCAGCAGCCGCCTAGGCTCTCCCCTGTTGTTTCTTCCATCCTAATTTCTTCCTTTGTTTCACTGTCCCCAGCTTTAATAAACATGCTCTCAAACCCATCTGGACTTGTGTTGTGAAATCTTTCCTACACGAAGTCAAGCACCTACACACTACAGGCTGGCCTGAGGCAGACGGGCTCCAGGCTGGCCCCTGTCCCATAACAACATTGTAGGGATTATGTCCTTTCTGGTCATTTTGTGTATCTGATTTGGAGAAAGAGCTGTTGAAATCTCTTGTCAATTAAAATTTTTATGTTTTATTTTTGAATTGTAAGAATTCTTTATCTATTCCGGATGGAAGTCCCTTTCCAGACACATAATTTTCAAATATTTTTTGCCATACTCTACATTGTCTTCTCACTTTCCTGATAGTGTGTTTGAAGCATAGAAGGTTTTAATTTTGATGATGCCCAATTTATCTATCTTTTTCTTTTGTCACTTGTGCTTTTGGTGTTATACCTAAGAAGTCCTAACCTTACATATCCTAAGACTGTGTAGGTCTCAAAGATTTGCACTTGTTTCCTTGTTCTGATTTTATAGGTTTAGTTTCAACATTTAGATCTTTCATCCGTGTATATGGTGAAAAGTAAGGATTCTATGGTCATTCTTCTGCATATGGCTATTCGGTTGTCTCAGACATTTGTTGAAAAACACTATTCTTTCTCGTTGCATTGCCTTGGCACCCTTATAAAAATATATTGACCATAAATATAAGGGTTTATTTTGAATTCTCAGTTATATTCTACTGGTTTATATCTGTATGTATATTCTGTGTCAGTCCCACAAAATCTTGATTACTGAAGACTTGCAGTCAGTTTTGAAATAGGCAAGTTTGAGTTTTTCAACATTGTTCTTCTTTTTAAAGATTGCTTTGGCTATTCTGGTTTTCTTGAATTTACACATTAACTTTAGAATCAGTCTGTGTCCATAGGTAGGATTCAAACTCAGCTTCTCTCTCTTCAAGTTAGCGAGCTTTACACTTATTACTGTTGTCATTGATTTATTGATGTATTTAGTTATTCAGAAAAAAAACTAAAGAATTTCCTCTGTACAAAATTGAAAACACTGTACTCATTTTTCTGGAAAGCTTTGCCATAAAAGAACTTTAGCTTCTTAATTTATTATTGCCTCCTTTGTGATAGTGTTTTAAAATTATGCTTCAATTGGGTTATCACTTAAACAATGATTGTCTGTAATTCTATATAATTATAGGAGTTGTGGTGGTAATAAAATGACAAAACAGAAATTGCCTTAATCCTCAGGAATTTTATAATGGTGACAGTCAAGACCCATGTCTGAGATGACTGTGGTTTGAGCTGTAAGAGAAATGTTGAGTTCTATTCAGAAAAAAGCAGTCTATGAGTGGTCATCATGCATACCAGGCACTGGGTTAGGCAGTGTGGGATCCAAAATGAATATGACATGTTCCCTTCTGTGGATGGATCAGCTTATAGGTTAGTGGGAGAAACAGATTTACAGATATAGACTGTTAATGGAAAGGAAGCTATAATAAGAGTACAGAGGAGTGAACATTTATCCCAATGTGAAACTCATAGAGACGTATTGGTGAGGGTGCTGGGCTGCAAACAGAAAGGGACTTTATTTAAGGCTATCAATTAGCTCCTCTAGTCATCAGGAGAGCTAGTGAAGCAGATTAATCTTCCCAGAACAGTGCCCAAGAATCCTGGCCTATTGAAGTAACCATCAATGTGCAGCATCACCAAGACATAAATGCCATTAACTCAACTCCCCTGCAACAACCACAGTTGCCAGGAACATATACTTCTCTTTGAAAACCACCTTTCAACCTACTTCGGAAAACTGGACATCTCTGCTGCCACCTGCAATTTACAGCAAAAACAAGCTCCACAAAGAGCCTGTTTCCTCACACGTTCACATCTGATTTGCATTTCTGCCTGGATGCAAATGACCTGTTACATAGACAAAACAGTCATTCAATTTAGGGCGATCTCTTGGACTGTCAACCTTGTGCTTACATTGCGATTGCCTGGACATTCATTTAAAATACTATGTCTGATTCACATTCCAGAGATTCTCATTTAATTGGTCTGAGGTGCAGATTTCACATCAAGGCTTTAAAAAGCTCTTAATTGATTCTGATTTGAAGCTGAGATTGTGAACCTGGGTTTGATGGTTAATTTTACGTCAATTCAACTGGGCCACTGGGTGCCCAGATCTTTGGTCAAACATTATTCTGGATGCATCTGTGAGAGTTTTTTAGATGTGATTAATATTTGAATTGGTAAGCTGGTTAAAGCAGATGGCCCTTCTTTAATGTGGGTGGGCCTCATCTAATCAGTTGAATACTTGAATACAGTCCTGCGTTACTTAACCAGGGTTTTGTTCTGAGAAATGCATCCTTAGGTAATGTTGTAGCTGTGTGAACTTCATAGAGTGCACTTACACAAACCTACGTGGTATAACCTGCTATTGCACTTGTATGTATTATACTTGTATATGACTGGCAGCCCAGTAGGTTTGTTTACACCAGCATCACTGAAAATACATGAGTAATTGTAGTGTAAATGCTGTAATACAAGTGCCCGACTTAAGCTTTGATTACCAAGGCATCCACTTCAATGAAGGCACTCTCGAAGGGACACATGGCCAGGCACAGGACTAGGTACAGCCAGGCCAACTCTCCCCACTAAGGCTCATTTGTGCTGGAGATCTTGATTTTGATAACTGACCATTTGGGTTACTTGTTGTTTTTCTCTTCCTCAACTCTTATGTTTTAAATTCACCAATAAAGAGTGAGCCCAAGAAACCATAGGCCCCCACACTTGACCCCAACAAAAACAAAACCCAGGTCCAAGCCTGTGCCCAGGCGATCTCCCTACCCTTGACCTTGCTGGGTGCCCGCAGATATGCCTTGTATGCTCCAGGGCCTGTAAATAAACTTTTTGCCTTCAAAGTTTTCATATGTTGATTGCTGAAAGGCATCTTAAATTGTAATAAAGACCACAAGGGTTGGTCCAGTTGTAACATTGGTCTAGAAGGGAAATGTCTGTGGGGAGCTCTCGGGGGCCCATGGGAGCTCCCCAGGCATTTTTGCAGGTAAGAAAGACTGAAATGGGCACAAAACAGTAATGCCTTGTGCTTCGACATTCAGGCTGGCTATGAAGCACTCACAGTTGCTTAAGACTTCACTAGGCATAGGAATTTTTCAGCTCCACTATAATCTTAGGACACCACTGTTGTGTATGTAGTCCATCTTTGACCCAAATGTGGTTATGCGGCACATGGCTGTAGGACAAAAAGCCTGACCCTCCCTTTAGCAAGAGGGAGCTCCTCCTTTTGAGTGCTTTAGCTGGGGTACCAGTATTCCTCCTGCCTTCCGACTTGAACTGAAACATCATTTCTCCTTGGGTCTTGAGACTGCTGGCTTTGGACTGAAATTTATACCTTTGGCCCTCCTGGGTATTCAGCTTACTGACTGCAGATCTTGGAACTCCTCAGTCTTCATAATCACACAAGCCAGTTCTTTATAATCTCTCTCTCTCTCTCTCTCTCTCTCTCCACACACACACACACACACACACACACACACACACACACACACACACACCCTTTTGGTTCTGTTTCTATGGAGAATCCTAACTAACGCACAAGGATTTAGGGTTGAGTTTTTTTCCAGCCCCAACACCAAGGTACCATTCAGGACAGATTTCAGGCCCTCCCAAACAATGCGGAGCTATTCTCTTAGTCCCCTGAATTTTCTGCCTTGATCCCAAATACGGAGAATAGTATAGAGCAGTGGTTCTCAACCTTCCTAATGCCACGACCCTTTAATACAGTTCTTCATGTTGTGGTGACCCCCAACAATAAAATTATTTTCGTTGCTACTTCATAACTGTAATTTTGCTACTGTTATGAATCGTAATGTAAATATCTGCTATGCAGGATGTATTTTCTTTGTTACAAATTGAACATAATTAAAGCATAGTGATTAATCACAAAACAATATGTAATTATATATGTGTTTTCCGATGGTCTTAGGCAACCCCTGTGAAAGGGTCGTTCGACCCCCAAAGGGGTCGCGACCCACAGGTTGAGAACCACTGGTATAGAAGCATGTGGGCCAAGAGTGAGGATAATAGAAAAGAGATTTTCACTTCAACCTCCGTTGCTGTTAGGGTGGATGACAGGGGAAGTCCTGGTGTAGGAGATATGGGGAGACATAAATATACCTGATAATGAAAGCACACTTCACATAAGGCTGCATGTGGCATATGCTCACTGACATTAGGATGCAGGATGACTGGCTTGGAAAATGTTGAAAGACTGCGCATGTTAATTTTTCAAAAGCATCCTCTTCAGCAGAGGTCCTGTGATATTTAAGAGGCTCTAATGATGGAGAAACATATGCTAAAGATCATAAAGACTTTTCAAGATCAAAATGAAGGTATCTAAACAAGAATGAAGGGGAAAACAGGTTGGGCATAAGAAATTTGAATTCAAATCTGTCTCTGGCAGTGTAATGCTTTGCAGTTTGAGTGTGTGTGTGTGTGTGTGTGTGTGTGTGTGTGTGTGTAATTGCAGCAAAATTCTCACAGTCAGCTGTTACCCAGTTCCTATTGGGAGAAGCATAAACCATGCTGTGGAAATGAGCTCTACTCACTCTTTGCTATTGACCTTTGTGCAGCATATATTTTTATTCTCAAAAAGGGAATGATTTTGTAGCATTTGTCAGAGACAATATTCATAAACCATTTATCATCTTCTGATGAGCGGGTTTGCATTGTTTAAATGGAAAATGCAAATTACTCCATTTGTTTTTTTCCGGATGACTGAACAACTGCACCATCTGAAAGCTTTGGCTCACTCTGCCTTGTGCCCTGACAACACACACACACACACACACACACACACACACACACACACACGAGCTCTTTCTATGATAATTAACTGCTTATTTGTGTGTAGGGAGGAGTAGGCAGGGAGAAGAACGTCATTGAAAACCAATTATTTCATATTTTGAATGCCAAGCCTGTTTAAAACCAAAATGTTTTCTCAGTGAACAATGTGACAGCTGATACCCGATGACCTCAGCTTTCCAGCCACTGCTCAGCCGTCACAGTAGTCTGAAGAGTTCTCTGAAGTTCACATGCGGCCGAGAGGATTTGGCTCTCGGCACTTAGAGCAGCCCATGAAAGCATCTCTCCCCAGACATCAATATTGTCCCAAATTCAAAAAATATCCTTAGGTAACTTATGATGCCTAAGCTACTATCTGTGAAAATTTCACCTTTTTGTATTTTTCTTCTTAAATGTCCCTCCTCTAGCAGGTATAATGATAATATGTTCGATTAGAAACGCAAAAGTAATGACTTTCTTTTTGAAAGTTCTTTTGGATGATTTTTAAAATTTATTTGAATTATTTCTATGCTGACTTTTAGGATTAGAAACTCTCACTTTGGTGTTATTTTTCCTGCCAAAACATTCCTTTGGCATTTAAAAAATTTAGTAATAAAATATACACCAGTCACTAGGCCTCTACCTGTGGTATGTGGTAATGGAGGAGGAGTTCCTCTGTTGATTGGAAAGTTTACTCACTGGACAGTTGCAATGTGGACTCTCTGCCCCCAGGCAGGCGTGTCTATAGAAACACAAGCTCCAAAGCACTGGTGCTTCACGGGCGAAGGCAGGAGCTGCCCAGGGTTACTCGCACACATTTCCAGAAGAAATGTTTCATTCTCCTTTTCCACATTTGTGTTATCTCCTTTTCCACATTGTGTTATAGGCTCTTTCCAAGCCACCTAGTCAATAGAAAGTCTATTCTATTACCCCTGTCTTAGTCTGCTGGGGCTGCTTTAGCAAAATACCATAGCCTGGGGTGCTCACAGCTCTGGAGGCTGAGAAGTCCAAGATCAAGGCGCTAGCAGATCAGCTGAGGGCCAGCTTCCTGGTTTGCCCACGGCCACCTTCTCCTCATATCATCACAGGGCAGAGAGCAGTGGGGCTGGGGATGGGGAGCAAGCTCTTTAGTGTCTCTTCCAATAAGAACACTCTCATTGCCTGGTTACCTCCCAAAGGCCTCCTGTCAGTAAACCATCCACACTGGGGATTAGCGTTTTTACATAGTATAAGCTTTGGGGGGGACTCAAACATTCAGTCCATAGCAATCCCCTCTCTTTTTAGATTTTCTCTTCATACAGATCCATTATCCATTCTAGTTCACGATGTTAGATTAAACATACACATTCTCTTTTCTCTATCCTGTTAAAATGATAGTAAAAGGGGAATAAGCCTATAGGGACAAAGTGAAGGGGAGAGTCAGAGTGTGAGCAATTTAGATGGAAAGCAGATGGTGGGAGGATAACTGGTAGAGCAAAGTCAAAGTCAGCGCAGCAGGGTATAGAGATGGACTAGAAGGTCCAGTGTGTCCCACAGCACCCCAGAGATATGTTCGGAGAGACCAGATACGGTGCCGGGGAGTATAGGTCCCCAATTCTCTTTACCCAATCACCCGAGGCTTCTAGCAACCAGACTGGGGGAGAGACTGAAAGCTGCCGGAGGGAAGCCCTCCACGTGTTGATATCAGAAATCCCAGAGCACCAGGAACTCCTGGGCCCCTTGCCCATCAATGAGTCCTAGCAATCAGCCAACCCGGATTCAGACACAGAGCTTCCAGCCAGTCTTTCACTATTTTATTAAAACCAATAGAGCGAAGTGGGATTGCTGGGTCCTATGGTAGTTCTATTTTGAGTGTTTGGAGTGATGCCCATGCTGTTTTCCACAGTGGCTGCACCGGTCTGTATTCCCGGCAACAGTGCAGGAGGGTTCTCGTTTCTCCACGCCCTCGCCAACACTTGTTATGTCTTGTCTTTTTTATAACAACCATTCTAACAGGTGTGAGGTGGTATCTTACTGTGGTTTTGATTTTCCTTTCTCTGATGATCAGTGGCACTGAGCATCTTTGCCGATGTCTGTTGGCCACGTGTAGGTCCTATTTGGAGAAATGTTTATTCAGGTCCTCTGCCCATTTTAAAAATCAAATGGTTTTTCTTTTTGGTGTTAAGTAGCATGAGTTCCTTATGCATTTTTGGTATTAATACCTTATAAGATGTGTCATTGGTGAATATATTCTCCCATTCAGTAGGCCATCTTTTCATTTTGTTGATGGTTTCTTTTTGCTGTGCAAAACCTCTTTGGTATGCTGTAGTCCTAGTTGTTTATTTTTTTAAAATTTTTTTTTTGGTATTTATCTGAAGAAACCCAAAACACTAATTCAAACAGATAAATGCATCCCTATGTTTCCTGCAGCATTATTTACAATAGTCAAGATATGGAATCACCCAAACTGTCCATTGAGATGTGGTACATACATACAATGGAATAAAATCTTGCCATTTATGACAACACAGATGGACCTAGAAGGTATTATGTTAAGTGAAATAAGTCAGACAGAGAAAGAAAAATACTGTAGGATTTCATCTGTATGTGGAATCTAAAAAAAAACAAAATAAACAAACAAAACAGAAACAAACTCATAGATTCAGAGAACAAACTAATGGCTGCCAGATAGGAGGGAGTTTGAGGAAATGGTATTAAAGGTAAAGTGATTAAAAAGTACAAATAGGCAGTTGCAAAGTAGTCACAAGAATGTAAAGTACTCGCCGAAGCCGGTTTGGCTCAGTGGGTAGAGCATCGGCCTGTGGACTGAAAGGTCCCAGGTTCGATTCCGGTCAAGGGCATGTACCTGGGTTGCGGGCATATCCCCAGTAGGAGATGTGCAGGAGGCAGCTGATCGATGTTTCTCTCTCATCGATGTTTCTAACTCTCAATCTCTCTCCCTTCCTCTCTGTAAAAAATCAATAAAATATATTAAAAAAAATGTAAAGTACAGCATAGGAAATATAGTCAATATCATTGCAATAACTACATATGGTATCACATAGGTACTAGACTTATCAGGGGGATCACTTGGTAAGTTACACAAATGTCTAACTACTATGCTATATATGTAAAACTAATATAATGTTGAATGTCAACTGTAATTTAAAAATAAAAATTTAAATACCAATGGAAAGAATGACAAATAATAAAATCACCACTGGTACAACTACAATCCAGCTTTATCAAATATAAACCTTTGGTCATATTTGTTTAAGATATTTTTAGGGAACATAGTAGGAATACAGGAGAAACCCATTGTGATCTTATTTTCCTTCCTTTTTTGCTTCTTGCAGGTAATTGCTCTTCTGATTTTCATATTGATCATGACCACATAACTTTCTATACCATTAATAAATGTGCATCTATCAATAAACAATAAAATATTTTTTTTCTTTATTGATTAAGGTACTACATATGTGTCCTTATGCCCCCATTGTCTCCCCCCCCCATCCCTCACTCATGCCCTCACCTGCCTGGTGTCGTGTCCATTGGTTTGGCTTATATGCATGCATACAAGTCCTTTGGTTGATCTCCCCTTTACCCCCACTCTCCTCTACTTTACCTCTGAGGTTTGACAGTCTGATCAATGCTTCTCTGTCTCTGGATCTGTTTTTGTTCATCAGTTTATGTTGCTCATTATATTCCATAAATGAGTGAGGTCACGTGATATTTATCTTTCTCTGAATGGCTTATTTCGCTTAACATAATGCTCTCCAGTTCCACCCATGTTGTTGTAAATGATAAGAATCCCTTCTTTTTTGCCACAGCGTAGTATTCCATTGTGTAGATGTACCACAGGTTTTTAATCCATTCATCTGCTGATGGGCACTTAGGCTGTTTCCAAATCTAACTATGGTGAATTATGCCACTATGAACATTGGGGTGCATATATCCTTTCTGATTGGTGTTTTTGGTTTCTTGGGATATATTCCTAGAAGTGGGATCAATGGGTCAAAAGAAAGTTCCATTTTTAGTTTTTTGAGGAAACTCCATACTGTTCTCCACAGTGGCTGCACCAGTCTGCATTCCCACCAGCAGTGCACGAGGGTTCCTTTTTCTCTGCATCCTCACCAGCACTTGTTGTTTGTTGATTTTCTGACAGGTGAGAGATGGTGCCGCATTGTCATTTTGATTTGCACCTGTCAGGTGATTGGTGACTTTGAGCATGTTTTCACATCTCCCTTGGCTTTCTGAATGTCCTCTTTTGAAAAGTATCTATTTAGGTCCATTGCCCATTTTTTTTTATTGGGTTATTTATCTTCCTTTTGTTAAGTTGTATAAGTTCCCTGTAAATGTTGGAGATTAAACCCTTATCAGTGATAACATTGGCAAATATATTCTCCCATGCAGTGGGTTTTCTTGTTGTTTTGTTGATGGTTTCTTTTTCTGTGCAGAAGCTTTTTATTTTGATGTAGCCCCATTTGTTTATTTTCTTGTTAGTTTCCAATGCCCTAGGAGCGGTATCAGTGAAGAAATTGTTTTGGCATGTGTCTGAGATTTTGCTGCCTGTAATATTATTTTACATGTTTTCACATTTTATATAAATAGTACTATACTGCTATTACAATTCTACTTACTTTTTTTACTCAGCATATTTTTTTTAAATCCATTTTGACTAAATAGCTGCAATTGCTTCATTTTGGATATGCCATGAATTATTTATTTTCTCCAAGTTTTCCCAATTTTTAAGTGTTACCACCAATGTTGCAATGAATATTCTTATACAGGTCCCTTTCTGCACATGTAAGTGCATTTGGTTAGAGTAGCATCTAGAAGGGAAAAGTGGAGAAGGTATGCACGCCTTCAGTTCTACTAATGTGACCCAGCTGATCAGATTGATTTTTCATATTTAACAAACAGAAGAATTTCATTATTTCAATTTTCATTTCCCTTATGATTAGTGAGATTTAGCATCTTCAAATTTATTTTTGGCCATTCAAATTTCTTCTGTAAATTGACTGTTCATATCCTTTGCAAATTTATTCATTTGTTTTCATAACATATAGGTTTTAGAAGTTTAAAAATTATTTTAATAAATATTAAATTAAAAATATTTATAACACAGTAAGGAAAAACATTAGAAATTCTAAAACTATATTTTGTCACTAATGTTTTATTGGATTCATGGTTAACATGTGTTAAATTGTATTAAATTGGTTTTCTGAGGTAACAGTTTTCCCTTTAATTTTTAAATAGTATTTGTTAACATTGAATTATCTGGTTTTGTGGGATAAATCCAAGTTTGTTTTACTACATTTTAAAAAGAAATATTGCTAGCGTTTTATTCAGGATTTTTATACTTATGTTTATAAATAAATTTGATCTCAATTTTTTGTTTTCTTGTTTGGACCATCAAAGACATATCAGTCTCATAAAATCAGTATTGCCAGTGAGGAAGAAAGAGTTGAAGCAGCTGCACTGTCCCTCTTTCTCCTGGGGAAGAAGGTAGGTGATTGGATCCTTATAGATCTTTGAGAACATGCTAACATCTGGGTGCCCTGGTAGATAGACTAATGGTATTTGCCAGGAGGAGAGTCCTTATTTTCAGGATGCTCTTAGCAAGATGTAGCTGCTTTTTTATTTACTTATTTCTTAAATATGTTTTTAATTTTTTATTGCTTTTGGAGAGAGAGGAAAGGAGAGGGAGAGAGAGATAGAAACATCAATAAGAAAGAAACATTGATTGGCTACCTGCTGCAGGTCTCCTATTGGGGAATCAAGCCCGCAACCTGGGCATGTGCCCTGACTGGGAATCAAACTTGTGACCTGTTGGTTGCTCAAACAATTAAGCAACACCAGCCGGACAAGATGTCACTGCTTTAAGATCACTTATGGTAAACCTAGCATCTATGGATTTATGAGGCATAGGAAATGTATACAAACTATAGAACTCTATAGGACATAAATGGAGCTGTTTCATGACCTAAATGCTCCCTAAGATGTGCAGTAATGATTTATGTCCCTTAGAGAAGCCTCATCATTATTCTAGGTCAGACAAATGGGTCTGGGGAGGAAGGCTCTGGGGTGTGAGACAGGAAGCCCAAGACTCTCTCTGCTTCTCTTGTGCCTCATAATTACTTACATCTTTGATATAATTAGTAAAAATTGAGCTTTATATGCTTTCTGGCATTGCTTGTATAAGATGAAAATTATCTATCTGTTCCTTAGACATGCAGTGGTATTCTATATAATAAAAGCCTAATATGCTAAGTGCCCGACCATTCAACCGCCTGACCAGTCACTATGACGTGCACTGACCAGCAGGGGCAGACACTCCGACTGGTAGGTTAGCCTGCTGCTGATGTCCAGCAGATCAGGACTGGGTGAGATGGGCCAGACACACCCTGGAGTCTTCCTGCAGTCCCTCCCTGGCCCTGATCTTGCACCAGTGGGGTCCCTCAGCCTGGCCTGTGTCCATTCGCAATCCAGGACCCCTAGGTGGATGTCAGAGAGCCAGTTTTAGCCCGATCCCACAACTATAAAACTGGTTTATGATTTCTTTTTTCAGTTGTGTATTTTTTAACCATTAAATTTTTTTAGTGGTTATTGTTGATTTATTGAGGCTTTTGTTTCTTTAGAATTTGAAGATGTATAGGTTCTAAAAAGTTACTATTTTCATTCAAGTTTTAGATTTAATTTGCATAATTTTTTAAACTGTCTTCTTTTGATTGTTAAATCTTACTTTATCTGCATTGATGGCCCATTTTTGTTGCTTATAATGTTTATTTCTGACCTTTCTTCTTATTATTAGTCATGTAGGAGATAATTTTAAATTATTAATTTTTAAGAATTCATTTTTAATTATTTATTGCTCTATATTTTTTCTTAAAATCTGTTCTTGTGTTTAATATTTATTTTTCTTTTTTCAGTTATGCTTTTTTGTGTTTTTTAATAATAAAAACTTATCAATATGTGTAATTTTAACTGAATCCCATCTACTTTGCTATGTAGTATTTAATTATCATTTATATCTAAATATTTGTCAGTTTCCACTATGAGTTCTTCTTTAAAAATGACTCCTTTATAAATACACTTTTAAATGCCTACTTTTTGTTTTATGCCATATGAAGATCATGTATCATAGAAATGTACACTGGAAACATTTATAATCTTACTAACCAATGTCACCCCAATCCTATATAATAAAAGGGTAATATGCAAATTGACCCTAACAGCAGAATGACTGGGAATGACTGGTCACTATGACACACACTGACCACCAGGGGGCAGACGCTCAATGCAGGAACTGCCCCCTAGTAGTCAGTGTGCTCCCACAGGGGGATCTCTGCTCAGCCACAAGCCAGGCTGATGCTGCCAGCACAGTGGTGGTGGTGGGAGCTTCTCTTGCCTCCTCAGCAGCACTAAGGATGTCCGCCTGCAGCTTAGGCCTGCTCCCCGCTGGCAAGTGGACATCCCCTGAGGGCTCCCAGGCTGCCAGAGGGATGTCTGACTGCCAGCTTAGGCCTGATCCCTCGGGGAGCGGGCCTAAGCAAGCAGGTGGATATCCCCAGAGGGGTTCCAGACTGCGAGAGGGCACAGGCCAGGCTGAGGGCGCCCCCCCCCCCCCCGAGTGCACAAATTTTTGTGCACTGGGCCTCTAGTAAATTTACTAAAAAGAAAAACAAAAAAATTAAATGCCTAATTTTGGTTTTGATTATATACAAATTATTTACTTTTATTTCTGTAACAATTTATTTTATGACAATATAATCTGGATAGTATAAAGTATTTGAAAATTTTGAGACTTTATTTATAACTGAAACATTGGTAAATATTCCATATATTCTTGAAAAAAATATACATTAATATATATTCTCTATATGGATGGTGAAGGTTTTTACATATATTAGACCAAGCTTTTAAATGTGTCATTGAAATCTTTTATACTCCCTTTTTGTCTTCTTGATTTATCACATTCAGAAAGTTAATGTTAAAATCTGACTTTCTCATTGTTACTTTGTCAGTTTTTGCTTTATGTATTTAGGCATTATATTGGTAGGGGGCATAAAGGCTTATGATTTGTGTATCCTTTTGTTTATTTTTTCCTTTGTCTCCCTTTCCCTAGATGATGCATCTGTGAAAATTCTGCCATGTGAGATGTCTGATATTTTGCTGCCTATAATTTCTTCTAGAATTTATATGGTTTCATGACTTACTAGAACACTTAAGTCTTTTATCCATTTTGAGTTTATTCTTGTGTATAGTGTAATTTGGTGGTCTGGTTTCATTTTTTTGCATGTATCTGTCCAATTTTCCCAACACCATTTATTGAAGAGACTGTCTTGACTCATTGTATGCTCCTGCCTCCTTTGTCAAATATTAATTGAGCATAATGGCTTGGGTCGATTTTTGATGTCTCTGTTCTGTTCCATTGATTTGTATGCTTGTTCTTGTGCCAATATCAGGCTATTTTGATTACAGTGGCTTTGTAGTATAGCTTGATATCCACTATTGTGATCCCTCCAACCTTGTTCTTCTTTCTCAAGATTGCTGCTGCTATTTGGGGTCTTTTGTGTTTCCATATAGATTTTTTTGAGTGTTTGCTCTAGATTTGTGAAATATGCCATTGGTAGTTTTTTAAATATGTTTTTATTGATTTCAGAAAGAAAGGGAGAGGGAGAGGGAGATAGAATCATCAATGATGACAGAAAATCATTGATCAGCTGCCTCCTGCATACAACCTTGACATGTGCCCTTGACCGGATGGAGCCCACAACCTTGATATGTTCCCTTGACCGGAATCGAACCCAGGCCCCTTCAGTCCACAGGATGATACTCTATTAACTGAGCCAAACCTGCTTGGGCTGCCATTAGTATTTTAATAGGGATTGCATTGAATCTATAGATTTCTTTGGGTAGTATGGCCATTTTAATGATGTTAATTCTATCAATCCATGAACACAGTATATTCTTCCACTTATACATCAAACTAAAAAGCTTCTGCACAGCAAAGGAAACCAGCAACAAAATGAAAAGAGAACCCACTGTATGAGAGAACATATTTGTCAATGATACATCTGATAAGGGTTAATTTTCAAAATATATAAAGTACTCATACAACTCAACAAAAGGAAGACAAGTCAATAAAATAAATGGTCTGAGACCTGAATAGACACTTCTCCAAAGAGGAGATACAAATGACCAAGAGACATATTAAAAAATACTCAACAGCACTAATCATAGAGAAAGGGAAATAAAAACAACAATGAGGTACACTTCATACCTGCCAGGGTGGTTATCATCAATAAATCAACAAACCACAAATGCAGATGAGGATGTGCAGAAAAAGGAGCCCTGGTGCCTGTTGGTAGGAATGCAGACAAGTACATTCTTGATGATGACTGAACTACCCAGCAAACCTTCAAAACACCTTGCCTACAGATGATTTGGACTTTTAAAAATACTACCTTATTGTGTATGTGTGTGTGTGTGTGTAAATAACATCCTTTTTATTTATTTTCTGCCCTTGTCTGATTACTGTTGGGTTTCCACATTTATTTTTTATTCCCTTGACTGATTTAGTATATGGCGTATTTGGTTATTTACGTGGTTATCCTTAAATTTTCACATATATATTTAACCATACATTTTGTTGTCAAAGTCTAAACTTATCTTTTCTCCTTTACTGCATGATTTAAGATTGACCATGACTTAAATAACACTGAACAATTATGGGTCTTGTTTTTACTTAGAGCTAAACATAGAACAATTGGGCTGCCTATTGCCTTCTCTCTAGCCTGTTTATCTGGATCATCTTGACACACTCTAAGATATTATTTAGAAGTTGGAAGTTTTTTATTTTTTTTATAAAAATGGCTCAATCAATGAGGACAATTTATTATCACAATAAAAATAATCCTTAGGCAAGGTGTTCCAAAGGTTTGCTGAGAAGTTCAGTCATCATCAAGAAACATGTCTCTTTGATGACTTCAAATATACTTATAAGTTTTTGTTACCCTGTTCCATAAAATCAGTTTTCATCTGTGAATTATGAAGTAGAAACTTAGAAATTTTTTCCTGCAATGCATCATTTTTTAAATTTATTTTTTAAATTTTTATTTATTTCAGAGAGGAAGGAAGGGGGAAAGATAGAAACATCAGTGATGAGAGAGAATCATTGATTGGCTGCCTCCTATACACCCTGCATTGGGGTTCGAGCCCACAATCCAGGCATGTGCCCTCACTGGGAATCGAACGTCTGTGACCTCCTAGTTCATAAGTTGATGCTCAACCACTGAGCCACACTGAAGATGTGGTTTAGGAAAATGAGAATAAACCAAACTAGAGAAAGACATGGATTTATGGAAACAGTGGAACCTACCCAAGAGATCAGCAAGGAGAAGTTCCAAAATGAGAGGCTGCATCAAACCCAAGAAAGAATCAGTCCAATTTGGAGCAGGAGAATGAACAACTTCAGAGACGTCCTCAAAAAAGAAGACAGATTTGGGGAAAGTGGTAGGTTGTTTATGAGAGTACTAGCAGATTCTTCAGTAAAAATTATATGAAGAGTAATTAGACTAAGAGCTTTTATTTATTTATTTTAAAGAAAGGCAACTATAAACTCCGAGAAAAATAAAGAAGAAAGAAAATGTAATTATGATTTAAGTTTAGTGTTGTGGGAAAAATATGACATGCATATTTATATAAATCAATAGCAAATAATGATTTATTTAACTGAAAATAATTATAATAGAAAGATGAGTGAGGGTTGATGTGTTAATAGGGTTAAAAAATGTTATCCATCACAATGGCAAACTAATAATGTCTAATATTTAAAAAATAAGATGCAAAAATAAAGCATAATATTTAGAAAAGTAAAGGTTACTAACAGGAGAAGTATCCTACGGAGTAAAAAAATATAAAAATATCACAACTGGAAACTAGGCCTAAAGGGGGATGTAGGATATACAGAAGTAATTAACTTTAAGACTTCTGGTACTTGGAAAAAAATATATATCTTCATGGATATTTAGAGAGAGATGAAGGGAGAATTAGAGAGAAAGAAAGAAACTCTAATTTGTTGTTGCACTTATTTATGCATTCATTGGTTAATTCTTGTGTGTCCTGACCAGGGTTGGAACCCATAACCTTGGTGTATCAGGATGATGCTTTAACCAATTGAGCTATCCAGCATGGCCTTCTGGTACTTTTCAATTATTTTCCCCTTTTGTTGATGAGAGTAAATTATGTAAATACAATTTACAATAAATTTGTTTATGTAAATTGAAAAAGAATTCTAGTGTATCTTTCAGACAAACAGTGCTACTAAGAAACATTACCTGATTGGATTTTGAATGGCATTTTAAATTAGGAGCAAATGTAATCCAAAAGACAAAGCAGGGAATAATCTAATAATTTAATAGTAATTAATTTTACTTTCTACCTAAATACCAACTCTTTGAAGACAGTTGTAATCTGTTTTATGAACAAACTAGACCTGTTTGGGTACAAATCAGGAAACAGCTTACTTTTTTTTCTGTGTTTTTTTTCACCTGCCTCTGTGATATCTTAGTTAGATGTCTCATAAAAACCAGTCTCTTCTGAGTAAATCTCTTCCCTTTCCTTTCTTCCCAATCTTTCCTCCCTCTCTCTCTCTCCTTCCCTCCTTCTTTCCTTTTCTCTCTTCTCCTCAACCTCTTCCTTTTCCTATTGCTCCTCTCATTCTTCTATAGTTTCTCTTTCTCCCTTTTTCTTTGTTAAGTGAGTTCTGTGCACCCTTGTACTTCTCACAGAGTCTTGAAGCCTCCTGAGGAAGCTTATGAAAAATCATTTAATTAAAATCCTGGACTTAACAGAAGTAAAGCTCTAGAATAAATTAATTTTTTCTTAATTATATTCCCAGAATGATATCTTTGATGATCTCATAACTTTCTCAATCACTTTGATGTTTTCAGGTACAATTTTATGCCTAGATTTTAAAAAATTTAGTTTGCTGCAATAGAAAAGAAATTTGATCTCTCATTGATCCTAATGCTTTTTCCCTCCCTCTCAGCTCCCAGTCTGATACAGAACTAGAAGCCTGCAGTAGGAAAATGACTGGGGTTAAACCTTTCAGCTTTAACTCCTGGGTCTTTTGTCTCCTGCCCTTCACTTTGCTGGTCCTGTCTCTCTGGGATTGGGGGAAAAGGAAGAAAGATGGGAGAGATAAGAAGAGCTCAAGTCTCAGATGGCTGGTGTTGTCTGCATTTCTTCCTTGGTTCTCAAATGCCCTTCGTCATGGTAAACATCCTAGGGCGGTCTCTTTCTTTTATGGCAAGCTTAATTCACTTTTTTTTCTGCCAGATTTGAAATTAGTTGCGATATTGTAAGCCATCTATAGTGAGGGTCATATAGCAAAGAGCTGAGGGCAGCTTCCACCTAACACCCAGCAAGAAAATGAGGCCATCAATATGACAAAGAACTAGATGCTTCCCATACCACATGACAGTGGAAGTAAGATCCTTCCCCAGTCAAGCCCTAGATGAGACTCAAAGACATTAGGCAGAGTATGACAGGAAATCACAGGTCAGAAGTCTCTAGTGGGACAATTTCTGAAGAATTCTGTATTAGTTGTTAGTTATTAATTCTGTGCAAAAATAGAACCACAAACTTTTAAAGGAATACACATTGTTATCTTATAGTTTCTAGGAGTTAGAAGACCAAGCACAGCTTAGCTAGGTCCTCATGGCTTAGCCACATGGCTTAGCCTAATGTCTTCTGACTTACCCTCTGTGGTGTCCCCTTCACAACTTCTTTCTGCTGGGATCACTTAACTCCTTGGCAGACCTCTTGGACAGTGTCTCCATCAAGATGAATCAAGCCTAGCTAACTTCTGTGGGGCCTACTCTTTTTCGCAGGTAAATTCATCACTGGAAAGGCACTTTGCTTTCACTATAGCCTCTATACTTACTGTGTTAGCAGGGCAACTCCAGCAACTTTCTTATCTTTGGACTTTCTTCAAGTAAGTGCCAGGTGCCAGTCTTTCTGTTGCATAAACCCAAGGGACCACATACAAGGTTCTTCCAAGATATCTGTCTTAACACTCTTCTGGCAAAGTAATAGATAGGGACCCATGTATTTGTGCAGCATGGCAAGCATCTAACCAGAATATGTTTCTGACCTACAGAGCATCCCACAGTCTGAATGGTTCTTCCTTACTTGGCTTGAAGTAGGAGAAGGATAACTAAAAAACACCTGTCTGCTTTTTGTTGTTGTTATTTAATAACCTCAGCATCTTCTGTATTGATCATCCTCTCTGTTTAGAATATGTGAACATCTAACTTTGCATTCTTAGCTCTGAGGTTTCAGCCAGAATTCTGTGATGACAAGAATTAGGCTTCTCACGTAACATCTTGCTAGTATCCCCAGTTTTTTATTTTATGAACTAGAGGCCTGGTGCACAAAAATCTGTGCACTCGGGGGGTCCCTCAGCCCGGCCTGTGCCCTCTCACAGTCTGGGACCCCTCAGGGGATGACCACCTTCTGGCTTAGGCCTGCTCTCTGGGGGAATTGGTCCTGAGCTGGCAGTCAGACATCCTTCTGGCAGCCCAGGAGCCCTCGGGGGATGTCCACTTGGCAGTGGGGAGCAGGCCTAAGCTGAAGTCGGACATTCTTAGCGCTGCTGAGGAGGCGGGAGAGGCTCCCACCACCACCACTGTACTGGCAGCCATCAGCCTGGCTTGTGGCTGAGCAGAGCTCCCCTTGTGGGAGCACACTGACCACCACGGGGCAGCTCCTGCATTGAGCATCTGACCCCTGGTGGTCAGTGTGTATCATGGTGACCAGTCATTCCCAGTCATTCTGTTGTTAGGGTCAATTTGCATATTATCCATTTATTATATAGGATAGAGGCCTGGTGCATGGGTGGGGGGCCGGCTGGTTTGCCCTGAAGGGTGTCCAAGATCAGGGTGGGGGTCCCGCTGGGGTGCCTGGCCAGCCTGAGTGAGGGGCTGATGGGTGTTTGCAGGCTGGTCACACCCCCTTTAGGGTGGGGGGGTCCCCACTGGGGTGCCTGGCCAGTCTGTGTGAGGGGCTGAGGGCCGTTTTCAGGCCGGCCAAGGACCCTGGCGATGGAAGCTCCTAGCCTCTCCTTTTTTTCTCTTTGTTTTAAATTCTGGGATTTATTTACCTAATATAATTGAAACTTTGTAGCCTTGAGAGGAGCTCAGAGCTGGCCAGGGCAGGTGGGAGGGAAGCTTGGCTTCCTCCATTGCCAGAGACAACCCCAGCCTCTGTGGCCCTCACTCTGTGGCCACGGCTGGCTGAAAGCAGGTATCTGAGGTTTATTTACCTTCTATAATTGAAACTTTGTTGCTTTGAGTGGAGCTCAGAGCTGGCTGCAGCAGGCAGGAAGCTTGGCTTCCTCCATCATTGGGGCAACCAAGCCTCCTGCTTGCTCCAGCTCTGTGGCTGCCAGCCGCCATCTTGGTTGGGTTAATTTGCATATAGACACTCTGATTGGCTGGTGGGCATGGCTTAAGGTGTAGCAAAGGTAAGGTCAATTTGCATGTTTGTCTTTTATTAGCGTAGATGTGCATCTTTCCCTTACATCACAGTTGTGTGTACGTGTGGATGTATGTGTGTGTGGGGATGTGTGCAGAAGTGTTATTTTAAAAAGGGAAACATGTAAATGACTAAACTTGTTTTTTTAGAGAGAATCTTTACTTTTAACTTTTTCACAGAAGCTATTAACTTCACTTTCAAAACAGAGAAAAAAGAGAAATAACCTGCCTAAATTGCTGAGAATAGTTTTGAGAGATAATTGGACTAAAGGATTAGAAAATTCCAAAATAGTCACTGGGATCTGGAGGTCAGAAGAGATCAAAAGAGTGTCTGAGAGTTGAGATTAAGAACAAGCAAGAGGAGGAATGACAAATATTCCACTCCTCAACTTCTTACCCATGTCTGGATTGATTATATATATTTCTTCAAGCTGAATGTTAATTATTTGCTTTCATATAGTGTTGCATCAGTTCTCAACTAGGCCCTCTTATTCTATTAAGTTTTTAGAGTGGAAAATGTCCTCTAGTTGCTTTTTTAAAGTAGTGTTTCCATGACCCAGGTAGACTTGATGGCCATCTGGAAAACCCAAGAATTGTTTCTAGACAGGAACATAACAAGTGGGCTAATGGTAGGAATTCTTACACAAGTGATGGTCAAATACTCACCATTCTTGAGTTCAGGTGAGTCAATTAACTGTCATTGATTTGGTGACTTTAAATGGTTCTGGTTCATTTTTGGCCTGGGGTTACAATGTGGGAATCAGAGTTTGGGCTATTGCTGATTGGATTACTCAGCTATTATAACCTTATAATATAATATCCTATATAATAAAAGGGTCATATGCAAAGTGACCCTAAGGGTGGAACAACCAGAATGACTGCTCAACCAGTCACTATAAGGCACACTGACTACCTCTCGGTCCCTTCCCCTGGTTGGTAAGATCCAATCGCCTGATGACAAACAGGGAACTGGAGTGGGTGGTGGGGGGAGGGCAGGGTCAGGGAGCTGGCAGAATGGCCAATCTCTTGGTCCCTCCCCCTGGCTGGCAGGCTCCAATCACCCAATGGTGAATGGGGAGCTGAGGGTGGATGGTGGAGGACACGGGTGGATCCAGGACAAGGCCCCAGCCCAGCTGGTTGCCCCACACACAGAGGGCGATCTGTGGCGGGGACAGGGGTGGAGCCATTGAGCTGGCAGAAACGGCTGACCTCTTAGTCCCTTCAACCGGCCATCAGGCTCTGATCGCCCAATGGCGAATGGGGAACCGGGGGTGGGTGGATGCGGGGCAGGGGGCGGGGCCGGCTGCAGGCAGCTGGTGAAGATGCCCCTGATCGCAGGCCAAGCTTAGGGACTGTACCTGTGCACAAATTTTGTGTTCCAGGCCTCTAGTAAAGATGATAAATTCCATTTTTTCCACACACCCATGTCCTGGGGTTTACTAAAGTATCATATAGCAGCCAGGATGCCCTAAGCAAGGCAGGGTAGAAGCCATTTAGAACAGACATTCCAGAGGACAAGCATGGTCCTTCTGCATACAGAACAAAGAGTTTTTAGGTCTTTCTCTTTATTTATTTGCTTGAGTGTAGCTTACACAAGTCCATCTTTCAAATCTGGGACAGTCTGGAAGCATTCCATCCCATTGTGAATCTTGGCCTGCAGGTTTCAATAATACTGGCTTTCAGCTCTTGCAGCATGGGAAATGCATACAGGACTCTTCTAAGAAAGTCTGGCTTACCAGTTGTGAATATTACTGCAAAGGGTTTTTACTAAAGGTCCCAGAAGATATATTTATAAACTTTTATTTTATTTTGTTTTTAAATTTTGAGTGTATAGGTCAAGTTCAGTATTATAGTAAGTTTCCTGTGTGGACGAAAGGGTCCACATGCTAACCTGACACGCTCAGGGGGGGCCTGAGTGGCAGTCTTGCAAACTCAGAGACCTAAAGTAACCACAAAGGATGGTCTGAAAATTAAGTATTTAACTACAAACAGGTTATAGTGGGTAGTCATGTCCTAGGCCAGTATTTTCCTTGAAAAAGATCAACTTAGATCTTTACTGAGCCCATTTGTCTTTTTGCCTCTAAGATAATGTATCTGTGAAATGTCTGGGTAACTTGTAACTTCCCTTTTTTTCCGGACCCCTCAGGGCACAACAAATGGCACCAGGACATTCCCTCATTGCTATTGTTCTCAACTATTAATTATGTTAAATTAATTATGTTAAAAATATCACTTTTTACCCTATCCCAGAGGTCTCCCGCTTTGCTTTCTCCCACCTCCTTAATCTATCACCAATGAATTTCATGTAACCCACCTACATCCCTTTCCTTTGATTGCAATGTATAAATACAGATGTAACCCACCATTCTCCGGAGCATTATCTCAATTCGTTGAGGTTCTGCTTCCCGGCATATGTCGACAGTTTGGCTCAAATAAACTCACAAAAATTCTTTACAGGTTTCAATTTTTTTTTTTTTATAACACCAGTATATTCTTTATACCTTCTCTACATCTCTACACTATTGAATTGTACTTTCCTTTTGGTTACTATTATTACAGAGAAATCAGAAATTAAAGAAAAGCAGTGGCTTTTCCCTTGGTGGAAACTGTCTTGCAGAAGTTTCTTTTGGCTTTTATTCATTTTTGTTTCTCCCTCAGAGTTTCTCTCCCTGATGTTTTCATTGTATCAGTTGATTAATGCAGTTGACTGTTAATCAATATAAGCAGCCAGGGTGGTATTACTGAATTATAAATGATCTTTAAAGATGCATCCCAAGAAGCAATCACTTTTAGGCTGTATTTGTTATCACCATGTTGACAACCTTGATAACAGGATTTTAATATCCGGTAAGATAATGAAATTTCTATCCCATACATATTTTGCCTGTCTTTGTACTGTAATAACTGGATATTGCTTCAGGTTGGTGAATGGCCATGCTTTCTTGGCTTCTTTTCATATAACGATTCTTAAGAGGGCTTCTTTTTCAAGCCATAAGAGTTCGTTGACATGAAGATAAAGTCACAAAGGAGAGGCACTTGTTTGAGAAGAAAAAATTGTGTTCTCTTAGCCTCCCAGTGGGTCCTGTGTTCCAGATAGATAGCTTTCAGGTTATGTCCGGGCTGCCCATCTCTCATCAGCAGTTGGCAGGAACAATGACAAGCATCTAGGGAAAGAAAGGGCCTTTGTAGAGGTGAACACTGGAGAAAGACCTAGAGGGGAGCTTGCTGATAAAACCGTTTCATAGGAACAGAAAGTCAGGGTATCTCAGGATCTCAAATACGTATAAATAACTGCAATTGCTAGGGCCCGGGGGGGAAATGACCGTCACTCCATTTATTTTGTCCAAGCTCTAGCTCTCCTATGATTTAGTGTGTATTTAAGATGACTGTTTATTTTCTTTTATTTTACTTATTCATTAAAATAAAAATAAGAAGACACATTTTATAGACCTATTCATTATTGGTGGCAAAGCCAATCAATTTTTATATTCTGAAAAGTATCTTGGGATGCCCAGGCACATACTTTTCAATGTCATTGGTTATAAATTATTACTGGTATTAGTTATGAGCATTGGCTGGGTATCAGCTGTGTGCAGAGCCCCAAACTAGGCCCTCCTAATTTCCAGATCACATCTGCTGGCAACAAATTATATTCCATCCTGTACTGACACCACTCATTGCATGGCTGGTTTCCTGAATCGCCTTGTAACTTCTGTGAGTCAGAGACCAGGTTATCTTTTCTCTAGATTTTCCAAAGAGTGTAGCATGACACTGCCTATAATAACTATTGAATGAATTGATAGAAAAAAAATGGAAGAAAATTTTCATTCTGGGGAAATATACCACTAGGTAAAAAGGATTACTTTTTCATCTGCTAGTCTTGTTTTCCTTTCTTCCATGTGGTCCATTTCACTGTAAGCATCTGAAAAGTAAAGTTCCTAAAGAGATATTGATATATAGAAAAACTTTTTAAAGTTACTCTAACTACAGAAGGAGTCATTTTAACCCCAATATGCTGTAAAATACCAAGATCATGGAATGAATGAATGAATGAATGAATGGGAAGGAATTAACACTTTGCTGAGGCTTATTGGTCTAGATCAGTGGTCGGCAAACTCATTAGTCAACAGAGCCAAATATCAACAGTACAACGATTGAAATTTCTTTTGAGAGCCAAATTTTTTAAACTTAAACTATATAGGTAGGTACATTGTTATTAACTTAATTAGGGCACTCCTAAGCTGGCCTTCATTAAAAACGTCCTCAATTTGATTGAGGTACGTTTGCTGAGGTCGACCCCTTCCAACTCTTCCATCCATACTCATCTTGTATACTTGTTTCGTCTATCTCCTTTCCGAAAACCAACTTCTGCACATGGGCCATGAAGTTTCAATCGCACTGTACGTGTGCGCCTGCACGTAGTATTTTGTGGAAGAGCCACACTCAAGGGGCCAAAGAGCCGCATGTGGCTCGCGAGCCGTGGTTTGCCAACTACTGGTCTAGATAATAGCTAGTACCTCTTGTATTATATGCATAATGTCTTTTCTTCTCCACTGAAGCCCTAGGAGGGAGGCAGTCTCAACTGACAGGTTAAATATTTTGCCTAAATTCTCACAGTTAGTAAGAGGTGAAGCTGGGATGCAAATCTACAAGCATTGAACCCCAAAACCTGCACTCCAACTACCACATACATTGCCTGGAAAACCCTGAAATCAGTCCTCAGGAATCTCATCGGGTGGAGGGCCTCGGGGTTGCTTCTTTCCAGCAGCAGGTCGGAGGCACAGTAGAATGAGATTTGGCCTTAGGTCTGTCCCCCCCGCCTCCCCCCCCTGCTGTTAGAGAACAACACATCCTCACCTCATGGAACGGAACTGCTGGGGTTAATTAGGACAGTTCAGAATGGCAACTTGTCAGCTCAGGTCTAGAATAGTAGATTCTAGATGTAAAATAAAAAAGCCTAATGAAGGCTTTGAGAAATAAAAAAAAAAAAAAATTCCCAAGATCCTATAAGCTGCCCCATACATCAGTTTTTATAAGTAGCAGCTGGATAAGAATGTGATAGTTAGAAGTTCTTCTGGAAGTGAATTCAGAAACAGAATCAGCTCAGTGCACTGGAAAGAAGAGTTAGGATTCATGAGGGTCTTAGAAGCTTGGGAGCATCTTCAGGGCCAGCATAATTAAGCACAGCAGACTCCCTTTCTGTGAGCAAATGGCCTGTGTTGCTTCAATTTGAACTGGTGAAGGTCCTGGTGGAGGCCTAAGAGATTAGGGAGGGGTCAGACTGAAAAGGTTCATTCATTAGGGAGCAACTGGAGTAAAATATACCCATGCACTGAAAAGCAGACTGTGCGATTTAATAGAAATAACAATACATTTTTTATGAGAAGATACTCTAGGGAATATGAAAAAGAAGCTGCAAGTGAGAAGTATTATCAAATAAATGATGACTGTAGAGAGACAAACATCAGAAAAATAATTGACATTAGGAGAGATTTTAATGGATGAGGAAAATGTGGAACATATGAAAAAAAATCCTGCTAAACTAACACAATGACATCCTACCCACAGCCAAGACCAAGGTCATAGATGGGAGTATGGGTTATAAAATAATTGGTATAATGAGATGCTGTGACAGGAAGGAGCAGTTGTGTATGAGGCTGTGAAAGCTCTTGAACCCGTTTGCCAATGACAACTTGTAGATGCCATATTCTGAGGGTATAAATAAAAGCTAATTACTAGAACTTTTAAACTCTAGTCATCCTGGAACACTTGGCCCTGCAACAACTACATCTCTTTCTTCTCTGTAAAAGGAGCATAGGCAGCTGCATTAGTCAAAAAATAAAAAGAAGTTGAGAATGTTCTAGGTCTCATGTATATTACTCTATATGACATCTGATTTAAGCTATAACGGAAATTTTGTTGCTAATGGAAATCTGTACTGTGTGAGCAATTTGGGCTTCCCTGCTAGGACTATGTATGGTTACCTATGTTTATAAAGTAATTTAGTGGAAGCCATGATTAAGGGTATGTGTTTTGCATGCTTAATGAGATTGAATTAATTAGCATTGCTTAAGTACTGTACTTGAATTTTTTAATTGATTTAATGTAAAGTGAATTTTGACCTGTTAAAGCTTCTGATCATAAGAATGTCTTCCATGGCTTGTCTTGCTGGGATGAATTGCCAGTTTATCTCGTTAACTCATTTCTTGTTTCCATCTG
Organism: Myotis nattereri; assembly: GCF_964212035.1. NCBI lineage: Eukaryota > Metazoa > Chordata > Mammalia > Chiroptera > Vespertilionidae > Myotis > Myotis nattereri. The sequence goes on along the minus strand of NC_138075.1, from coordinate 135,831,550 downwards.
TTTTGCATTTACCTGTGGCGGACCTTGAGGCCAATGTAGCATATGGTTCTCGTGGATTATAAATTGTTCCATTCCTCCTAGCAATTAGGGACTATTAGCTTAAATACGATGGAAGGAAAAGAGACAGAAGAGTAGAAAATAGAACAGGAGGTTGGTGTCCGAAGTCCATGTTCTCTCTCTGGCAAGCCAAGTAACCTCCTGTAACCATTCTCAACTGTGGAACTACATCCAAGTGAACTCTACTTGTAAATTTTCTTTACTAAAATGATCTTTGTAAAAGCTAAGGTGGTATTTCATCCTATTTATTGGAGGTTTTCTCTATCTAAAATGCTTAAAGTACTATGACCAGAGACCAGGGCCCAGGCCTGTATCTGAGAATCTATAAATTCAAGCATGTTGAATTTTGACAGTAGAAATGAAAACCCACAAAAAATATCATGTTATTTTATTTTATGACATCTTTGTCCAATATAACATTGTGTCCTGAGTTTATATGCCTTCCTGATTAAGAAACACAAGCATACTAATACCGCATTTACAGCTTCTCATTTTGAAATATACTGTGGCCTTCAGTGAAAAATTGGGCTATTTTTATAACTACTAATTTCAAAGTGTTCCCACTATAACTGGTATTATTTTATTTGTTCTTGCCTATTTTGTAATACATGATTCAGTTTTTGGAGCATATAGGAAGAGAAAATGGAACATACCCTGTACTAGTATTCAACTAAAGCAACTTCTTTTAGCCATTTTGAAATTTCTCAGTCCTAAACTCTAAAAGTGCTAACATGGACACAGATAACAGTATGGTGATTGCCAGTTAGAAGTGGAGGTGGTGAGAGATAGAAGAGGGTAAATAAGGGATAAATGGTGATGGAAGGACACTTGACTTAGGGTGATAAACATACAATACAATATACAGATGATGTACTATAGAATTGTACACCTGAAATCTATCTAATTTTTTAACCAATGTCACCCCAATAAATTCAATTAAACAATAAGATAAACAAACAAATAAAATAAGGGCATTATATGAAAGTGCAGAAAAAGGGCCAAGTTATGATTAAAAAAAACCCCACCATACGTAATAGCTTAAAAACTTATAGAGTTTAATAGCAAAAATCAGCAAATTGGGGGTTTGTGATCACTGCAAAAAAATCAACATCCAAAGAATTGAATGAAAATCAGCCAGAGCTACTAGTCCCTAAATGGGGAATCATTGTTTCCACAGCTCTTGCAGGGGACACCAGCTACATCTAAAATAGAAACCCATTTCCTCATGGGAAGATGTTGTATTACTGCAAAAAATTGTGGTTTTTTTTTCCACTTGCAAAACAAAAATTTATCCCTTATGATTTACATTTTCTGCCATTAATTCTATAACTCCCTATAACATAAGCCTTATTTCTTTTTACCACCCAGGCTTTCAAATGTGTTTACTTTCTCCTCAGTAAATATCCTCAGTTACTCAAGGCAGGGGCTTTTCACCTTGTTTTTATTCAGACTCAGAGTAAAAAAACAATATTTTATATCACAACCCATCACACACACACACACACGCACGCACACACAAACACACAACTTAGCTAAATGTTTTAAGAAATAATATTCTCTGTCAATACATGCATATTTTTCTGATATTTTCAAGTATTATTATTTTTTAAATTTGTTTTTCTTGTTGACAGTATTATAGATGTCCCTCATTTTGTCCCCATTGCCCCCCTCCTCCCAACCCTCACCCCAGGCCTTTACCATACTGTTGTCTGTGTCCATGGGCTATGCATATATGCATGTAAATTCTTTGGTTAATCTCTGCCCACTCCAACCCCCTCTTCCCTCTGAGATTTGTCAGTCTGTTCCATGCATCCATGTCTCAGGACTTATTTTATTTGTCAATGTATTTTGTTCATTAGATTCCACATGTAAATGAAATCATGGGATATTTGTCTTTCTCTGACTGGCTGATTTCACTTAGCATAATAATTTCCACGTCGATCTATCCTTCTCAAAGAATAAGAGACCCTTCTTTTTTATAGCAACACTAGAGGCCTGGTGCATGGATTTGTGCACTGGTGGGGGGCATGGCCAGCAGGGATCAGCCCGGTCAGCCGAGCAGCTGTGGACCCACCTTATGAGCATCTGTTCCGCTGTGGGAGTGCTGCTCATCTTGGTCAGCCAAGGGCACTTTCACTGTGGGAGAGCACTGACCACCAGGGGGCAGCTCCTGCACAGAGTATCTGCCCCTGGTGGTCAGTGCACGTCATAGTGACTGGTCAACCAGTCGTTCTGGTCGTTCCACCATTCGGTTGCTGGGCTTTTATATACTAGGTGTACCGGTTAATATTAGCAGATTTTGTAATCAAAGAACACATGAAAATTTCAAGAGAAACATCAAAAGTGCTTTATTCAAAGTAATGTCCATTGCTAGCTACACATTTCCCCATCTTTCAGGTAATTTGTGGATACCGTCCTAACAGAACTTTTCTTGTTTTGAGGCAAACCATTAAGAGATCCAATTTTCCACTTTGTATGTTTTAAAGTGCTGCACAGAAAATGTGTGTGCCATTGATGAAACAAGTGGTAATCTGAAGGAGCAAGGTCTGGTGAATACAGCGGGTGGGTTAATACTGCCCAGGCAAGATCTTTTAACATGTCTTTAACTGGTTTTGAAGTGTGTGATGGTGCATCATCAGGAAGCAAAATTACTTTGCCATGTCTTCTGGAACATTCTGGTCATATCAAGATCAAAGAATGGTTCAAATTGATTATTTGTTGTTGGTAGCAATCAGTATTAACAATTTCACCTGGTTTTAGAAGCTCATAATACACCACACCTTCCTGATCCCACCAAATGCAGAGCATTGTCTTCTTTCTGAAGCAATTTGATGTTGCTTGCAGTTGATGTTGATAGTTGACCTGGATCAACCCATGATTTTGTGCATTTGGGATTCTCAAAGTAAATCCACTTTTCATCGCCAGTCACAATTCGATGCAAAAAATTCTTTCTTTTGTGCTGTTGAAGCCACATTTTACTGATGACTTTTGGGTTTTCCATTTGTCTTTCATTCAATTGATGTGGCACCCATTTTCCTTCCTTTAAAATCTTTCCCATTGATTGTAAATGATCGGAAATTGTTTGCTGAGCAACGTTTAATCAATCTACAAGTTGTTTTTGAGTTTGACATGCATCTTCATCCAATAATGCTTGTAATTGTTGGTTTTCAAACTTTTTCATTTGATCTGGACGTCTTTGTCTTTCACAACAAAATCATCACTTTTAAAGCATTTAAACCAGCGTCACCAGTATCCTGAGATGGAGCATGCTCACCATAAGCTTCCCGAAGTATTCAGCAGCAATTTTCTTCAAAATCAAGTAATGAATTAAAACTTCCCACAAATGCTCTTTTTTTTTTTTTGGCACAAAATTCGACATTTTTAAGCATAAAAATATCTATGATGTTAACACCTTCAGCAAATTTGACATATGAAGTTTTGAAGCTTGTTGTCAATACAACAAAGTAGCATACATATCAAATCGCATATGTATGAACATATGTGTAATTCCATTGATTAAAAAGAAAATCCTGCCCTAACCGGTTTGGCTCAGTGGATGGAGTGTCGGCCTGCGGACTGAAGGGTCCCAGGTTCGATTCCAGTCAAGGGCATGTACCTCGGTTGCAGGCACATCCCCAGTGGGGGGTGTGCAGGAGGCAGCTGATCGATGTTTCTCTCCCATCGATGTTTCTAACTCTCTGTCCCTCTCCCTTCCTCTCTGTAAAAAAAAAAAAAATCAATAAAAATATATTTAAAAAAAAAAAAGAAGAAAGGTTTCAAAAAGCCTAACTTTATATCTAAGGGAGGGAAGTAAAAGAGAAAAACAAACCAAGGCCAAAGTTAACAGAAGGAAAGCAATAACAAAGATTAGTGTAGCAATAAATGTAATAGAAAAATAGAAAAACAATAGAAAAGAATCAACAAAACTAATAGTGGCATTTTTGAAATGATATAAAATTTGACAAACTCTTAGCTAGACTACCTAAGAAAAATGAGAGAAGACTCAAATAAATAAAATAAGAAACTAAAAGTCAGCTATTGATGAATGGATACTAAAATGTGCTACATATGAATGAAATACTATTCAATCTTAGAGAAAAGAAAATATTGGAATAGGCAATATTTCCAACTTTTCCTGTATATCTCTCCTTATGCCATTTAAAAATAAAATATGCTCATATTTATCACTAGCACTTCAGTATGAATTAAAAGAGACTATAAAAATCCTCAAAGAAGGGGAAGATTTCTAAGAGAATGTGTGATAGGCAGTAAGAACAACATGAGCAGAGCAAGGATGATGAGCCAAGTACAGAAGGTCACTAAGACAGAAAGCCTGGGGTACTTAGTATGGAGCAAAATTGGGAAAACAAGGACCTTGCCCCCAGGGTAACCTCCCCCCCCCCCCCCCCCCGCCCCGCTAGCGGATGGCTGGCCATGCGATTTGGAGCCCCTGACCTTTCCTCCCTAAAGATAACATCTAGGCCTCAGTTGTATTTCAGGTCCAGCCCCTGAAAAGCAGCAAAACCAGACCAGTGATGCCATGGCTGCCTCAGGATCAGCTGCATTGACTAAGGAGCCGTGCCCCCCCTCCTCGTGCCCCCCCCTCATGCTGACCAATCAGAGAAGACCATGACCTTGAAAGAGCACACCTGGAAAGCTGATGAATATTCTATTGAGATCCTCCCCTGAGACCTCCCCTAGGATGGCGCCTACCAGAGAGAAATGAAACCCCTCAGGAGGAAGACCCAGTATGCCCTCCCCCTGGGGAGCATGCCCAGGACATTCCCTGCCCCTTTTCCTTCCCCCACTGGCGTCCATCTCCTAAAGTCTAAGGGTCCCTAGGAGATTTGCCACCAGGGACCAATGTACAGTGGCAGCTCGTCACTGGCTAATCCTCTGCACCTGTCTCCAAGGCCCCCTTTTCTCTGACTTCCCAGTGAGCCAACGCAGCCCAGGCTAGGCTCTCCTGTGCATCTTTATGTGCTTCCTTGTTTCACTGCCCTGAGTGTGTTTTTGCTGCAGCCAATACATTCTTTTTTTTGAAAATATTTTTTTCTTTATTAAGTAAGTTATTACATATGTGACCTTATCCCCCCATTGCCCATCTTCCCACCCCCACTCATGCCCTCCCCCCTCCCCCGTGTCTATGTCCATTGGTTAGGCTTATATGCATTCATACAAGTCCTTTGGTTGATCTTTTCCCCTTACCCCCACCCTCCCATACCTTCCCTCTGAGGTTTGAAGGTCTGATCGATACTTCTCTGTCTCTGGATTTGTTTTTGTTCATCAGTTTATGTTGTTCATTATATTCCACAAATGAATGAGATCATGTGATATTTATCTTTCTCTGACTGGCTTATTTCGCTTAGCATAGTGCTCTCCAGGTCCATCCATGTTGTTGCAAATGGTAAGAATTCCTTCTTTTTTATCGAAGCGTAGTATTCCATTGTGTAGATGTACCACAGTTTTTTAATCCACTCATCTGTTGATGGGCACTTAGGCTATTTCCAAATCTTAGCTATGGTAAATTGTGCTGCTATGAACATAGGGGTATATACTATATCTTTTCTGATTGGTGTTTCTAGTTTCTTGGGATATATTCCTAGACATATGAAAACATGCTCAAAGTCACTAATCATCTGAGAGGTGCAAATCAAAACGACAATCAGGTACCATCTCACACTTGTCAGAATGGCTATAGTCAACAAATCAACAAATGACAAGTGCTGGCAAGGATGTGGAGAAAAAGGAATTCTCGTGCACTGCTGGTGAGAATGCAGACTGGTGCAACCACTCTGGAGAACAGTATGGCGTTTCCTCAAAAAACTGAAAATGGAACTCCCATTTGACCCAGTGATCCCACTTCTAGGAATACAGCCAATAAATTCTTGCTTGCTTTGCTGCACTTTGTCTCCTGACTGAAATCTTTCCCTCAGGAAGACAAGAACCGAGGTCTCACATCACTGGTAATAAATAGAAGATAAAGGGGGGGGGGGCGATTTGCGTACAGATGGGAAGTAGAAAATAACTTTACCAGATTCATGACTTTTCCCATGGCCAACTTTTAGGTTTCTGTGGCTTTCACCAACGTTAACTCTAAGCAAAAACCTCCCAAAGCAAGGACATTTTTCTTCTTACTATTTACTTTAGCTATGATAAATACCTTTTAAGTGAGTCCAAGGAATTGGAAATCTAAAAGATATCACAGGATTTAGTGACCTGTTTACTGACCCTGAATCAAGTACAGTGGGGACTTGACTTACGAGTGTCCCGACTAATGAGTTTTTTGAGATACCAGCTGTCTCTCTGCTGATTTTTTGCATTGAGTTGACAGAGTAATTTGAGTTAACGAGCTCCTTAATGAGCTCGGTCTCGGAACGAATTAAACTCCTAAGTCAAGGCCCCACTGTAGTTGAAGGTAATGACCAGGGTAACTAGGAGAGCCTGGATGCTTCACTGAGGTAAATCCAATTCCCAAAGCCTTCTGTGTTCACATACACATACACATGACTTCCACATTCTTTTTTTTTTGTTCCCCACCCAAGGATATGTTTTTTTAATTGATTTTTAGAGAGAGAGGAAGGAATGTCTTTATAATTTAATACTTGATTTTAAAAGAACCAAACAAATCAGTAGAAACCAAAAAAACAATGAATCTAAGGCACCCATTTCATAAGATTCTCATGGTTTTAAAATGAGCAAACCACGTATATTCTGAAAGAACCACATGCCACATGTGGCAACAATACAACTGAGTGGTTGACAAGAGGTGGCTCTAGGTTTACGTTGCCAGCTGCTGGGTGTGTGAAATCTGAACGTGTCCATGTCACTGAGAGGAAATGTGCTGTGCGATTTCAGAATAGCCTTCTCTCCTAATTAAATCCTTATAATCCAAATGAATTTACCCTAGAATACGATCATGATGCCATTCAGTTGACACTGAGAGTCACTCTAGCCATTTTCTCATTTGATCCTTGCAGTAACTCTGAGGTGGCTTAATAAGTCTGTCAGGACTTAATGCATTTTCTAACTCCAAGTTCAGTCCCCTTTATTTGGTCTTTGTCTTAATTCTTAAATTCTCTGGCACCTGCACACCACAGGCTTTATGGTCTTGGCTTTATATCCTTGAAGATTTTCGTTTACTTGAGCATAATACATAAAGGCAATGTGAAGTTCATATTACAGAGAGCAAGGGCTCTGGAACTGGATGCCCGTGTTTCTTCAACTGCAAAGTGGAGTAATAAATAGGACTCAATTTAGAGAACTATGGGGAGGATTAAATAGTCAATCAATGAAAAGTGCTTAAGATAGTGTCTGGCAGATAATAGATACCAGAAATGGTAGCCATTACTCTAAGACATTGAAATACAGTTTATTGATTTCTTTTTTAAGAGAGAGTGGAAGGGAGAGGGAAGGAGAAATAGCAATAAGAGAGAACCATTGATCAGCTGCCTCCTGCACTCCCCCTGCTGAGGATCGAGCTCAACACCTGGGCATGTGCCCTGATCAGGAATCAAAAGATTGGTTTGGTTTTGTCTCTAGAGGCATGAGATGACGCTCAACCAATGGAGCCATACTGGCCAGGGCCATCGAAATACTGTTTAACAGACACTTCCTGAGCACCATCCAGGGGCCAGGCCACGCCCTGGGAGGGGCACACCGGCTCCCCATAGCTCCTTTCCTGCTGGAACTTACAGCCAATGGCGAACACAGACAAGGAAAAGACAACTGTCCTATCATATATTCAAGCAGAGATAGAATTATGCAAAAAGGAGAGACACCTGAGAGGTTTTTTTCTGTATTTATTTTTAAACAGCTTAACTGAGGTATAGTTGACATAATAAACTGCATTTATTTTATAAAAGTGCACAATTTAGTGCATTTGGGGTTATGTCTATAGCTATGAAACCTCCATCACAATCAAGATAATGAACATACCCCAACTCCCTCAACGTTCTCTCACCCCCCATCTCATCCCTCCTCGGAAATAATCATTATATGTTTTCTGTCACTATGTATTGGTTTTAATTTTTCAGAATTTCATTCAACGTAACTATTTTGAGATTCATCCGTGTTGTTGTGAATCACCAGGTCATTCCACACATGGACATGTCACAACTTGTTTATTCCTTCACCTGCTGATGGAAATTAGGGTTGTTGCCAGTTTGGGCTGTTATAAATGAAGTTTCTATTTTTTTCAATAAAATATTTCCAGTGTACAATTTACTGAGTCTTGACAGACGTATACAGCTGCGCAACCCCCGCCACGATCAAGATACAGACATTCCCATCACCCTCGAAAGTTTCCTCCTGACCCTGAAGGGCGCGTCTCCTTCACCCCCACCCCCAGGCAACCATTAGTCTGTTTTCTGTCACAATAGATTCATTTGCATTTTTAAAAGATTTGCATAAATGGAATCATACAGTGCTTATTCTTGTGTGCTTGTCTTCCTTTACTCAGTATAATGATTTTAAAATTCACCCATGCTGTTGTGTGTATCAGTATTTCATTCCATTTTGTTGCTGAGTGGTGTTCCCCTGAATGCCATGCCATAATTGTTTATTTATTTGATGGGTTTTGGGTTGCTTCTGGTTTGGGGCTGTGGTGAAAACCGCTAAGGGCAATCTCCTACAATGCTGTGCGAGGACTAACATTTTATGAATTCTGTGGAGAACTGCCCCCACACAGAAGCAACTTGGTTGCTGCTGAGTGTAGTTTCTTCTGAACAGTGTTGCCAACGGTGTAAATGCTGTGGCTTTGTAACTAGCTTATTCCCCCGTTGGTTTTGTCTCTAGGATGCTTGCAAGGTCTGTCCTAGCAATCATCTGAGTGGCTGCCGTATGCCTATTTTGTGTGTTAATGTTATCCCTGACTATCTTACCCTCTATTATTGTTTGTACCCTCACCCCTAATTTTATCATCTGTTAATTTTCGGTCTGTTTTTATAAGGTACCTCAAATCCATATTTCAAAAGAGGTAAAACGCCGACAAAAAAATGCTAAGTCCGGCATAATTTGAAACACACCGGAAAACTTCCCTCTGCTCTCAAATATTGTTCCTTTCTCCCTGTCAGGAATACCTGAAATCCTTCCATCGGAGATTTATTCCTTTGGATTAAGAAGTATTTCCTATGAAGGTGATATCCTCAGAAAGAGAAGACACCATGCTCTCAGGTCCTGGAAGTGTGAATTCATTGATGTGAACCTTTCCCAGTGGAGAGCGGAAGTGGGGCGGATGGAAGTGGAGGTGGTACAGTGTGATGGAGCCACAACATGATGAAAAGTGAAAAGGTGTTAGAATAGAATTGAGAGGCAGAACCAGGAAAGGAAGCCACTATTTTTTTTTTATTTCACTCATCTTCTTGCTGAGAAGAAAGAATTTTAGTTTTATTTACTTATTATTTTGCTTTTTGGGGGGACTTTTTACAAGGTAAGAATTAAGGTAAATAATAGTGGCAAGTATGATTTCTTTGTTGAACTACCTGGAAAGCTTTGACTGAAGAATAGAAACAGAATAAATAGGAATATAGGGGTCCCAATTTAAAGTCACGTACTTCAGACTGGAAGTCATTTACTTCTATTTCATTGCCTGCAGTTCGAAAGCTGACATGTATTAGCTGAAGCCAGGACAGGCAAAATATAGGCTGCAGTGAGGAAAAAATCCCATTTATGTACTAAGAAAAAGTAGGTGCCAGATACAATGGGCAATCGTGAATACACACAGCAAAATCAATAAACTCGAGGAGCCAATATAGTGCCTGAAAGCAATTTGAAAAAGAAAGAGAGGGAGAGAGGGGGAGGTATAAAGAGGGAGAAATCGCCTCCCCCTTCCCCCCCCCGCCCCCCCCCCCCCCCCGACACAAATCAACTAAACAAAACCATTGTAATGTGAGTAAAAAATGTCGTCAGAAAAAGTACTGAATGCTGGGAAGAGCATTTCAGACAGAAAAAAAAAAGGCAAGGAAGCAGCTGAATTGTCGATTTAGGACACTCCTTGCTGATGAAAATCTTGTTGATGGGAACAAAAGTCCTTATGGTATCCAGTTCTTACAAACATGTTAGCCCTTATAGATGCAAGTCTAATATTCTTTAGCATCACATATTTAAGTCAAAAATGACTATATAGACCTGTATTTGAGTAAAAGTTCATTTCGTAGCCACCAAGAGAAAAGTCATTCTCCATCATAGACAACAGGATAGAGAGTGAAAACATGAACCATGAGTGAGGCAGTGGCTTATTGATAAGTTTTCTGCATGAAGTGAAGTTTCTTTATCCCAGTACTGAATCCTGATCTCAATGGGGAAGGTGGCACTTCTTTTAGAGCCAAGCTATAAACATTCCAGGTACGGAAATTCAACCACAAACGTAAAAAATGAGTGCAGGCAGGTATACATTACAGCATTTTCTATGGAAGGGGGCTGCTGGGTTGTCTAATTGTACCACCCCACAGTGTGGGAGCCTGAAACGATTGCAATAAAGTGCTTCATGAATATTTATTGAAGTGGTAAATAAGAATGGCTAGATGGGTCTCTATATCTCAAGGTAGCAATTGCCCGGGCGAAGGAAAATTATGTTGGAAACTATAAAGTTCTTATTGCCACATGCGTCAGAGAATAATATTCCTCACAAATGGCACAGCCATACTGAATTGTAGTTACTCCACCCCAAATCACAATTATATTTTATGCTCCTTCCCTTCTCATTGGGTTGCTGTCATTTACTCTCATGGCCTGTGGAGTCCCCAGTTTTCTTCCCTAAGTCTGGCAAGTAGAGGTGTATCATCCCACACGAGCTGAGCTGGGGAAAGCGTGGCTCAGGTCTCCAATGTGTCTAGGATCCATTTGGCAGAAAATGAGTTGAGGCCTTTCCATCTGCACTTGAATGTGTTTCTTCTTACCTCTGGTTTCCCTCCTGCCCTACAAGCTCTCTTCTCTTCTCTTCCCCACGACCTCGATGCTCCATTCGGTCCACACACCCTCCTTGTGCCCGCTGAAAACCTGATTTCATCACTTGTCAATAGGGTACTGAAGTGTTAGTGGATATACCTAATTAATGGTATAATAGTATAATTTTATAATATTTATATTAGCAATACATAATGCATTATATAATAACATAATATATAATTTTTATAATATAGTTTATAAAGTATATCATTATAAAATATAATTACTTAATATTAAAAGCCCAGATAAAGGTGTTACCTTTAACCAATAATTCTTATTGTTTTGATACAAAAGAGCCCATGTATTTTATATGTTGTGTTAGGCCACTTGGGAGCTATTTTTGGTAGCAGCACTACTAACACAGTCCCATTATATCAACATTTATAAGTTGCAATAATTTCTTATATATTTGTGGATTCTACTAGTCTTTTTTTTTGAATTACAAGAGAGTCACTTTTAAATCTCTTTATCTTAGACTTTCCATTTTGCCCTATTTGCCCAGGAGGACATCGAAAATCAGCAAAATTCTCCCACTGATAAAAGCCTGAGGTTTAATCTTGGGAACTGATTTCTCCTGACTTTTCCAGATCAAAGCTAAGATGAGCGACTCTTCTAAATCTAATCCATAGGTTGACCCTTTCTGATTGGATTCCTTTTCAATTCATTTAAAATTTATGTTTAAAGCTCAAGGATGGCAATATTTTGGTTTTGCAAAAGGAAAGAGGTAAAAAGAAAGAGGATTATCTTGTTTTGTGTTACAGTTAGTTCAGAATCTGTGGTAATTGCTACACTCACTCATCCAGGCCTTAAATATAAATAAGATTTAAATTTAAGTAATTAGAATTTCGCTTTCACACTACTCTGTTTTTGTGATTTTTTTTTGAAATCACAATGTTTTCCCAACCACATCTCTGCCTAATAATGTGAAAATCAAGGCTTGGGGAGTCATGTTCTTTTCCCTAAATCTTTTGTTAAATTTATTTTTATTGTTGAAAATATTACAGATGTCCTCTTTTCCCCTCCATTGACTCCTTCTAGTTCGCACCTGCCTGTCCCCTCCCCTTAGGACCACACTATTGTCTGTGTCCATAGGTTATGCATATCTATATATCTATCTATATCTATATCTATATCTATATCTATATCTATATCTATATCTAATCTATATCTATAGATTAGATATAGATATGGCTAAGTGTCTGTCCATCCAACCAGTAGCTATGACATGCACTGACCACCAGGGGGCAGATGTTCAATTCAGGAGCTGCCATGATGTGCACTGGCCATTTAAAAATAAACGGCACCAAGGACCTGGTGCTGACAAACCAACATTCACCTTTCCCCTAGTGCAGTGGTCAGCAAACTGTGGCTTGTGAGCCACATGTGGCTCTTTGGCCCCTTGAGTGTGGCTCTTCCACAAAATACCAACTTCAGCGCATGGGCCATGAAGTTTCAATCGCACTGTACGTGCACGCCCACAGGTGGTATTTTGTGGAAGAGCCACACTGAAGGAGCCAAAGAGCCGCATGTGGCTCGCGAGCAGCAGTTTGCCCACCACTGCCCTAGTGGGACACAGGCCCCGCCACCATCCCAGAGCGACAGCCTACCAAATCACAGCCAACGCTGCCAAGACCCCATGGCACAAAATGCAGCCCAGAGCCCAGCCCAGCTGGGATACGTGGCTGTGGGCACCAGGTAATGACATCACTTGTAGCAACGCCCAACTTCTTCTCCCTAGTGACAGCATCCTTGGAGATTCTTCAGTCCAGGAGCCCAGCTTGCTTTACAGCCAGGTGCAAACATTTTACAATTTAACCAAATGTTTGTGAAGCATTTTCCTGTGCCTCATCTCATTTGATCCTCACAGAAGTCCTGGAGTAGGTAGATAGGAGACTTGGTAGAATCCTATTTTCTTTTCATTAGCAAGACGCAAATAGAAATATTAAAATATTTCTTCTAATTTATTTCCTTTCAATGTGCATGAATCTGTGCACTAGGATACTAGTATGCATATAAATTCTTTGGTTAATCTCTTCCCACCCATCCTTACCTTCCCTCTGAAATTCATCAGTCTGTTCCATGCTTCTGTGACTCTGAATCTATTTTGTTCATCAGTTTATTTTGTTCCTTAGATTCCACATACAAGTGAGATCATGTGATACTTGTCTTTCTCTGACTGGCTTGTTTTGCTTAGAGTGATATTCTCCAGATCCATCCATGCTGTCTCAAAGGGTAAGAGATCCTTTATCTTTACAGCTGCATAGTATTGCATGGTGTATATGTACCACAGCCTTTTTATCCACTCATCTGCTGATGGGCACTTGGGCTGTTTGCAGATTTAGCTATTGTAAATTGCACTGCTATGAAAATAAAGTTGCATATATTCTTTCTGATTGGTGTTTTGGGTTTCTTAGAAGTGGGATCACTGGGTCAAATGGCAGTTCAATATTTAATTTTTTGAAGAAACTCCATACTGTTTTCCATAATGGCTGCATCAGTCTATGTTCCCACCAGCAGTGTAATAGGGTTCCTCTTTCTCCATATCCTTGCCAGCACTTGTCATTTGTTGATTTGCTGATGGTAGCCATTCTGACAGGTGATACCTCATTTTCATTTTAATTTTCATCTCAATGATTAGTGACTTTGAGCATTTTTTGATATGTCTCTTGGCCATCTGTATGTCCACTGTTGAGAAGTGTCTATTTAGGTCCTTTGCCCATTTTTATATTGGATTGTTTGTCTTTCTTTTATTAAGTTGTATGAATTCCTAATATATTTTGGCTATTAACCCCTTATCAGATGTATCATTGACACATATGTTCTCCCATGCAGTGGGCTTCCTTTTTTTATTTTGTTGATGGTTACTTTTGCTGTGCAGAAGCTTTTTAGTTTGATGTAGTCCCATTTGTTTATTTTCTCCTTTGTTTCCCTTGTCCTGGGAGATGTCCTTAAATCTTTTATTATATTAGTCTAATCAGGTAATATCAATTATAAGCTCATTTCTGCTCTTCAATTGTTTCCCGAAGTGTGGCTTCTCTAGCACCTTTCCCCATATCACAAAAGCTCTTTGATTCGAGATTTGTACATCAAATAACTTAGCTTTGAAATCTCCAGGCTTCAGAATGGGTTCCTCACAAGTCACAGCTGGAGCTTATTTCCACAACATCTTGACCAGACATGGTTGGTAAACACTGTTTACATTGCCTAGTCTATGCCACTGTGTTTATTTGCCTGGGGTAAAAGTCAGGCTGCACCACAGACATCTAAACAATTTATGTCACTTTGCATTTCACATGCATTAGGTTTCCCAACCTTGAGAGGCAGAATTTGTTGCAGTATGGTTTTCCTTTGTGTCACTGCTCTTTGTTTTATGAAGATAGTGTTGACTCAGTATTGGTGTTCACCTTCAGGATTTCCAAGGGAGGTTGAAAAACAATTCTTGCTGGTTTTCATACATGCTCTCTTGCACTTCTGTTCATTATCCAACTGGCATCTGACAAGATAGGTGGCACTTGGAGTTTCTGGGTCATGATGGAATTTTGACCTAGGCACATAGCTACTAGTATATAGCTGGAGACCTGAGCTAACACTTCATGTTCACAAGATATTGACATTTCAATGTACCCATAGTGTATTATTTATTTATTTTTTTTCAAATTTATACTACAACTGTTGCACTATGTCATGGTTGAAGGCACACTATACACTATCTACTTATTTATTTTCACAAGACATTGAGTGGAGATTATAAGAAGGAAAAAGTTTGACATAAAATGTAAAAACTTGGTTCAGTGGTAAATTCTTGAAAGGCTGGCGGACACACACCTTCCTGCTTCGGTTTCTGCTTTCCATCAGTTTGAGAAGGAGCCTGTAGGCCTGTACTTGTTGCAGAGATAACCAAGCGGGGAAGGGAGTGGAGGCTGAAGGGAACATTGATAACATTCAGTTCCTTCAGTGGCCTCGTGACAGTTTCTACTGATGTGAATCCAGAGAACTATCAGAGCACACTTATGTTCAAAGATAAATACCCAAATTTACCTCAAAGCTAAATGCAAAATTTAAAATGTGTGCCTTTGTTGTTATTAACAATAGCATCACTGCTTCCTTTCAACACACTGAAATTTGGAAATTGAAAGAATGTCCCTGCTCATCAATTTTTATCTGAATCAGGATTGCCAGATTTTGCAAACAAAGAGGTAGGGCCAGTTAAATTTGAATTTCAGATACACAATGAATAGTTTTTGAGTACAGCAGCCCCGCCTTATCTGCAGGGGATACATTTCAAGACCCCGAGTGGATGCTTGAAACAGCGGATAGCACAGAACCCTATACGTATTATTTTTTTTCCATACATACCTATGACAAAGTTTAATTTATAAATTAGGCAGAGTTAGACATTAACCACATAACTAATAATGACATAGAACAATTGTAATAATATACAGTAATAGAAGTTGGGTGAATGCGGTCTCTCCCTCTCTCCCTGGTAACTGAGAGGACTATTAAGTGACTAACGGGTAGGGAGCGTGTATAGTGTGAAGACTCTGGACAAAGGGATGACTCACCTCCCAGGCAAGAGGGAACAGAATGGCTGGAGATTTCATCACATTACTCAGAACAGCATACACTTTAAAACTTATGAATTATTTATTTCTGGAATTGTTAATTTAATATTTTTAAATGGACCACAGTTGGCCATGGAAAGTGAAACTACAGATGAGAGGAAACTGTTGTGTGAGTATGTCCCATGCAATATTTTTCCAAATACTGCATGGGGCATACTTTACATTAAAACACTAGAGGTCTGGTGCACAAATTCATGCACCAGTGAGGTCCTTTGGCCTGGCCTGTGGGATTGGGCCGAACCAGGTTCTCCAAAATCCCCCAAGGGGTCCCAGATTGCGAGAAGGCACAGGCCAGACCAAGGGACCCCATTGGCACACAATCAGAGCCAGGGAGGGACAAGGGAGGTTGACCAGCCAGAGGTGGACTGTGGGAGGTGGGAAGGCTCCAGTGCATGTCCGGCCCATCTCGCTCAGTCCCAATCAGAAAGACCTCAGCAGCAAGCTAAACTACTGGTTGGAGCGTCTGCCCCTGGTAGTCAGTGCACATCATAGCGACTGGTCAGCCAGTTGACTGCCTGCCCCCTGGTGGTCAGTGCACCATAGCGAGTGGTTGAGTGACCTTAGCATATCATTAGCATATTATGCTTTGATTGGTTGAATGGACGACTGGACACTTAGCATATTAGACTTTTATTATATAGGATTATTTCCTCTATGTCTGAAATTCAAATGTAAATGTACTTTTTCTGGCAACCTTAATCTTGGTATAAGGAAGTAATACAATTAAGCCATGCTCCATTCCCCCTTCTGTCACTCTCTGATCCTGGACTTTGGAATGGAGAATGGACTCCTTGAGCATCCTGCTGAGAATCCCACAAATCCAATGATATTAGTACCTGCTGATAGATGTACAGGCCTTTAAAAAAAAGATGCGTTAAAAAGGAAATCTGACTTTTTAACTACATCAAGTCACATCTATAATCCTCTCCCAGTGAACCCTCATTCAAGTCATTAGCTTATGATATTTTGCAGCTGGTTGGCCAGCTGTTGTTAATGGGATTCAGGTGGGGATTGAAGGGCATTTATAATTTTATTCAGAGTGCTTTTGCAAATCCAGATAGTTAAATATGCAGTGGCAGGTGATGCGAAGAACCAACAAAAAGAGTTGAAAACAGACAGAATCTCATCATTTAGGCAAATGTAAAATGCAGCATATAGTCTGTGGTATAAAATTCTGGAAGGTAGTGCCTGCCATTTGCTGTTCCCCAGGTGGGGGAGTTTATCCTCAGTGTGCAGATGTGTGAGATTTATGTTACCTCACACCATCTTAGTAAATGGGCCACCAGGGCCACTCAGAGGTATACATTTGCCCACCAAAATGATCACATCAATAAATTATCCTCCTGATCCCCATGTTCTTCCCATTTTTGGAGTCCTAAGTTATGAGAACCCAGCCATTACTTTTGAAGTTTCAACTGTTAAGTATCTAGACCCAAGGCACTCAGGGCTGTATCTCCTACCAAAATGCTTCAGAATCACTCCCGAAACCTCCCTTAGCTCTGGATCTTCTTATATCAGAGGTCTGGGATGTTATTGTGTTTCGTGCTTGAAGGCTAATGACCACATCTCCTGGCAGGCCCACTCCGGACCAATGGTAAAGTGAAACCACCATTGTGGTGACACCTCTGGAACTGGGTTCAACTTCTAACATCTGTGTAATGACGCATTCTTTTTGAAAAGTTGCTCATTTGAAGTCTTTCCCAAAAGCAATAAAAATGTCTTTCAATTTCAATCTCAACTTAGAGTAAAACAATTTTTGTTTTTCCCTTTCAAAACCAAGCTTAATCTTTCTGAAAAGCGTGAGGAGGTTCAAGAATAATTCCAGTGGAGTTTCAGTTTTTTCACACAGCACATCTGAGGCAGGGTGAATATCATGGTGCAGACTTTCAAATGAGGTCTTGGCCAGGATGCTTTGATCTCTACCTGCACTTGAGAAGGATAAGTGAGTAATTCTGTTTCCATGGCCATTTCTTTTTGGGTTACCCCTGGAATGTGACCAGCACTTTAAGGAGATGTGTGTAAGAGGTTAAAATCTTGTTCTCTACACACCTTGTGAAACTATAAAGTCCTCAGTAACTCCCCGTCAGGTACCAAATAATGTTCCAGCTGGCTAGCCTGACTTTTAAGACTTCTGAAGATGTCCAGTTGGTCCATAATGATATGTCAACAAGACAACCCTTCATTGTGGGGAGCTGCCCTGTATGTCGCAGGATGTGTAGCATGCATGGTCTTCCTGTCACTCTGACACCCAGGTATTTCCAAATGCTTCCCAGGGTTGGCAGTTTTCCTAGTCAGAATCACCTTTCTGGCTCCAATTTACCTCTCCCAGCTATACTTCCATAATTCCACTGAGTGTGTACTGGTATTTAGCCTCAGACAAGGTATTTGCTCTTTGCTGCTGTAGGTATTAAATAAATGAATAAAGCAGCTTGCACACTCCTTGCACCTCGTAGAGGCTTTGTAAGTACAGGGTCTCTTCTGCACTTGCACCTGGCTTATACATAACTTTGCTCTTATCTTCGTTCCATCCAGCTGGAAACAATGCACTTTTCTGACCTCTGACCGTTGAAATCCTACCCTCTCTCAGGTATAACAAATGATATATGAAATCTCTCTAACCCCATTCATTTCTAAGTTATTTCACTATTCAGGGTCTCTGTGAGGCCCCCAAGGACTTAGCTAGGGAAACACATGAAATAGTGTTGACTGTGTGGTTTGGCAAGTGCCAGGAGAAAGAGAGGGCAGGCCTCCAGGTCGCATAGAGGGATTCTTCATACAGCATTCTCTACAGGAGTGCTGCTTTGGGTTGAATTTTGAAGGCCAAGAGTTGATTAGATAAAAGAAATGGGAAGCATATTCCAGCTAAGGGGAAAAGTTATGTGCAAAAGCATGGTGCCAGGAGTTCATTTGGGTGGAAGTAAACAGGACATAAAGACAAGTGTCAGGAATGAGACAGGAAATGTAGCCAGGAGCCAAATCAGAAAGGGTTTTGTGTGATGAGCTATGGAGTTAGAACTTTATTCTGCAAATTAGAGCTGAAATATTTTACTTGTTATCTTTCTCTACCTTACATTATAATTATATATGTATAGCTATGTTTTCCAAACTAGACTATTTCTTCCTCATGGACAGAGCCTTTGTTTGTTTCATCTTCGTGTTCAATATAGAGTTTATAAAAATATTTTGCAGATAACAGATTTTCTAAGATTGTTTTAGATTAACGAATGAATAAAATAATAAACATTTAGAATTGTTTTTCTCATCTAAATAATGTTTATTTATTTGTTTCATTTCAATTGACTGACCTGGGAATTTTGGATTTACCGTTAAGTATATTTAGTAAGTAACGTGTGTGTGTGTGTGTGTGTGTGTGTGTGTGTGTGTGTGTGTAAGCAGTTGGATTCGTTTCTTTGGGCACTTATGGTCCGTTGTGATAGAATCTGTTCTTTTACTCATTTTCATGTTCACAACAGGATGTGTTGAAGAACCAGTTTTCACTTGAGCCGTGATAACAACTAAAAAATAAAAACTGAGTAATTAAAAATTAGAGACTGACCCCATATAGCTCCCCCTTTGTTCTTCTTTGAAAAAAATCCGAACCCCAGGTAGTCCTGTCACTCTGTCCTGAAGGCCAGAGACTCCAGCCAAACGGCTTCAAGAGAGCAAGGGAGGCGAAGAAACGTGGCTCCTTTCCAGAAAAAGTCGTGGTCTTCCTTCTCCAAGCTGTCAGCGTTCACACCCAAGCTTATCTCAGTTGACAGAAAATTGGAGGAGAAATATTTTCAAATGTTTTGGGGCCCTAAGGCCAGAAAGCAGATGGACTGCTCCATTCCAGAAGAGCTGAAACTTGGAGTCATGAATTCTCGTCGTCGAATATAAAACAGGGCACGATACTGTCATCTGTCTATTTATCCTCACTCGTTATCTGCTACGCTTATTTTCCGCTTCTTTACTATAAAGGAGGAAGTGACTAGGAAGCCACGGAGTTCTGGTCCAGGAGAAAGGTAGCTAAGTGCTCAACTAGGCATTGCATATGCCCCAGAGCTTATGGGAAGTCCTGCTGGGAAGAGCTTTTGTAACTCTGATGATAAGGATGAATTAAGCTGATTTTGTGTTTATATTAAACGCACATTGCGAGGTGAAACTTTTAGGAAGTGCCAAACTTTAACCAGGCCACAAGGTTGTTTAACCAGCTTCTTCATTCGCCTATTTAAATGAACAGAGAAAAAAAATCAATATGCTTTCTGTTGGTTCAGTGCAAATTGGTCTGCCAGGTAAAGGAGCTCCATAGATCTGTGATGAAGAGGATGCTCTCTTCTTTGCTATAATTTTCCCATTGCTTTGTAGTCTGTTATGTGGATGGAGATACGTGAGAGCAAGAGAAAGAGAGAAAACACCAAATGTAATTCATGTGTTATTTAATGACACTTAGGTTCTTTAAAATGAAGAAACTGGCTTTTTAATGCAGAAGTGTAGAAAAAATTGATAAGAGTTTGCCTAAGTCCTGCCCCAAATTCATCTCATTACAAGAAATCAATGTACTATATGATCCTGAAACATAGATGGTCTCCTGTTAATGTTATGGCCATTACATGTCAGTATTACTTTAAGGCAGAGTGTCTCTATTTTGGCAGTATGGCAATAGCGGGCTGTGTAATTTTTCGTTGTTGTTGTGGGGGGTTGTCCTGTGAATTATTGGATATTTAGCAGGATCCCCGGCCTCTAACACTACATGGAATTGAAATCATGCCCCCGCCCCACCAGAGCCTCAGAATGTGACCCTATTCAGAGATAGGGCTTTTAAAGTGATAATTAAGGTAAGACAGGGTTATTTGGCTGAGCTCTAATTCAATGTTACCGGTGTCCTTATACCAATAAGAAGAGGTTAGGACACAAAGAACACAGCGATGAAGTGTTCATGTGAGAACATAGAGAGAAGCCTGCCATCTGCAAGCCCAGGAGAGAGTCCTCAGAAGAAACCAAACCTGCTAACACCTTGATCTTGGACATCCTGCCTCCAGAATTGTGAGAAAATACATTTCTGTGTTTAATCCTCCACTAAATGGAATTGATGCAATTATTTTATTTTTCATTTATTATTAAGGCATGATTTACACTCAGTGAAATCTCACCTTTTGACAAACACATATGGTTGTATAATCAACACAATCAAAGAGGAGCTTCATTGTCTCTCAGATCCCTTTGTTCCTTTGTAGTCCATCCTCCCCCAGCCTCTGGAAAATCACCTATTTTACATTTTCTTGAGTGTCATGTATCTTTAATCATATAGTACATAGTCTTTGAATCTGGCTTCTTTCAGTTAGCATTTTAGGCTTATCCATGTTTTCACAGGGCTCAGCAGTGATGAAAAAGTTACTGCTGAGTGGTAGCACAGTGTGTGTATGTACCACAGCTTGTTTACCCATTCAGCAAGTGAAGGGCCTTTGAGATGGTTCTTGTTTCCACATGCTGAATAAAGCTTCTACAGATATTTGTGTGCAGGTTTTTGTGTGAACATAAGTATTTGTTGTATTATTTTAAAGTGTGAAATACAGTTAGATGAATTAATAGAGAGACTAACTTTTTGACGAATCTATAATAGCTTAGTTAGGAAAATGAGAAACAGATAAACACCCACCTTGGGGAGCAGAGAGACAAAATAACCTAAGTACTTCAGCCTTTATGTTTTTAGTGGATAATTGAGCCTGCGAGCATTTATTTTGAAAAAACATAGTTTTGGAAGTAGACTCCTAAGTCAAAGCAAAGGGCAGTGTTTGGTCAAGTGAAGGAAGGTCTTAGCAAGATATCTTGTGTAAAGAAGGCAACCCAAGCCCAGCTGGCGTGGCTCGGCAGTTGAACGTCTACCTATGAACCAGGAGGTCATGGTTTGATGCCCGGTTAGAGCTTATGCCCAGGTTGCAGCCTCGATCCTCAGTGTGAGACATGCAGGAGGCAGGCCATCAGTGATTCTCTCTCCCCATTGATGTTTCTATCTCTCTCCCTCTCCCGTCCTCTCTAAAATATATACATATTTTATATATGCATATATATATGGTTTGGTAAAATACATCTTCTACCTATCCTCATCACTGCCTAATAAGGGTATGAGGTTAGCTTAAGTAATGCTTCCCATCTGTCAGTATCTCTCACTATGTAACTCAGGAGAGTTAGAAGCTGATTGGTTTTGAAGAGCTGTAAGTGTGGACCCCAAGAACACAGGTGTGAAATTAGCTAGTTGGTGAATGGTGTTATAAAAGGTGTCATGGTGGCCACGTTTCTGTCCAGTTGGACCCACTGTGAAATCTACCGGTCTTGTACAGTCATGATTCAGGTGCTCAGAGCATGAAAACTCACTGAAAAGGTCCCTTACCAAGTAACAACACAGAACAAAGATTCTTTAAGATTTCCTTCCACTTTCTTCTCAGATTTCTGGGTGGCCTTTTTCAGCTTCTTTTCATAGATCAATGAAAGGCCCTTGTGAGTCATTGAAAGCAGAAGAAAACATTGCCCACAGCAATACTTTGAAGACCAAAGACAGAGAAAAGGCTACTTCAGATTGATGTAGATTGAGGCTTAGTCTTTTTTTTTTTTTTTTTTTTACCTCAGCTACAATCTATAGATTTGAGAAACTGTCCTGAGATCAGTCCTTTGTGGGAGTTACCCATTTACTAGGCACCAACACCATAGCTTTACTTCCCTTTTCAGTGAATGTTTCGTTCCTAAGAAAATGTGTTTGCTATTAATTGAGTCTTGTGTCCTTATGTTGCTTTATCAACTGGCCTGCAATTAGTTTTCTTTGCCTTACCTTCAGGCTTTTGTTTGTTCCTTCTGTTTGCCTCTAAGGAAGCTGAAATGGATGCAGGTTCTCTTGCCACGCCAGGGTCCCTTTGAACATCTGTCCAGTCATCTGATCATCCATTTCCTCCTCCCACTCACAAAGTCCCACAGAGACAAAACTTGCCCAGTTTTGCACATATGGTTGATGTTCACAGCTTGAATGTGTCCAATCTACTTAAGTTTGATTTTCATTTTAATGAGAGCTCATAGTTTTGCCCAGAGATGAAAGCAAGGTGTTAGAAATCCCCAGATTTCCAGATCGTCAGATCACTTACACATTAGTTCAACCACGGCTGCTCCATTTTTAGTAGAGAAGTAGGCAGTAATGAGCACAACTCAAACCTATTCACCTTAAAATTTTAGGGGTCCAAAATGTACGTTAGGTGTCTAGCTTCAAATGTTCCTTTGAACGTTTGAAATTCCATTTTAGTGGACGGTGTAGTACCAAATAGTTTCTAAAACAGTCAGAAAAGTAATTTATGAGAGCATCAATCAGAAAGAAAGCAAATGCACTTTTAGCACACAGCACCCACAATTGGATAAAAGATTTAGGGCAGAATTCTTCAACTGGGATGCTGACCTATTTTGCATACTCTCTCTGGGCACTGTAATTATGTCTGTTCTTTTTGGTTTTGTTTTTGTTTTTTTGGCTCCCCCTGGCTTGTTATGGCAATATTTGGAGGGGAATTTAACTAGCAATTGCAAAAAGATGAAAGGGTTTTGACAATGATTGAACTCATACGTTTTGTATCTCCAGAGCCTATCTAGCAACATTTCTGGCCCAAGAAAGTTTTCCAGTAAATGTATTTGAAACAGAATCAACTTATGGGATGAGAACAATCATTCACAATACAGTGGACTGAAGTACAATTATGTTGTGAACCAGACATAATAATGTTCTGATATGAACTTCTCACCTTTTAATTTTTTTTCTCAGTAAAAATTTGCTGGCATCCTCAGCCAAACAGGGCTAGGGAATTCTCATATTTCATCTTATATGGTTTGTGTACTGCTGATTCTGTTTGGAGAGTCCTACTCCAGATTCTTTTATGTCATTCTGTTTCGAAACTGACTGATACACGTGTGCAGAGATAGAAAAATAACTATTGTTAAGCTTTTAAAAAATTTCAGTCTGACCTTATTAAAAAATATCCTCTAAATACATCATAAATGCAGAGTTGTATCAAGTGCTTTCCAAGTGGTTCATTCTCCATCCAGCATTCTGCAAAAGCAGCCTGGCTGTTATTTATCACCCAAGCCATGGTGTTGTCCCTGATGTGCTGGTATTGCAACTCTTCGGCTTGTCAGTATCCCTTGCTCAAAGGCCTCTCTGAGCAATGATGGGGACTGAATTCTTAGTTTTCTTCTTTTGTTGGGAAGAGTAACTTGAACTTTGAGATCAAGCTGAAAACGCTCTCTGTAGTATGGGAAGCCACTTTACAACACTTCCCACGTGACACTACACCCTCCTTGCTGAGTAAGGACACTCACTGCTTTTCCTCATGCCATGCCTACTCTAAGTGAGCAGCATCACATCCCCAGAAAATGGCTGTTTTCTTCTCTAAAGGTACCAGAATCCCAACAGAGAAAATAGGATGGTGTGGGGGAGGTGGCATTTGTAGTTGATCCTCCCAAACTGACCATATGCCTATCTATATATATATAAGGCTAATATGCAAAGTATCCCCTCAGGAGTTTGACCAGAGACCTGGAGTTCTATTGCTTGCTATGATATGTGCTGACCACCAGGGGGCAGCACAGAATGAAGGCAGGCCCCAGCAGGCAGCAGGCAGCTGGCAGCAGCGAGGGAAGGAACGCCTGATTGGTCCTGATCACCGGCCAGGCCTAGGGACCCTACCTGTGTGTGAATTTCATGCACCAGGGCGCTAGTGTTTTAATAATACCAATTATAGAAAGTAAAATGTAATGCAAAGCTTCTAAGCTGATAGAGAGAAAAAGATAAAATAAAGGTTTCCTTCTCCTTTCTCCCCTCCCCTCCCCTCCCCTCCCCTCCCCTCCCCTCCCCTCCCCTCCCCTCCCCTCCCTTCCCTTCCCTTCTCTTCCTTTCCCTTCCCTTCCCTTCTTTTCCCTTCTCTCTCTCTCTCCCCCTCCCTCTTTCTGTTTTGCAGTGGTTCTCAACCTTCTGGCCCTTTAAATGCAGTTCCTCATGTTGTGACCCAACCATAAAATTATTTTCGTTGCTACTTCATAACTGTAATGTCGCTACTGTTATGAATCGTAATGTAAATATCTGATATGCAGGATGGTCTTAGGCGACCCCTGTGAAAGGATCGTTCAACTGTCAAAGGGGTCGCGACCCACAGGTTGAGAACCGCTGGTTTAAGGGAACACATTCCTTCTCTGTATTTCTTTTCGTGGACTGATTGTCTGATTGGTTGGTGTACAATTTCAGTCCTAACCTAATCCTCAGGGCTCTCATTCTCTGCAGAGCAATGTTTCAAGTGTGTCTGTGCTTTCCTGTTCAGTATGTTCCCTTTCCACCCACACCACACATGCAGCTGGGAAAATCCCCACACACTTCTCCTTCTCCCTTATACCCAGGGACCCCTGCAGGTCCCACGCCCTTAGGCAGCTGTAAAAGCCCAGGCGGCCGAGGAGTTGGGTGGCTCCTCACAGGGGAGCTGTGTCCAAATCCAGTGAGTCGTCGGAAGCAAGAAACACACACCCACTTTTAATCAGAAGACCTTAAACCAACAGTTCAACATTTAGCCTCATAAGTAGGGCATCTGTGAGAGGTGCTGACAGAATTTATATGGAAAACATGAGGGAAAAGTCAAAATTCTTATTACTGGGGAAAGAAAATCCCTTTACTGAGGAAGGAGGGCTATTCACTGCTGTTGTGAAGCTTTTAGATCTGTTGGGTGTGGTGCGGGAATTACAAGCTTAGTGTTTTGATGGGAGGAGGGGAACACATGGAACTCAAGAGTTTAGTGTCTTCCAGTATTTTGTTTTTTATAATTTATTTGATTTTGAGCAACTTCCTGTAAGATTCCATTTTCCCAGAAGTATAACTAGGGCACTTCTTATTAGAAAGATAAACGGTTTCCTTTGTTAGAGAAGTTGGAAATACTGTATCATATGGCTTTTTAGACATTCTTAAATGGCGAATCTGTTTTTTTTTTTATTATTATTTTTTTACTGGTTTTACTCCACATTGGCCCATGGTCTTCATGGCATTGCACCGTCTCTCTCTCAGAGCCACCCTGCCTTCCTGCTTACACTGCCCTCTTCTTTGCCCATCTTCCCTGCAGTAATTTGGACTGAGTTTTAAGGACTTTGACGCATA
The DNA here is from genome assembly GCF_964212035.1 of Myotis nattereri. NCBI lineage: Eukaryota > Metazoa > Chordata > Mammalia > Chiroptera > Vespertilionidae > Myotis > Myotis nattereri. The sequence continues at coordinate 135,805,777 of NC_138075.1, read as the reverse complement.
TCAATCATACATTCATCTTTCTATCCCTCAATAAGGTGAGAGTGTTAGCAAATAGGCGCTCATTCGTGAAATTTCCTTTTAAATACTGATGGTGTGAACACACACGTTAACCTGAGCTATTCCTGGTGCTCCTGGTTGAATGTGAGTTTTGGTGACTGACACGGTGCTCACATACATCGCACCATTAATGCCAGCGACAGTGAGGGAGAACGCTGCATTCCATTCTCTCCGGCCACTCCTTCCTGGGAATGAAATTAGGAAGACAAAAAGAATCACACAAAAGTGTATTTCTCTGGCTCCTCCCCCATGTCCTTGCCCTGCTTAAATTCCTCCAGAGAAGTTTTAAGTCTTAACAGTGATGGCGAACCTTTTGAACTCGGCGTGTCAGCATTTAGAAAAACCCTAACTTAACTCTGGTGCTGTGTCACATATAGAAATTTTTTGATATTTGCAACCATAGGGAAACAAAGATTTATACTTTTGATATTTATTTTATATATTTAAATGCCATTTAACAAAGAAACATCAACCAAAAAAATGAGTTCGCGTGTCACCTCTGACACGCGTGTCATAGGTTCGCCATCACTGTCTTAGAAGATGTTTCATCTGTGCTCTGAGCGCGGTTCTTGCCCTGTGTGCGAAGCGGCTGGCCCCTCCTGGAGGGACTTGCTTGCTATTCCTGGTGGTGCTGCTGCTGTGGGTCCTGCGGGCAGCTCCCCCTTCCATGAGGCTGCATGCCCATCGCCAGGGAGCGTTGTCTGCTCTGGGGCGAGGCTCTCCCTCCTGACTGTGGTTCCAGTGCTGCTGGCTTTCAACTCTCAGTGCCATGGACCCTTTACATTTTATTCCCGGGTTTTCTACTGTTTCCCATAAATCCCCGGGTGGGGGGCTAGCAGGCTGACTACATCACAGAACTTCCACTGTGCTTGCCATGGTTCTTCTTTTCAATGCCAGGACACCCTTCTGTTACCAAAGAAACATGGGGTGTCCCCCCAAAATGTATCCACACTGGAAGAGCTGATAGCTGCAGATTCTACTACATTTTGAAATGAAATGTATTTTATTAAACACTGCCTTCCTAAGGTGTATACATTTTGGGGACACCCTCTATATGTCTTAACTCTCTCCCTCCATGATTCTCTCTTCTCCCCATTAACCCCAGGAAATTCTTTCATTCACCTTGTAAATGATCTTAAAGGCCAGTCTCACAAATTTCCTAGTTATTCCTGAATGCTAAGGTGAGCATAACTTAGGTTAATCTGGAAATTTTACTACGGAAGCTTCAGCCAAATTATTACATTAGTGCACCCCTCTTTCTTTTCTTTTTTTTTTTAGTTGCTTGGTTCTTTTTTTTCATTTTTATTTTATTTTATAAATAAATCTTTATTGTTCAGATTATTATAGTTGTTCTTCTTTTTTCCCCCCCATAGCTCCCCTCCACCCGGTTCCCACCCCACCCCATGCCCTTAACTGCCTCCCCCATTGTCCTTGTCCATAGGTGTAAGATTTTTGTCCAGTCTCTTCCCACATCCCCCACACCCCTTTCTCCCTGAGAACTGTCAGTCCACTCCCTTTCTATGTCCCTGATTCTATTACATTCATCAGTTTATTCTGTTCATCAGATTTTTTATTCACTTGATATTTAGATTCACTTGCTGATAGATATGTATTTGTTGTCACTTTGTTGTTCATAATTTTTATCTTTACCTTTTTCTTCTTCTTCCTCTTCTTAAAGAATACCCTTCAGCATTTCATATAATACTGGTTTGGTGGTGATGAACTCCTTTAGCTTTTTCTTATCCTTGAAGGTCTTTGTCTAACCTTCAATTCTGAATGATAGCTTTGTTGGGTAAAGTAATCTTGGTTGTAGGTACTTGCTATTCATCACTTTGAATATTTCTTGTCACTCCCTTCTGGCCTGCATAGTTTCTGTTGAGAAATCAGCTGACAGTCATATGGGTACTCCCTTGTAGGTCACTAACTGTTTTTCTCTTGCTGCTTTTAAGATTCTCTCTTTGTCTTTTGCTCTTGGCATTTTAATTATGATGTGTCTTGGTGTTGTCCTCTTTAGATTCCTCTTTTTTGGGGTTCTCTGTGCTTCTTGGACTTGTAAGTCTATTTCTTCCATCAGGTACTGGAATTTTTCTGTCATTATTTCTTCAAATAGGTTTTCAATATCTTGCTCTCTCCCTTCTTCTGGCACCCCCATGATTCAGAAGTTGGTACACTTGAAGTTGTCCCAGAGGCTCCTTACACTATCTTCATATGTTTGGATTCACTGAGGAAGGAGGGCTATTCACTGCTGTTGTGAAGCTTTTAGATCTGTTGGGTGTGGTGGGGGACTTACAAGCTTAGTGTTTTGATGGGAGGAAGGGAACACATGGAACTCAAGAGTTTAGTGTCTTCCAGTATTTTGTTTTTTATAATTTATTTGATTTTGAGCAACTTCTTGTAAGATTCCATTTTCTAGTTGAGTGTTTTTCGCTTCTTTGTATTTCAAATCTTTGACTTGATTCTTGGAATCCTGTAGTCTGCTGTTGGATCTCTGTATATTATTCTTTATTTCAGTCAGTATATGCTTAATTTCTGATTTGTCCTTTTTCATATCCTTGAGAGTCTCACTAAATTTCTCAGAGGTTTCTAGAAGATACTTGAGTAACTTTATAACCATGGTTTTGAACTCTATATCCAGTATTTGGCTTTCATCCATTTCTTTCATTTGTGACATGTTTCTTTGTCTCTGCATTTTGGCTGCTTCCCTGTGTTTGTTTCTATGTACTGGGTAGCTGCTAAGCCTCCATGAGCTGATAGAGTGGCCTTGTGTGGTTGGTGCCCTATAGGGCCCAGTGGCTCAGCCTCCCCAGTCACTGAGGTGGATGCTCTTATTGCACCCCTCTGCGGGCTGTTTGCACAGTTTTGTTGTAGTTAACCCTTGATTTCTGTTGGTATCACTGGGAGAAATTGACCTCCAGGCCAATTGGCTGTGATGACCAGCTGTGTCTACACTGGAAGATCTGTTGCACAGCAGACACCCTTATGGGCAGGACTTGCTTCAGTGGGGCTTTGGTGCTCACTGAGTCTCCCCCTTGAATGTGTCTCTTAAGGATGTGGAGAGTTGTAATCTGGTATGGTCTCACACTGACCACTGGGTACACTGACTCTTGGATCTTCAAGGAGGTGGAGGGTCAGCCACTGTCTGGGGCCACTCAGCAGGAGCTACGGAGACATCTTCAGATTCCTCCTCTTTGTATGGGGTTTGGAAGTGCCCAGAAGAGGCCCAGCTGTGAAGCAAGGCTGGCAGGGTCTTGGGCCTTCTTTTGGAAGGTCTGGGGCTCTCTGACTCAGCTGCAGTTTGACAGGTTTTAGGCGCAAGGACAGACCATTCATATGCAAAAGCCGATTCACACAGTTTGGGTGGGGTTGTAAATTAGGTGGGGCGGGGTCTCTGGGAATCACCAAGGCAGAGCAAACAGCAATGGCTGCCAGTCAGCCCTGAACCGGAGAAGTCCTTGGTTCTCTGTGTCCTGCAACCCAGTGCAGGAACAATGATCGCTGCGAGCCCCTCTGAGAGAAAGCCACCTTCGTGTTCCTGTTCCAATGCCAGACAGTCCAGTTTCTCCCCGTATGTGCCTGGGTCCCCCAGATTCTCGCCCGGAACTAGAGTTCAGAGCAAGCAGGAGTTTGTATCTCCCTCCAAGTTAAAAGAGCAGCACATCCAGGTGTCAGCACTTTCCGCGCCTCCGAACTTCCTACCAATCTCAGTGCATCTTCTTCACCTCTCTAGTTGTGAAACTTCCACTCAGCCAGCCTTCCCACGGTTCTGGGTGGTAGTTGTTCTGCTATTTAGTTGTGGTATTGATGTGGTTGTGAGAGGCAGCAAGTAAAGGCACTTACCTATGCCACCATCTTGGTTCCCCCCCCCACCCATCTTTCTAATATGCTAGTCTGGGGTTTGCCTCTTTGTCTGTGACTTTGTCCATGGTTCTCCCACCTGAACTCTGCCTGCATGGCCATGGGCTGAGTGCTCAGGCCTGTAGGAAGACGTATGGAGATTTCTGCCTGAGCTGAACCTGCGAGTCACCTGGGAGTTTCTAACATGTACTTGGGATGGGCTAGGCAAGGAGATACTTCTGAGCTGGGTAATGCTTTGGTGAGTAAGAAAAAGGGACAGCACCGAAGGAAAGGGGTCTTTTAACAAAGAACAGAGCAGTTATAAGCAAGGTGAGTGCTGGGGGATACGCGCAAGGTTCTAGGGCTGCAGTAACAAGGCACCACGCTCCCTCTGAAGACTCTGGGAAGGATCTGTTCCAGGTCTCCCTTAAGGCTTCTGGTAGCTTCTTGGCTAGACTTGCCTTCTCATCGCATCCACCTTGAGTGCATGTCTTTTGTAAGTACACCAGTTACTTTGGGTTAGGGGCCCATCCTACTTCATTATGACCTTATCTTGACTAATTACATCTGCAATGACTCTATTTCCAAAAAGGTCACCTCTGAGGGACTGAAGGTTAGGACTTCAACATGCCATTTTTGGGGGCCATGATTCAACCCCTAATCGTCTCCTTCCTGCTGTGGGCCTGGATGTGGAGCCAGTTTAAACTGGAGGTAAGACCAAGATGCAGCTCCTGCCACTGCTGGGATGAAAGCACTATTTTCTCTGTTTCTGTAGACGTGGACTAAGATGTGCTTTTCAGACATCCCGAATTTCTGACATTTTTTTTCCCCCAGACAAATATGGTTCCTGAACAGAAGAGAGATCTTTCAGACGTATTTGTTGTGGGACCAAGAGAGTGTCTAAAGGTAGCCACCCAGCAATGGAGCTAAAAATAAGAGAAGAACCACACACAAAAGATAAAAAGAAAAGAGTTCGACTTCTTACCAGCATTTATGAACCAAGTTGTGGTAGGACAGGCACTTTCATTTCAGAGCTGCAAAGTATGAGAAGGATTTTGTGCTTGGGTCAGCACCTGTTTGGGCCATAATTTCAGTTTAGAATACAGGGTGTTATGGAGCTATGTGTTCTACTTCTTGAGAGGAACATATCTCCCAGGCACAATTATTTATTTTAAGTCACTTCTAGGAGCAGACTTGAAGTAGAGCAAGCCCTTCTGGGGTTGACTGTGCAGGCAAGGACTCAGGAAGCATGTACAGACTTAATTTTTCAACTTGCTACAGTCAACAAGGGGAAAAGCCCATTTCTAAAGGTGGTTTTGAGAATACTTTTTAGAGATTCCACTCTATGTCTACTAATAAACAAATCTATGTATTCATAGTTGGGACTTATAACTTCGTGCTGTGCCCTGTGGCTTAGGGACAGAATTTGGTGTGGGAGAGGGGCTGCGCAGGGATTTCCCATTCTGTAATGTGGCTGCAGCACTCAGCGACACGTGCTCCCTCTCCCCCGATTTCCTGGGCTTCATATGTTAAACAATTGTCATCGTGGGATATAGTGACTAAATTTCTACTTAATAGGAGATTTGCATGTGGAAGTTTCCTTGACATTACCTTGGTTCATCAAACTAAATTCCTTTCCTATTAATCAGATCACCAGTGAATAGAGGTTGTAACTTTACTTGTGGTCTCTCTAGTAGATTTATAATGAAAGATAATGGGTTCTTGTCTAATGAGAAATGTATGACATGCTATTATCTCCTGCTTTTCTTTATTATACAATTAAGAGTGTCATTTGAGAATTGTATATCAGATATTTCTACTACTTATTTATAGCATCATGGAAAATCTGAATGCTTATTTATGTGGGGTTTACTAATGTTAAATTCCTCTTTAACCTAAGGCAGGAAGGTAGCACCATGAAATGCTTACTATAGAAAACTTTATTAAGAGATGTGAAATATATATATAGGAAGGAGGTGAGGAGATAGATAAGCAGACATTGTTGTTTCTCCATTCCCTCCATCCTGACCTCCAATTTACCAGTATGTCTTGTGTTTTCTACCTCCAAAAATGTGTCTGAAATCCACTGCCTTCTCTCTAACTACTACCCCCAGGCTCAGCCACCATCAGCTCTCACCAGGGCAGCTCTCACCAGGGCTACTGTGTTAGTCCAGCCTATGGCTCCTATAGTTTCACTCTGCATCCTTCTAGCCTCATCTCACCTGGAAACCAGGGGAATCTTTAAAAGCATGAATCTGTTAAGATCCTGCATTATGAGCTTATCTTCTCCCACACCCTCCCATCTCCAACTCAACACACGCTAGAAAGAGTGCTCTCCTTCTGGGGTCTTCAAATAGCTGAGGACCTCTCTGTCTTAGGGCCTTCCCACACACTGCTTCTCCTGCCTGGAGCCCTAGACTCCCACCACCACTCCCTGCCAGCACACACGAGTGGTTATTATTTACTTACCTCTTTCTGTCTCTTTCCTCTGCTAAGAAAGCATCATGTCCATTTTCTTTTATCAGCACATACTCTGCTCTTAGCACACACCTGACAAGTAACAAGCCCTAAATATTAGTTGAATGGATAAATAATGAGAAATGTAGAAAAAAAATAGAAAGAAAAATGAGAATAAATGGGTCTTCCCCCTACCTCATAATTTTAAAGTTGGGAAAAGCTTTTGAATTTAAAAATAATCATACAGAATGCTAATGGTGAATGGTTATTATATAAAACTACCTACATGGATCATCACCACTAATTTGTCTGGAAATTTCATATTAAACATTGTGTGTTTTGAATATAACTTTTTGTAGGTGGATTTATGCCACAGTGAAAATTCTTGCCTTTTTATTGAGAAAAAGAAAGAGAACTTGGGAAGTTATTATTCTAGGTGAATGTCCAGTGATTCTGAAGCATTTACTCTATCAACACATGGACCTAGGTCTCTGTGAGTTGGTAACATGGTTGAGAAACAATTGTCCTCTTCTATTGTATAGCATTATTACCAGGCATTACCAATAATCTCTAGGAGTATTAGAGGATACTAAATTTCTTAGATCAAAGTTAATTTCAATATACTTGAAGTTTAAAAAAAAATCCTATATAATAAAACCCTAATATGCAAATGGACCGAACGGCAGAATGACTGGTTGCTATGATGCCCACTGACCACCAGGGGGGCAAATGCTCAATGCAGGAGCTGCCCTCTGGTGGTCAGTGCGCTCCCACAGGGGGAGTGCCGCTCAGCCAGAAGCTGGGCTCATGGCTGGTGAGTACAGCAGCGGTGGCAGGATCCTCTGGACTGTGAGAGGGCACAGGCCAGGCTGAGGGACCCCTCCCTCCCCAGTGCATGAAATTTCATGCACCAGGCCTCTAATATAAGATATAAATAGAGAAAGATGTAAGCGACTCCTGCCACCAGAGTACACATCATCATAGATAGGCAGCACATCTTTGATTTGCAGTGTTGGCCATTTTATGCCATGTTTGTTTATATGTTATTTCATGTCAACATAAAATTAAATATGAAAAATAAATAACCACTTTTAGAGCAAAGAATATACATTCAAGTATACTTAAAATATCTTTGAGTTCATGTGTGACAAAGTAGAATGAGTATTTGCAAAGTCAAGCCAAGTGTGAGAGTTTCTGATGATCATGGGGTTTCAAGGGTGAAGGGCAGGCACATATGGTGAGGCATGAATCAACTTTCCAGAGGTAAGTGATGTGGATTTCTCCAATAGTTAAAATAGCCATGTTAAGATCAGATCTTCATTGACCCTAGTCTCTAAGGAGATCTGATTCTGGCATGGGATATGGTAGCTGGTGTTCTAGAGTCTTGGAAGGAGTGTCAATCAGTGTACATGTTTGGGAGGGAGCCACACAATTTATTAGGATTCCTGCCTGTAGTGTTGTAAGTATAAATGAGAGAATTCAGTGACTAGAGAGAGGATTAGGGTCAAAGTCAAGTTCATTGGAGTTTGGAGTAAGGTTCCCTAAGAATTTAGGCAGAAACCCTTGTCAGATGGACTTGAAGAAAGAGCTAATGTTACCTGATGGTCAATAGGCAATGGGATGTCAGATGACATGGGCTGACCCCAGCCTCCTGGATCCTGTATTTATTAGCAATGGGAGATGTTTCAGATATACCAGCTGATAGATCAAAGTCTTCTGACCTCTGACCCACTTTGGTCAAGATCAGTTGGATGACTAAATGGGTTAAACTAGCACATGGACCAGAGAAGGCAAGAATAAATATTGATATAACAGATTTTTTTGTTCTGATCAAGAAATCAAATATCAAAGTCAAAACATCTGACACCAAAGAAAGTACATATGTTAAAACAAGTGAACACAAAGTTGATGTGCTTCTTTGAGCTCTAGTCTTGTCTCTGCAGGATTTGTCCTCACAAGGGCAGATGGGGCATCATGTTCTGAAATATTCAAGGTCTACGCAAAACAAAGAGAATGACCCAAGTCTCTGTATTTAATGCTTTCACTGTAACAGAGCTCAACAAATATGGGCTTTCTGTGAAACATTTTCTTCCAAACAGGAAAGCCCAGCTTGATATAACCTCAATCAGTTGCCTTGGCTTTGAATAAAATTGTGGGTATGCAACCTAGATACTCTCTGTAATCATCCTAACCTTTGAAACTCAAACTTGTTTCCAATCCACAAGTCCTAAGACACCTACTGTCCTTGACAATTTTCTGAGTTTCTTTTCTGTTTCTTTTTTCTTTTGTGGGAGAGGGAAGAAGTTGTTGTATATGATCTCTACTGGCTCTGAGCTGTATTTCATTGAAGCAGTTTAGTCTCTCAATGATCTTATCATATTTTACATTGTCTTTTTTTACTGCCCTTATGCATATATTGTTCTTATTTGCCTCTCCAAAATACAGCAAATACAGACTGTAAAATGCAGCACAATTTTAATAATGTTTTATGGCAGCAGGAGTGATTAATTACTTTACATCGCTGTGCTAGACAGTTCAAGATACACTATTAATTCTCATTTTAGAAGTCCACATGCATTTTGTTACTGAGAATTTCTCCCTGGCCAGTTTCTCCAGCTCCCAGCCTTTCACCACGTTCCTCAGTCCCTATCTCCCTTTTCCCTGGTTTTCTTCACTCCTCTCTTTCACCTCCAAATTTCTGTTAACTTTTTACTCAGAGTATATTAGCTTTTCTGTGTTTTACAGGTTCATCCTAGACTAGTACTTTCCAAGTTGTGATTGTGACCTATTGTGGGTTGAGAACTCCATTGCATGAGTTGAAGTGAGCATTTTAAGAAAATGAAATAGAATCAAATGGAAAATATCCAAGTACATGGTAAAGTGGAATTTTGCTGTCGATTCCATCATGTTAGGAAACATGTTTAACTTCGCTGCTGGACCTTCTTCCCACACACAAGTGTTCTACCAGGTGTTTTCTGCAACAAATGACATTTTTCTACTATGTAGGTTCTCAAAAATCAAATCGACTACTCACGGGATACTGTGTGCCACCATTGCGGCCACTGAAAAGGACATGGCACCAGACGCTTTGAAAGCTGTTCCCGATGGGACTTTTCCAAAATCTTTGCATGGCAGATGCAAAGCCTCCTGATGACACCTTTGTGTGAAACAACTTTTATTTACATGTATGTTGAGCTTTGGTAAGGGAAAAATCCAGACTGATTCATCAATATTTATGTTACTTCTCTGTTACTGAGTTATATCTTAAGAGGGAGTGAAGAGTGTGGTCAAGGAAATGAAGGGAAATGACCAACTTTCCAAATTCAAGGATTTCTCATTTAGGAGAAATTGGTGTATTAACCAAGCTGTACTTGCCATGCCAGGGTGCTGAGAAGAAGTGGGTGTGTGGTTGCATTGGGGTGGCAATGTGGGTGATGGGCAATTAGGGTAAAGAACTCCAGTTTGATAGGCACAAAAGCTAAGAGATAGATTTTTTTTTTTTTTGCAATTTTTTCCTTTTTTGATCATAGACCAAGAACTTCCATTTAAAAATGACATTTTGGGAATGACAGTTCTGTCTGTAATTAGTTTTAGTAGTTCATTATCCCTAGAATTAAAAAAAAAAATTATTTCCCAATAAAACTGTAACTTTCCTTCAGCAAGTTCACACTCAAAAAATGTCAGAAACACTCATAAAAGACATACAGGTGTCATGATAGAAAAGTCTTTGCTTTTGACAATAAATTAAAACAAAAATCTGCTGTCCCTTGCTGAGGGAGATTACCTGCTTCTCTGGCCCAGACGCTGCAGGACAAGGAAGCGGACACTCACGATGCTTTCAAATGTTTATATGTCCCAATTTAGTGTCTGATACTAGAGAGATCCAGTTCTCTGCCCCTCTCCCCAGCCTGGGGGAGGGAGTACTTTGTTGTAGCAGTAGTAAGTCATTACAGGTGGCACTCTCTTGGCAGATTATTTCTAAACTATAAGGTACTTGGAACTACTGTAAAGCATACTGATATACTGATAACAGTACTACATGCATATTAAAATCCATGATGCTGCCCTACCAGTTTTGCTCAGTGGGTAACATCGGCCTGCGAACTGAAAGGTCCCAGGTTCGATTCCAGTCAAGGGCACATACCTAGGTTGTAGGCTTGATCCCCAGTGGGAGACTTGCAGGAGGCAGCCGATCCATGATTCTCTCTCATAATGGATGTTTCTATCTCTCTCTCCCTCTTCCTTCCTCTCTGAAATCAATAAAAATATATTTAATAAATAAACAAATCAATCAAATAAAATCCATGATGCTAATGCAAGCTAAGAAAAGAAGAACTCTGAACCAGATGGATCACAAAGCTTTTGAACCTGTCCCATTCATTATAGGTCTGTAGTTACTTTCAGTTCACTGACCAAAAATCTTTATGAAAGTTTGATTACAGACAGTTACTGCCTGTAACCAACTCCATTAATAATAAATGCCATTTTAATACATAGCAATTGAGGTCTTTCTATGTTAAACCGATGATATGGAATTTCCAGTGTCAGCATCAGCGACAAAACTATTTTTCAATTCCTGGCATGTAAGGCGGCATTTATTCCTTTTTATTTTTCATGAAGGAGTACATACGTCATTTTTTTCCCTTTGGGGAAATGACTATTGTTACTGGAGCACACTTTGTCATTTTATGAGGCTGAAGGAGTAAATTGGGCATTATCTTCACTCCACTGAATTTTAATCAGTCATTGAGAAGTATTGGTTTCCACTTCTGATTAGAAGGCAGAAGTGCATGCTTATCAAATGGAATTCCCATAAGCTGCTGGGGGTTGGTACCACCACTTTGGAAACAGCTTGCTAGTTTCTTTCTTTCCTTCCTTCCTTCCTTCCTTCCTTCCTTCCTTCCTTCCTTCCTTCCTTCCTTCTTCTTTCCTTCCTTTCCTTTCCTTCCTTCCTTCCTTCCTTCCTTCCTTCCTTCCTTCCTTCCTTCCTTCCTTCCTTCTTTCTTTCTTTCTTTCTTTCTTTCTTTCTTTCTTTCTTTCTTTCTTTCTTTCTTTCTTTCTTTCTTCATATGGAACACTTCACGAATTAGTGTGCCATCCTTGCACAGGGGCCGTGCTAATGTCCTCTGTATCGTTCCAATTTTAGTACATGTGCTGCCGAAGCAAGCACAGTTTGCTAGTTTTTTATGAAGTTAAATAAACATCTACCCGATTACCTATCAATTCTATTCCTAGGTATTCCAAGAGAAATCAAGTTATATATGCAGAAAAATATTTTAATAAGAACATTCTTTTCTGCTTTATTTTTTTTTTTTTTTAAGTCAGGGGGACTGAACAAGCTACAGGTTGTGTGAGGGTGCTTAAACCTATCCTTTCTGTCTCATGTCAGGCTTGTGTGAGAACCAGGATATAGAATGTTAGATCCTCAAATAGGGGTCAAGTGGGGAACTGGGGAAGAGATGAGCTCCAGAGTTTGGGTGCCAGGCCTGGTAATATTCTTAGCACTGGGGTACCCCAAAGGGCATATAGGGATTTGTCCCACAGTCTAGTGGTGCAGCTGGGGATGTACTGGCCAGGCCACACAAGGAGGTGTTTATATTCTATTATTTAGTCAGTTTTTCCTTATCTTGCTATGTGTGCCTTTGCCCTTGCCCATATATTTATTGCATTGCTTATTTCCAGAGGTGTGGTGGTAGCCCAGACTTCTAAGAGAATTTGGAGCTATGTTCTAATCCTGGTAGTGAGTATAAAATTTTTATTAAAATATGTGGATAGTTTGAAATTCCTTTACAAACAGAAGGATAAGAGCTTTTGGCTTTCTAAGCCTTGGCCAATACTCATGTAATTGCCTTCCTGCATGAGAGAGAAAAAAAAAGGTTAGGTACATCCTATGGTAGGAGAAATGATATGAACAAAAGTGAAATCTGGGTGAATCTGCTTTATTCTTAATAGCCCTAAACCAAACCAGAAATAGCCTAAATGCCCACTACCAGATGAAAAATGCTAAGCCAGAATAGGTAGAGAATTAGATTTAAACAGGATTGGAGTTTTGTTGAAGTAAAACGGAGGGAAAGAGGAGCAAAGTCATTGAGGATGTACACAAGGATTGTAATAAGGAACCAAAGACGCTAGGCTGGATAAGAGGAAGGATGAGGTCATGAGAGGAATGGGATGCAGTGAAAAGGCAGAAGTGTCCGTAGCTTATATAAACTGTTGGAATTGAAGCTGGATATTTAGAAGGAACAGACTAGAAAAAAATGTGAGGTCAGAAAGTGAGATGCTTCAAGTTGAAGTATTGGAAGACTTGGGTTATTGGGAATGGCAAAGCTAGGGTATGAATAAATATATGAATAAGGTTGAATAAGTCATAAGATAAAAGGGGTTCTGGGAGTTGGGAGGCCAGGGCATTGAAGAATCACCTACACGGATGTTAATATCATCAAGCCTTATAACGGCATTGAAGATAGTAGCAATGAACCAGGAGCTGAATCTTTAAAGAACAAGTGGTGTAACCAAGAGTCGACAGATGACTGTAACAAGGTGAGCAGATATGCTTCCTGGTGTCTTTGCTGCTTCTTGAGGCCTTTGTTCTTCCCAATCCCTCTGCCTGGAATACTAGCCTCTTCTGATATTAGAATTGCTTTTTCCTTTACCTCATTCAGGTCTTTGCTGATATTTCATTTTTATCAAGAAGATCATTTCTGAACATTCTATAAAAACAACCTCCCCATTCATCTTAAAATGTTATTTTCCCTATTTTCTGCTTTATTTCTCTCAATAGGAACTAACATCTAGCATACTATACATTTCAATTACTTTATTTTGGTATGTTTTCCCTTCGCTAGACTTCAGACAGAAGTACTCTCTTACTCTAGTTTTACTGCTAAATCTCTAATGCCCAGGACAGTGTCGGATACATGGTGCATGCGTAAGAAATACTTGTTATGCTGCGATGACATGACCTTCAAAGTTTGAGGGCTTTAGTGAAGATAGATGGACAAAAGTCTGGAAGCAGCAATGATGAGCAAGGAGGACACCCACCCACCTCCAAGCTGAGATCCTATAGATGTGGAAGAAATAGGAGTTTCCACCAAAGAGGGCTTCAGGGAGCACTGTGCATTAGTTCACATTGGACCAGGTTTCAGACCAAAGGTTGAAAGGGATATTGCAAGAGGAGCTGAGGATTTAGCTGGCTTTTCTGTGAGTTGCAGAAGGCCTGGAGCAAGGTTTTTGGAGCAGGGTGGCAGCTGGGTTGATATAATTGTGTGGAAAGAAGTGAGCATCTGTGCCAGTTAGGCTAACCAGATAGAGTTCTTCCTGATGATCTTTTAGAAAATGGGGGTAGCAAGGCTCTGAGGATTTTGGTTTAGGTGAGACATCAGTGTTACTAAGATCACACAGGTTTCTGAAACTCTCCGCAAGTGTGAATAATCTTATAAGAAAGAAATGGAGAACATGTATGCCCAACAGCTAACACATGTGATAGATGTCGAATAAATATTTGTTGGCCGAATGAATGGATGAAACAGTGCTGAAAGTAAATAGGAGAAAAAACAAAGTGCTTCTTTGACTCTTAAGGAGGCAGTCATGTGAAAGAGCACTACGTAAATCCAAAGAGGAAAAGCCAAAGAAATGTAGACACAGCCTGTGCCCTTGAATAACCTGCAGTTCAGATTTTAATGCAAATTGTGCTCACTGTCACAGAACTCTGCATATTTTAGGCAAGTACAAGAAAAGCATTATATAAATGCCCTTCCAGCTTTAACATGACAGACAAATGTATTTAACTTATTGAGCCAGAGATACAGTCTACTTCATATACAAAAGCACAGGAGACAATTAATTGGCATGTGGATGATAATCAAAGATGACCTCAATATTATTTTTGTCTACACCAATAAATTGTATGAAATCCTGAGAGCTTTACCTCCTCCCCATGGCTCAGTTTGTTCTTTCTTAAAAACGGGGCTGAGAATTTCTGAGCTATTAGATGACAAGTATGAAATATTGTCAAAGACAATTTTGGTTGGTCTATAGAATGAGTCGGAGTTTGCTTCAGAGAGAGAGGGCATGAGCAAAGGTAGTAGTTGGGTTCCTGATATTTCTGGGGAGTTAGTGTGGACTGTGAGGCCTGTGCAGAGAAGCAAGACATGTTTGGATGCCCATCGAACAGTAAAGACCCATCTTCCAGCCTTTAATGACTTGTGTTGGGATTAATCAATTTACTTGTCCATATTATGGTGATGGTAGCATGAAGAAATCATTTGCAACTGTGTTTCCAGCTTGCTAACTTGTTTAAAAAATCAGTTTTAAAGGCTCAGAGTGGAAGAAGCAAAAGCTCTTGAAAAATTCAAACCTGGAGAATAATTTGCCTACTGTTTCAGTTATATTAGGCACTTTGGTGGCATATATAAATAAGTAGGTCACTCACCTCTCCTTGAAACTCATTATTACTTCAAACTTTATTGTTTTTTTTTGTGTGTGTGTGTGTGCATATACTGCCATTACCAGTCTAGAGGAAATTTTTACAATGGCAGGTATTGTTAAGAACCTTCAAAGTGTCAGCCAATGCCCCTATGGCAATAGTCCTCAAAGTGTGTTCTAGGGACTTCCTGGGGGTGGGGGGGGATGCCATGGTTCAGAAGAACCATGAGGCCAAAACTATTTTCATAATTAGACTAAGATATTGACTTTTTTTGCACT
Source organism: Myotis nattereri (assembly GCF_964212035.1). Taxonomy (NCBI): domain Eukaryota; kingdom Metazoa; phylum Chordata; class Mammalia; order Chiroptera; family Vespertilionidae; genus Myotis; species Myotis nattereri. The sequence continues at coordinate 135,790,726 of NC_138075.1, read as the reverse complement.
TTTTTTCAAGAGTGAATAGCAGTAGAGTTGTCTAGAGTCTACATGTCACATTAAAAATGTTATTTACATTGACATGTAATGATTCATTATTATAATTTTAAAAGTAAGTGAATAAATATTTCAAAATTCTCCATTTTAATTTTCAATCCTATCTAATAATAGAGAAACATGGCAATTAACTGTAACTTCGCCACCCTTCACATTGGCTAATCAGCGAGATATGCAAATTAACTGCCAACCAAGATGGCGGCAGGCAGCCACACAGCTGAAGCGAACAGGAGGCTTGCTTGCTCCAGTGACAGAGGAAGCCAAGGTTCCCCGCCTGCCACAGCCCAGCTCTGAGCTCCAGATGCAACAATGTTGCAATTATAGAAGCTAAACAAACCCAGATACCTACTTTCAGCCAACCACAGCCTCAGAGCTGGAGCTGGCTCTCGGCTCCAGTGACAGCTATAGAAGGTAAATAAATCCCAGAATAAAAAAAAAAGGAAAAAAAAGGCTGGGAGCTTCAGTCACCTGCCAGCCTGAAAATGGCCCTCAGCCCCTCACCTAGACTGGCCAGGCACCCCAGTGGGGACCCCACCCTGAAGGGGGTGTGACCAGCTGCAAACAGTCATCAGCCCATCATCCAGGCTGGCCAGGCACCCAAGCAGGACCCCCACCCTGATCTGATCACCCTTCAAGGCAAACCAGCCGGCCCCCACCTGTGCACCAGGCCTCTATCTTATATAATAAAAGGGTAATATGCAAACTGACCCTAATAGCAGAAAGACTGGGAATGACTGGTCACTATGACACACACTGACCACCAGGGGCCAGATGCTCAATGCAGGAGCTGCCCTCTGGTGGTCAGTCGCTCTCACATGGGGGAGCTCTGCTCAACCACAAGCCAGGCTGATGGCTGCCAGTACAACGGTGGTGGTGGGAGCCTCTCCTGCCTCCTCAGCAGCGCTAAGGATGTCTGACTGCAGCTTAGGTCTGCTCCCTGCTGGCAAGTAGGCATCCCCCAAAGGCTGCCAGGCTGGCAGAAGGATGTCTGATTGCCACCTTAGGCCCAATCCCCTGGGGAGCAGGCCTAAGCCAGCAAGTGGTCACCCCCGAGGGGTCCCAGACTGTGAGAGGGCACAGGCCGGGCTGAGGGACCCCTTACACCCAAGTGCACAAATTTTTGTTCACTGGGCCTCTAGTATTATAAATAATAAGTAACCCTCATAAACAAAAGCACTTTGGATGTTCTCAATAATGTTTATTTATTTATTTATCTCATGCAAGTACTTACCTGTTTTTTTAATTATTTATTTTTAATGAGGTAACATTGATGAATAGCAACATTATTTACAACAGCCAAGATGTGGAAACAGCCCCAAAATGATGTAATTTTATATATATATATACACACACACACACATATGAAATCTTGTCCTTTGTAACTACATGGATCAATCTTGAGATTATTATGCTAAAGTCAAATGATTTTTAAAAGTGTAAAGTATTTCTGAGATTAAAACAAAACAATACATTGGGAACTGCTGTTCTATGTTAATGTGGAACCATCCACAACTATGGGACTCAGCCGTTCTCTACCTGAAAAATCATCCCTCAAAGCTCTTTGGTCTTCCAGAGGTTAAATGAGAAAATATGAAGCTGACAGCCAGGCCTAGGACCAGAAGGCACACAGCACTGCTCCTTCTGGCTCACCTGGGCGTCTGGCTGTTGGTGTACCTGACTCCACCAGGGCCCTGTGGCCGCTCCCTACCTATACATAGATCTGAACTTCGCTTCTGCAGCAGAAATCAAAACATAGCTGGCCTGAGTCCTTCTGATTTTTTTTCTTACTGTACTTCCTTTAAGCTTTGGGAAAATAAAATATCTCAGGGAATAATTGAAGCGTATTCAGTCCATTAAGGTTTATCTTCTTTTAATTTCCAGTTCCCTCAGGACTCTGGTTATAGTAATTGTCTTTTGAAAGATCTCCCGGTGTTTATGTTTTGCTATCTTTTTCTGGCAAACTGTTGTATACACAATCTCGTGATTTTTTTATGATTTAAAAAAAAAAAAGTAAGAGTGGGGGTGATTTTATGACATCTGTTTTAAATTTATTTTTCTTTATTTTTTATTATGTTTGGAGGTTTCTTATCTTTTAAAGAAATCGTAACTGTTTGGCATTAAGTAGGCTGGTTAACTCTTTATATATAAAAGTTTTTTTTATATACAAACTGTTCTCTATAGGCAGTAAATTTCAGTTTTTATAATTTTTCCTTATATACTTTTCTTTGCCCATGTGTTGATAGCCTTGTCTTTTTATAACTTCAAGAAAGTGAGGTAAAAACTAAAAGAGATATCAGCAAGGACTGACTGTCAACTGCTCACACTCCTGTCAGGAATGTGGGTACCCTGCCTCTTCCAGCCCAGTTTTGGATTTTGCACAATTGCATTTCCAATTGGACCTTGACAATTTGAGGGACTCACAACATGATCATCGTGTCATTAACGTATTTCAGCTGCCAGGGGTCATTGGATCCCTGAACACTTTATATTTTTATATTCTTTGTTTTTTTGCATGAGGCCAGCTGAAGTTTGTTTTCCCCTATTTTTACTAAATATGAAGTATTCATCCTTTAATAGTTGTGTCTAAGAAGTCACACAATTGCCCTAACCCCCTTGGTCGGCAAACTGCGACTCACGAGCCACATGCGGCTCTTTGGCCCCTTGAGTGTGGCTCTTCCTAAGCCTTAGGAGTACCCTAATTAAGTTAATAACAATGTACCTACCTATATAGTTTAAGTTTAAAAAGTTTGGCTCTCAAAAGAAATTTCAGTCGTTGTACTGTTGATATTTGGCTCTGTTGACTAATGAGTTTGCCGACCGCTGCTCGGAACCGGTTTGGCTCAGTCAGAGCATCAGCCTGTGGGTTCCAGTTTCAATTCCAGTCAAGGGCATGTACCTTTGTTGCGGGCACATCCCCAATAGGGAGTGTGCAGGAGGCAGCTGATTGATGTTTCTCTCTCATCGATGTTTCTAACTCTCTATCCCTCTCCCTTCCTCTCTGTAAAAAAAAAAAATCAATAAAATATATTTTTTAAAAAATAAGTCACACAAGCAAGAAAGCATTTCCCCACCTAAAGTACTGATTTCAAAATTCCATTCATATTAAAGTGAGCTTACTGGAGAGAAGAGTTGATTTCAATCTCTCTCCTTATTAGAAAAACTCATATTTTTAATAATCTAGATATCACAAATACTTAAACAGGAAAGTCACAAGATAGTCATTTAGGTGACCTCGTTTTTAAACCTAACCTATAAAGCAAAAGAAAATTGCCAAAAGACATGAAAATCACAGTGACTATTTAACTTCCATATGTAATAAATACCAGGTATAAGATATGTATGAAATTGACATGTCTTAAAATGAGAGAGCGCTTTACTATTATTTCAGTTTAAAAAAAACCAACAAAACAGCATGGATCTGGCTTTCTGATTCTTTCTTCTAAACTGATGTTCAATCCCTGTTGTTAAGAGAAATGATTACCATGAGGCCACAGGATATGAGAATTCTCTGACCAGCTCAGATCTCCAAGTAAGCAATCTCATGTTGATAATTTAATCATCTCTATCTGCCACATTATTGCTCATTTACAATGCAGGATATCTTATGATATTATTGATGAAAAATGAATGCTATTCTTTCTTAAGGGAGCTGCGCAATATAGAAACTACCGTAATTGGGTATCAAGTGAGGAGACCAGTGGAACATTTTCGTGCTGGTGTGAAATTGTTCTACACAAATTGGACTAAACAGACAGCTATGACTTTCAAGAACATATATTTCAGATCATGGTAGAAACAGCAGTTGCAGGTACGAGAAAGGGAACAGGAAATTCTTAATATCCATTCGATCTTAATTTTATGTCTGGGTCAAATTTCCGGTTAAGAAAAAATTTTTCTGAGGTAACGGATCCTCCTTTATTTACTGTTTAATCCACGTGATTCTACATCTGACAAATGTATGCCTGTCAATTTCAGGGGCTGAACTTCCAGTCTCTTTGAACCGGAGCTTCAACGTCTTGATATCAAGTGATGAAATCCCTTTTGTGGGAAAAGGATCTACCTTGTGCAGATGGAAGAATGTTTCATTCTGGTGTGGCATGAGGCTGCCACTTTGGTTTTTCACTGGATGGTTGTGATCATAATAGCTTCACAGGTTTCAGTTGAACTAGGTAGAGGGCAGGGCTGTTGACTATGGGGTCTGCTGAGTTTATCCTAAAGAACAGGCCTACAGGCTCCCTCAAGTGAATAGCTGGAGAGCTAGTGGCCTTTGGGCTTTGACAGAGAAAGAAGGCCGTCAGAGGGAGCCATATGGTAGAGGGGAGCAGAGTCTGTGTTATTGAGGGCCGCGGGTGGGGGGATGGTGGGGTACTGGGAGCCTCATTTAAACAATAAAGTGCTTTCTGTGCTGTTTTCCAGGAGTTTTAATATGCAAACCTAAGAAACACAAGCAATATTTCCTACTTTTCAAAAAGTATACAGCTGAGAAGAAAAGGTTATATCTGACAGTCAAGGTGCAACTTTTCTATTGTTTATACTGGGCATGTCAGCTTTTGGGTTATTTGGTGGGATGCTTTTGTGTTGTGTGTCATCTGTTCTCTTTTGGTGCCTGATGACAGAGATAACCTGGCACAAGATTCTTGGAAACAGCGTTAACGGGGGATTCATACCATGTGTCAATAAAGGTGTCTCTATTTCCAAACTCTATCCTAACATCACTTTCTTGAATTTGACAGTTGAAATCTTTCCAGACTACATGCTTTAGCTGAGCAAGCAGAGTGAACAAATAGGCATCCATCCAAATGTACTGTTATGGATAATGAGCAAAAAAAGTGTTTCATTGCTGGCAGACGGGAGCATGCAGCCCGCTCCTAGCATTGCCCTCAGTGATGTGACTGCGTGTGGTTTTGTGGGTGAGGGAGAAGGGCGAGGACAGGAGAGAGAATGATCAGAAAGAAAGAAAAGCATCGTGAGTACAAATGCAACCCCATTTTGTGGAAAGAGCTTGCAAATAATGGATGCAACGTATGGATCATTCTGAACAGCCAGCTCTTTTTTTTTTTTTAATGTCATAGCAGTGACTCAAATGTACTATTCTCCATCTGAACAAAGATATCAAAGAACAAAGTCGAGGTACTAAAAGAAAGGCAGTTTTGGAGGAACATATACAGGTATGAAAGCAATTTCATGTGTTTCTTAGCATGAGGCAAGGGAGGTAAGTGGTTAAGTGAAAGTAGAGAGTTCGGTCAGCTAGTATGCCTCATTTCAAAAAGTTTCCAGTTCTGAAAAGGCTCATATTGAAAGGTGAACTAAGGGGCATCTGGATGCTGTTCAATTCCACATCGAGGCTTCTATAAGGACTAAGAACTTGTCATTTTAAATCTGCATGGTGTTCTCTGTTCTTTTCCATAATGATATTGTTCTTCAAAGAGGAAGCCAAGTATGCAGGGAGATTTCGCTGAGAAAGAAAACCTGACCAATCTCCCCAGGGATGACTCACTTTCAGCGAAAGAGCCCTTAATCATGATTTTCAGATCATTTCACTCCAATCACAGAATATTCCCTTTAGAGGTGACAGGAACTATTCAGTGGTTCCCCTGCGGTGTTGTCGCTCCCCTCCCAAGAGGTGAGCTGTGGAAGTGGGGCTGTGAGAGCTGAGGTGGGAAGTGAAAGGGAGCAGGGTTTGAAGGTGGGGAGTGGTCTTCCTAAAGGGGCTTCTCTCCGGTCTCGGATAAGGAGATTCTTGAGGATTAAGCAAGAAGTTCTGGGACTCTAAAATGAGTATACACTCCTAGAGCTGCCCTGGAGAAAGAGAGCGAAGAAAGGCCAGGCAACGGTGAGGGAGGATTCTGCGTCCCATGTATAAGCAGCACCACCCCACCTGACTCTGCTTTACATTAAACTCCTCCGTGTGGTTCATATGGCAGGTGATTCTTTAGGATGGAGGCACTGGCTGCCCCAGCTGCACAGATGCTGGCTGAGGGCAGCTCCCAGCTGAGCCCCTCCCTATGTGTCCGTTATAGGGTAGCTCACATCCAATGACAAAGACCAGGCCGCAACCTCAATTCAGAAGATCCTTGAAGGGACAACCTGGCTTCGAAGCTCACTCGCTGAGGGCCTGGCTGCCCTCTGGATCACAACTGCCCCACAACTCAGCTTCTTTCTCCACCCAGTCCTGCTGCCCTCACTCCCTTGCAAGAGTCACCCAGAGAGTAAGCCAGCTGCGCACAGTCTCCAGCTCAGAGTCTGTTTTCCAGGACTCTGTCAATTTCTTGCTTTAAGAAAGAATTATCTTCAAAGATGGTGCATTCATAATTTTGATCTGCAGTCTTGTGAGGTCTGACATAAATCATACTTTGGGCAACTAACAGGTGATATGCTTTGAGACCCTTTATCTAGATCAGTGGTTCTCAACCTTCCGAATGCCGCGACCCTTTAATACAGTTCCTCATGTTGTGGTGACCCCCAATTTCATGGTTACAAATTGAAGATAATTAAAGCATAGTGATTAATCACAAAACAATATGTAATCATATATGTGTTTTCCGATGGTCTTGGGCGACCCCTGTGAAAGGGTCGTTCGACCCCCAAAGGGGTCGCGCCCCACAGGTTGAGAACCGCTGCTCTAGATCATTTGTTAAGTCTCCAAGCTACCTCAGGAAAGAGCACTTGGGACGAAGGGTCTGCTGGTAACCAACCTGTAGCCCTGAGAGCATAATGGGAAGAAGGGCTGGGGACCCTGCAAGAATGGGCCCAGCCGCAGGCCAACACCACTGCAGCCAAAAGCAGATAGGAAGCTCCCGGAGCAAGGGCATCCTGCATGCTTAGGAGAGCCCCCCTTCAGGCCATCCGTCAAGGAGAAACCGAGTCCCAGCAGCGCTTTGCCAGAGGTCAGCAAATGCAGGGTAATTGGCAGACAGAGCAAATCGGAGCACTGACAGACAGACAGACACAGTTCAACTGGAGTTAAGTCTGCAAATTGATGAAATGTAATGAAACCCATGATTACAAAAAAGAAGGAATAGGCCAAAAAAAAATGCCTACTCCCAAGAGGAGAAAATTGAATTTTTTCTCTCATAGTTATTTGGACATCATTATCTTCCAGAAATGGGTTTTCTGAAGCCTTGGGCGAGGGCTTCACTTAGGTTGGCCTCACGTAGTGAATCCTGATCTGTGTCCACTCTCACTGCTGTGTCTGGGTGGAAGTGTTTATCTTTAAAGGATGGAAAAAGGGTCTTTCTTGTCAAGGCATCAAATGGCTCCCCCAGGCCCCCCTGACAGGACCATAGACCCTTCATAAGAGAATACTGTACAGACATGTATTTCATTCCAGAAATTTTTTAAAAAATAGGTCAGTTCTTAGGGAATTATGTGACTTCACTTAGTTTACAAAGTAATTCAATTGACATTTTGAACTTGATTTCTATTGGTGTTTTTTTTTCCATTTCTATCTTTTACTTAAAACACCTGAAAACAGCAACAACTACAAACAAACTCCTTGACCTATAACCCCCTCGGACAACCATCTGATACTTATCTCTCTTTTCATCAAAGCATCTCAGAACCATAACCTCTTTCTCCCCTCTCTCCCCACAGAATGCTCTCATACACAATTCCTGGCTGTATAATCATTTACACTTTGAGTTACCTGTCTGTTCTCCTTTATCCCTCTTATTATATTGCCTTTCAGTCCCTTATCATCTCTGACCTGGATTGCTTTAGCAGCCTGTTTAATGGGTTCACTCAGGCAAGTCCCCCTTATGGACCTGGAGTCATCTCAATGCCATCATGTCATTTCTCATGGGAAGTGGATAAGATTAACAGCTCAGATGAGTCTTATCTGTATTGTCCTTAAGTCACTTGCTGGAAATAGTTTGTATTCATAATGCATGAGGAGAACCGTAAGATCTAAAAAATCCCTTTTAAATGTCCCTCCTCTAGAATGTGCTGCATGCGAGGCTGCCTTGCCCTCGGAGTGAACCGCACCTGCTCTGGAGCCCCAAGACTGTTCGTAAACTGGCCACAGAGTGCAGGAGCCACGTGGGCATTCCCGGGGCATTTCTCAGCACGGACGTTGCTGAGGAATAAAGGGAGGATGGAATGAAACTTTTTGATAATTTTCTACCTCTTACTTTACTGATATTTCTGTTTCATGATAATCAAAAGGATCCAAGTACTGGCTTGCCCCCCCCCCACCCCACCCCCCCAAAAAATGAGGCATGCGCAATTTTATCAGACACTAAGACAAAGAGTCATAATTGAGTCTTCAGCTGAGAGTGCTAATGACTTCATATCAATTTAAAGCAGAGGGTGTCCCTCTTTTCATGTTTCTCTCCACCCCGTCCCTTCCTACTCTCCAGACAGAGCATGATTCCTTCCAGCTGAACCAAGCTCTCTCCTACCACAGGGCTTTTGCACACATTGCTCCCTAACCTGGAAATACCTCTTCTTCTCCCCTCGCCAACCTCCCTATCTAGTTAACTACTGTCTAACTTTAAGTAGTTGATTACTATTCATTCTTCAGTGTTTTACTTTTTGGTTGTGTCAAACTTGTGTATTAAATATAGTCATGTTCTGTTTTAACAACAACAACAAAATTTTTTTCTATGAGCTCTTAGGGTTACATTTTATTTTCCTTTCCTTCCTAGTACTTTGCTCCAGTTTGTGATGAACAACCATGTGGATCACTATTTGATTAACTTCTGACCTCTTTCCACGGGGATGTGAGTCCCGTGTGGGCCATGTTTGTCTTTTTCTCTTTGTTAACTTTCTCCACAATTTGATTTATTTTTATTATTTATTAGTTTTATTTTTTTCTCACTTACCATGCTATGTGCACAATCACCATTTTATTCTCTATTTCTATATGTTGAATAGACATTTCTCTAAAGGAGACAGGCAGATGGCCAACAGGTATATTAAAACATGCTCAACATCACTACTAGTCAATGATACCACTGTAATTAGCTAATTATTAATAACAGGAAAGGAGCAAAGGGAAGGCCAGACATTATAGACATATTCCCTGAAAAGCACAGTGGGAGGGAACCGCATAGGGAAGATAGAAGCATGCCTAGTAAAGTTGGAATGACATAGGGAAGATACTTGCCTATCATTCACACCTGAGGACAGATGTGGTTGTTCAGAATGGGCGTGGCCACTGCAAGCTCACAGAAATTTGGGATATACAATCCCCTAAATGAAGAAGTTCACTCTCTTGGTTTCTTTTGGCATGCTTGGCTCATGGCTCTCACTTGGCTTCCGGGTGTTCTCCTGTGTGGCCCATCGTCATTCAGGCCCCCACAGGCAATGGACTAATGGACTGCAACTAGCCTGATGCTGTCTGTACTGGACCCAGCTCCAACATGGAAAGGAAACTCTGGGCACTGCCTCTGATTTTAGCTCCACTGAAGCCCCAGCTACATTTCTTCTATGACTGGACTGAGGGGAATGGGACTTTGGAAATGCAAATACAGTCTCAGAAAATTCATTTTCTCAGGATAGTACAAAGACTCCACCCCCAGCAACAATGAGGGAAGATGATAACACAGAAATGCAAATCAAAATCACAATGAGCAATCATCTCACCCCTGTTAGAATGGCTATTATAAAAACAAAGCAAACAAAACAAAACAATATGAAACAAAAAAAAACTTGTGTTGGCGAGGATGTGGAGAGATTGGAAGCCTTTCCACCCTTGGTGGGAATGTAAATTGGTACAGCTATTATGGAAAATAGTATGGAGTTTCCTCGTAAACTCCAGTTTGATTACTGGATCAAACCAGTAATCCCAGTTCAGGTTTGATACCCAAAAGATTTAAAATCAGGCTCTCAAAGTGATATCTGCACTCCTGTGTTCATTGCGTTCTTATTCACAATAGCTAACATATGGAAACAACTAGGCCACGATTGTTTTTGTTCATAGTATTTCTTTCTTTTTTTTTTTTAATCCCTTGTGCCTTTCACTGTGCCTGCACATGACAGCACTCAATAAGTTGTTGACTTAATGAATAGACAACTGGGCTCATCACTGTCTTGAAATAGTAACTTTTGTCCACTGAAACTCTCTCTCTGCCTTATGCTAATTCTCATCTGTGGACAAAAAAAAAGTTGCTGTTGTGCATTAAGTGAACTCTTGACTTCAACAATAGTGCTGGAAAAGAGTTTTCCAGAGGGTCATATTTTTCTTCCTTTACATTTTCCTGAAATATATATGAATAGGCCTCAAAGCATCCCAATTTTTCTCTAATAGCTTATTATATAATTCAAGTGCATAAATTTGTCATCTTGACACATTTCTTCAACATATTTTTGGTCTATACTTCTTTGGGGTGTCCTTTTAAGAATTGTATTATATGTCCCCTCTGAGTTGATTTTAATCCAGATTTTAAATATTTGATGTTCACCTTTATAAAGCTGGACTCTTTCTCATTCTTCCTGCTCTCAGGCTATTTTACTTGCCCACTCTTGCTTTTCTCACAGCTAATATTTTTGAAGATTTATTTCATGGTGGGCAGTCTGTTAAAGTTTTTCTTTTCAGATTATTTCATACAACACACAAAACAATGCTCTGATATAGACACTGTTATTATTTCCATGTTACAAATGAGGGAACTGAGACTTAAATGCTATTTAACTGGCTCAAGGTCAAATAGTAAGTGGGAAGCAGATTCTTATTTCAGAAGCCATTCTGTCAATTTTGCAAATCTAAGTGACATTTTAAAAGTTTTTTTTAAAAAAAATGTATTGAGGAGACATTGGCTAATAGGATCATATAGGTTTCAAGTGCACATTTTATGACACGATCTGTATACTGCATTGTGTGCCCAATCATCTTCCATCATTATATATTTGGCTTCCTTTACCCTTACCTACCGCCCCCTTCTCTCTTGTAATCTCCATATTATTGTCTTTGTCTATGAGTTTCAGTTTTATAGCCTACATGTGAGTGAAATCATTCAATTCTTAGCTTTTTCTGAGTGACTTATTTCACTTAATAACACCCATGTTGTGGCAAATGGCAGTACTTCACCTTTTCTTTTGGCTGAGTTGTATTCCATTGCATATATTATGTACCACATCTTCTTTATCCAAACCTCTATTGAAGGACACTTCGGTTGTCTCCATGTCTTGGGCACTGTGAATAATGTTGGCAGTGAACATGGCGGTGCATATATCTTTGAGAATAAATGTTTTCAAGTTTTTTGGGTAGATACCTAGAAGAGGGATTACTGGGTCATATGATAACTCTATTCTTAAGTTTTTGAGGAACCGCCATGCTGTCTTCCATAGTGATTGTACCAGCTTGCATTCCCACCAGTAGTGAGTGATATTTCTTTTTTTTTCCCCCACAACCTCTCCAACACTTTTTATTATTTGTCTTGTTGATAATAGCCATCCTAACAGGTGTGAGGTGGTATCTCATTGTAGTTTTTATTTGTATTTTCCTAGTAGCTAGTGACATTGAGCCTATTTTCACGTGTCTGTTGGCCATTTAAATCCTCTGCCCATTTGCTAATTGGATTGCATTATTTGGTGTTGAGTTGTATGAGTTCTTTATTTTTTTTGTATTAACCCCTTGTTGGAGCTGTTGTTTTCAAATATCTTTTCCCATTTGGTTGGTTGCCGCTTTGTTTTGTTGTCAGTTTCTTTTGCTGTGCAGAACCTTTTTAGTTTGATATAGTCCATTCATTTATTTTTGCCTTTACTTCCCTTGCCTTTGGAGTCAAATTCATAAAATGTTCTCTACAAGCAAGGTCCATAATGTTGGTACATATGTTTTCTTCTATGTGATTTATTGTTTCAGAGATCTTATATTTAGGTCTTTGATCCATTCTGAATTAATTTTTGTACCTGGGGAGAAACTGTAATCTAGTTTCATTCTTTTACATGTGGCTTTCCAATGTTCCCAGCACTATCTATTGAAGAGGCTTTCTTTTCATCATTGTGTGTTTTTAGCTTCTTTGTCAAAAATTATCTGCCCATATTCATGTGGTTTTATTTCTAGGCTCTCAGTTCTGTTCCATGGGTCTATGTGTCTGTTTTTCTGCCAATGCAAAGCTGTTTTGATTATCATAGCCTTGCAGTATAATTTTAAGTCAGGTAGTGCGATACCTCCAACTTCGTTCTTTTTTCTCAGGATTAATTTTCTATTCAGGGTCTTTTGTGGTTCCATATAAATCTGATGATTTTTTGTTGTTGTTCTATTTGTTTAAACAGTGACATTGGGATTTTGGTAAGGGTTGTATTAAATCTGTATGTTGCTTTGGGTAATATGGCCATTTTAACTACTTTGATTTTTTGAAAAGTTTATTTTTAACTGATGTCTGTTACTAGAATAACAAACCCATTAAACACATTATGAACTATTATACTGTGACAATTTATGCTCAAGACAAATAATAAAGTATTTACCTATATACTTTTGTGTCTCCTAATATTTAAAGAAATCATATTTTTACCAGATGCTTTTAAAATGTGAGCATGCAACTCCCTTTCACTTTAGTTCATTCATTCCCAATTCCAGATACTCAACAACTCCACTGATCAGTCCCTCCAATGCCTCTGGGGAGGCCAGGGGTGAAGTAGTGGCTGGGTGTTGGGGGCAGATAACTAAGATTTGTTTGCTGCTGTTTGGGGTGACTTTGAATCCTTTTCACTTTCTTACTTTGTCCTGGTCACACATTTCTCTGTTATTATCTGGAAGAATTTGAAGCCAGATGTGTTACTCTAACATTTATCCTTGTGCAGCAGGCTCCTTACATTGGAGGGGCTTTGGGGAAGGTAAGGAAAGCATTTAATAGTCAATGAATTACCTATACAAAGGTAGAATGATATTTTTGGTTTTGCTTGGAAAAACCCACCTTTATCCATTTACATGTTGAGGTTTACTAATTCTTGGTCATTGGTAACAACTGGCTGAAGGAAAATTCCAGTGCTAGCTTCTATATTCACATTTCCTGACTGAAGTGACTTTTGCTGTCTGGGGAAAGCAGGGACTCCCTGGGGCAGAAGTAGAATGAAGCCCAAAGAGGCTGAGCAAGGCTGCTTCCTGGTCTGCTGGGCAAGATCAAGCAAACTTGTTGCTCTGTCCTGAAATCAGGATTTCTTCTGGCCCCAAGGTTACTTTGAATAAGAGGAGTGAGGAGTTTCACTAGCTACACTGGAACAATGCAAATGAAAACATTATCAAGAAGCAACTGCTGATATTCATAGTTATAGGAATTTTTTCAGAAACTCTTCACTAGGAACCGGAGGGTGTCATAAGGATTCTATAGTTAAAACAGAGAAGTCAAAAGGACAGAAGGGAATCCTTTTGAAGATTAAGAAGAGTGATCTTAATGGGGTGGGGGAAGCTTTCTCAAATTATTCTCAAAGAACTCATTTTATTTTATATTTTCCATCATCATTTATTCCCTCTGTGCCCTTCTTCACCTCTCCCCTCTGCCCCCACCCCACAATCACCACACTGTTGTCCATGTCTATGAGTTCTCTCTCTTATTTTTGTCTCGCTTTTGCTCAATCCCTCCACCCCTCCCTCCACCCCAACACCACCAGTGCTGCCTGCCTGCTCTCTATCTGTGAGTCTGTCTCTGTGTTCCTTGGTATTTCAGTTTGTTCATTAAATTCCACCTATGATTGAAATCATATGGTTCTTGTCTTTCTCTGAATGGTTGGTTTCACTTAGTATAATGTTTTCCAGGTCTACCCATGTTGTCGTGAAGGGTAAAAATTTCTCCCTTTTTATGGTAGAGTAGTATTCCATTGTGTAGATGCACCATAGCTTTTGTATCCACTTGCCAACTACCTATATAGGTTACTTAAAGGGACTTCTTGAAGTGGAATATAAATTAGAGGTGATTCAGGATCATCTGCGTTACATCAAAGTCAATATTGAAAAGTCCACATATCTTAATAAGTGAAGGAGGTAGGAGGATTTTTCAGTCAGTTGCAAATCAAAGTCTAAGTTTAATTCATTTCTTATCTAGTATAAGACATTAGCTAAATGCTCAATGGTAATATTTGGAGAACATTCTTTATCTTTACAGAATTCACATTATCCACCTCCATTGACTCCCATCATTTACCCTGCAGTGATACTGACAGAGAACCCCCCTTTGGGACAATTTACATATCCTCATTTTACAGGTATAATTCCTCTTTCTATTTTCTTTGAGTTCTCCAATGGGCAGCATGGATCTGGGTATTTATCTTGTTGTGGAAGAGAAAGAAACATTACCACATACTGTCACGTAGGACATTTCCCTAGTTCACAGACTCATAAATATACTTAAAAACAACTTGAAAATAGAAACATAACTTTTTGTTAAGACACAAGTTACATGGAAAATACTTTATTTTTTAAATATATTTTATTGATTTTTTACAGAGAGGAAGGGAGAGAGAGTTAGAAACATCGATGAGAGAGAAACATCCATCAGCTGCCTCCTGCACACTCCCCACTGGGGTGTGCCCGCAACCAAGGTACATGCCCTTAACCAGAATCAAACCTGGGACCCTTGAGTCCACAGGCTGATGCTCTATCCACTGAGCCAAACTGGTTAGGGCTGGAAAATACTTTATATATCTAAAATACCTCTTTGGATTTATCTATCCAAGAGGAGAAAACACACACACACACACACACGCACACACACACACACAAAAAAAAAACACACAAAAAAAACAAATAAACAAAAAAACAACAAAAAAAAAAACCTCTAAAAAAATTCATAGCTGGTTATATTGCTGAAGCTACATGTAACATAAATGTTATCACATGGCCATATGACACCCTGTTACTTGTACTCATGACTTCCCAGAGACATCTAGATCTTTAGTTAGGAAATCGGTGTTTTTACACCATTCTTCCTCTCTGAAATAAAATTTCTACCTTAAATAGTTGTTCTAATAGCTGTGTCCACAATTAAAGATATAACCAAATGACAACATTAAAACAAAAACGCCACCTGCTTAAGTTGGCTATTTTTTAAAAATATATTTTATTGATTTTTTTACAGAGAGGAAGGGAGAAGAATAGAGAGTCAGAAACATCGATGAGAGAGAAACATCGATCAGCTGCCTCCTGCACAACCCCCACTGGGGATATGCCCGCAGCCAAGGTACATGGCCTTGACCGGAATCGAACCTGGGACCCTTCAGTCCGCAGGCTGACGCTCTATCCACTGAGCCAAACCAGTCAGGGCAAGTTGGCTATTTTTAATTTTTTTCACATTGGTTTTTGTTCAGATAACTGAGCATTTAAAATAGATATGTGTATATTTCTTTCTATGTTATTATGAAATTTGTTTATGTTCAGCTTTTGTTCATAATGATGATGTACTGGAAAATATATGGTTTGTAGAGGGAAAAGACTAGATTAGAATCCCAGCTCTGACACCTACTATCTCTGTCCCTTGCTCATCAGCTATAAAATGAGAATATTGATGCCTCTCTCATGGGGTTATAAATATGTCCATCTAATATATGTTAGAGAGTGAGGACAAAGCCTCATACTAAATAGGCATTCCAAAATATTATAGCCTGCCAATTTTTAATATACTAGTATATTTTTATTGGTGATGGTATTACAGATGTCTCCCATTTCCCCATCCCCCCTCTTTCCAGCCCCTACTCATCCCCCAAGGTCTTCACTACCCTATTGCCCATGTCCATGGGCTATGCAGGCTATGCATATAAGTATGTAAGTTCTTTGATTTATTTCTTCCTGTCCTCCCAACCCCCCCATTGAGGAATGTCAGTCTGGTCCATGCCTCCTGCTTCAGATCTTACTTTGTTGGTCAATCCATTTTGTTCATTGATTTCACAAATATGCCTGCCAGTGAGTTATAACGTAAATGTAACATGCACTATAGCAGAGCAGAGTGAAAAGAGGGCTTTTGAATTAATATTTAAGAAAACTTTCCAAATTAAAGAAGACTTGAATCTGCAAGTTTTAAAAGGCAATATTGTTATCCAGGGAAAACTAATCCAGTAGAGCCAAAACTGTGATCTATCTAAAAAATTAGGGCAGACAGGCAACATGGCCAAGTCCTTCATACAGGTGAAGAAAACTCACTTCGAATTTTGTTTAAGCTTTCAGTGGCCTGGGGTTCCCAGTTAACACAAGGGTTATAAAACACTTAATGTTAATCCTTCCAGAATATTACCCTAAGTACCTAATTTTTATATTGAGGTGACTTGGAAAAGAAAAGAATATATCTTGATAAGTTAATATGGTTCTGAGTGTTAGAAGGAACATTGAAATTTAAATGTGACAGAAGGAACATTGAAATTTAAATAAATTAGAATCCGTAGGTTGTAATAAATACATGATTTAGCTTTTTCTTCCCATATTTCACCCCCAAAACACCAACTGGTCCCCATTCAAATGATAGCTCTAAATTTGAAAAGTAATTTGGTATTTAACTTAATGTTTTTTCATTTATTCATGCATCTCTATATATAATTATGAAACAGTAAATTATTAAAAATAAAATAGTTGCAAATAACCAACTAGTGTTAGAAATATTGGTATAAGCTTCCACTTTCTCTCTGTGTTGGAAAAATAAGTTGGAAAACTCGGTAGGGAAGGCCCATAAACTATCCTATAACTTCCCTGATGGTTCAATTCCAAAGATTTCATTTATTTACACACTAAATACCGCTCACAGACACTGGATGGAAAAGGTATGATTTGTCACTATTTAATAAAACATCTTTGCTCCAATCACTGACAACATGAGTCTGTTTTGCAATTTTCATTCTGAATAGTCTTTTTTAAAAAATATTTTTTATTGATTCTTTTTAGAGAGAGGAAGGGAGAGGGAGAGAGAAATAGAAACATTGATGAGCGAGAAACATCATTGAACAGCTGCCTCTTGCACACCCCGACTGGGGATCAAGCTCACAACCTGGGCACGTGCCCTGACCGAGAATTGAACCAGTGACCTTTTAGTTCATGTGTCAGCACTCAACCACTGAACCACACCAGCCAGGCTGAATAGTCCTAATGTTAAAAAATGATAATAACAAGACAATTTGTCAGAATATTGCTGTTACATATATTGTTCAATAATTTTTTCCATGGAAAGTTTTGTGACATTTTTCCTGATGAACATGTCTTGAGAGAGTCCCAGACTGTACAATAACCAACTGGACTGTATAGCACAGGCTGAGACTGTCTTACTAGTAAATTGCTACCAAGTTCTTTTGGCACCAAGCCATCATTCTCTTGAGTTTATTAAGGTGTGTTCATGCCTTAGGAAGGGAGATGTGTTAGAAAAACTCAGGTTCATCCACCCTTATTTTCATTCCACGGAAAGCTCTGATTGCCTTTGGAGTGGTGTTAAGGAAGACCAAAACAGAAACTGCAGGAGAAAATGTTTTCCTTTGACATTTTGAACCGGGAGGTGAGTGTTTACAGATGAAAATGTAGGAGGGAGGAATCAAAAACAAGCCTGAGATCTCTTAGGCACAGTTGTGGGAAGATCATTTTACTCCGGCACACATGACCTTGAAGTCTTTCAAATCCCCAGGCTAGCTCAGGCCACTGCCTCCAGCAGTTAACAAATGATGTTAGAATTGTTCAGTGCCCAATTTAAAGGGTTAACTGGCAAAAGCAAAGATCATCATGGCATAGTAGTGGAGATAGGGATGTCACTGGATATAGGTGAAGAATCAAATAAAAAGCGTGTGTGTGTTTTGCACAGAATAATTGTGTAGCTTCCCTAGTTTAGGCTTATGATTTTTCTGGTTGTGGCCTCCCTTAATATCAAACAGAAAACCTACAACCTCATTCCAAGAATATACACAGGGTGGGGGGGGGGGGGAGTGTAACAAGAATAAATAAACAATTCTCTGTTTGCTCAAATGTTTAGCAAATAGCTTAGGGATTATTGCATACACCATTGTTGAGAATCTAGCCAATTCTCAAAGATGTTTCTGTGCTCTACTAATAAAATAATTCATTTATGTATAATGACACATTGTAATTATTGCCACATGGTTAACACTTAGACAAAACCTGAGGGAAGAAAGACAACATTTGATGAAACTTTATCAGAAATCAACATTTATGACAGCACAGTAAAAACCCAAATCCAAAACAGGATAAAACCAACAGTAGCAATCATCTGATATGTCAGTACATATTTTTCCCTCATACTTTTCTCTCCTTATCATTACTTTTTCTGGTTATGACCTAGGTATATGGATGATAGAGTTACTGGAAATAGCACATTGAAGTTTCATAGAAAAAAAAAATCTTACTAAGTGTTCAATGTTGGATCTGTCTACTTTAGCCATAAATACTCAGCAAAGCCTTGCCTGTGATGCAAAAATCTGTAGTGGGAGAAACCTCAAAGAGAATTCTTTTGGTTGAGCATCTGGTTGATGGGACTGAATCCAAGCGATTATGATTTGTGACTCTAATCTCAAGTAAAGCCTTGTTCTGGGCCTCATTCTTGCTTCAGCAATTAATTTGTGGAGTTGAATTTTTACAGAAGGTAAGAGCTAAATAGTAGAGAATAAAATCCATTCCAATTTTATGTTTAGAACAGTGGTTCTCAACCTGTGGGTCGCGACCCCTTTGGGGGTTGAACGACCCTTTCACAGGGGTCTCCTAAGACCATCGGAAAACACATATATAATTACATATTGTTTTTGTGATTAATCACTATGCTTTGATTATGTTCAATTTGTAACAATGAAAATGCATCCTGCATATCAGATATTTACGTAGCAAAATTACAGTTATGAAGTAGCAATGAAAATAATTTTATGGTTGGGGGCCACCACAACATGAGGAACTGTGTTAAAGGGTTGCGGCATTAGGAAGGCTGAGAACCACTGGTTTAGAAAGTCACAGATCTTTATAAAAAGACATAGCTATTTTTATGTCTAAAACAAAGTATATCTACAATTTGAAACCAAATAATGATATGTTTTGAGTGGCCTCATGTCTTACTCTGGTGACTGAAGCTCAATCTATTGAATGGAATTTAGTACATATTAACATTAAAAACCAGTAGATTGAAATATAATTCCATTGGTTATTTTATCCTGTTTAAGTATTAAAGTAAACCTCTTGGTAATCCATTCACTCATTCATTCTGTAAATATTTGTTGAATGCCTACTATTTGTTCTAGGCACCAGAGTCTAGGACAAATTCCCTGATATATGGGGATTGTATTTTTGATGAGTCAATAAACAAATATGTAGAATATTACCATGTGTAATGCACATTATGAAAAAAAATAAAGCAGGATGGAAGGGGAAAAGTGGTTGAAGGGACTCTTGTTATGTGTAGTGGTCAGGGAAGGCTCTGAGTGCTAACTAACATTTAAGGGGAGACTCAAGTAAGGGAGTGAGCAAGGAGGAAGTCTGGAATCCAGAAGAAGAGTTGAAAGGAAGGACAAGCACAAAGTTTCTAATGCAGGACTAAATTGACCTTATTTGAGGGACCTCTGGAAAGTCAATATTGCTGGAGTAGAGTGAACAAGTGGAGAGATAAAGGAACGAAATTTCGAGGATAGACAGGGTCCAACTCAAGAAGAGCCCTATAAAGTTGGGTTAGAATTTGGATTTTATTCTAAGCATGATGGGAATCACTGAAAGATTTTGAGAAGCGAAGTGACATGATTAAGGTTTTCACACATCTGTCTGGCTGTGTTGTGGAAGGTTGATTATAATGGAGAACAAGAGTGGAACAAGGGTGTCAAGAAGAAGGTTATTATGCGGGGACTGACCATGGATATTGGTGGCTCCTGTCAGACCAATATCAGTGGGATGAGACTGGTTTAATTATAGATATACTGCCAAGCCAGGAGTGACGAGATTGCTCTGTTGGAATGGGTAGGTGTTAGGCAAAGTGGTACATTAAGGATGATTCCAAAGTACTTGGTTTGAACCACTGGGAAATGGTTGAGACCATTATTCATTCTTTTCTCAAATATTAATAAAAAATGCAGACTTATGCTAGGCACTTTTGCTAGGTGCTTAAGTATGCCAATGAAAAACATTGACAGAGATCCCTGAAGGAAACGGACAATAAAATGAACATAAATTAATACATTTTAAATATGTTAGAAGGTGATAAGTGTTGTGGAAAGAAGGAAACAACAGAGCAGGGTAAGGGGGTTGGGTGACAGAACAGCTTTCTTTATTAAATGAGGTAACCTGGATTGGCCTCATTGGGAAGGTGAAATCTGAACAGGCCAAGGAGGCCAGTGTGGCTACAGTGTGGAGGGGAGAATGGTGGGCGATGAAGCAAGGCTCTAAACAAGAAGACTTGGTTGTGTAGGGCCTTGAAGGCTTTGAGATTTAGTTTCCGTTTGGAATGAAATGTGGAGTCACTTCAGAGTCTTTTGAGCAGGAAGAGACATGATCTGACTTATGGTTAAGTCTCACTCTGGCTGCTCCTCTGAGAATACATATAGGGCAGCAAAGATAAAGCGGGGAGACCTGATCAGGGGCTTTGACAATAATCCAGATGAGCTCTGATGGTGGCTTGGGTAAAAAAAATAGCAGTGAAAGTGGCAACAACTGGCCATGTTCTGGATACATTTAGAACTAGAGCCCTCTTGATTGAGATGATGAAGGCTCTGATTTGAATGTGAGGTGGGGAAGGCCAGTTCAGTTTTGAACATTGTAGATTTGAGATGCCTAGTAGTGAAGGGGTCAGGTTGGCAGTTGGATATTCAAGTCTGGAACTCAGGAGGATGTTTTGAGCCGGAGATCTACATTCCTACATGGGGGTGTAAGTATGGTGTTTAGAACCATAGGCAATCGATGAGGTCATCTTGTGAGAGGAAGGAGAAAGACAGGAGGACAAAGATGAAGTCCTTGGACAATC
Organism: Myotis nattereri; assembly: GCF_964212035.1. Classification (NCBI taxonomy): domain Eukaryota; kingdom Metazoa; phylum Chordata; class Mammalia; order Chiroptera; family Vespertilionidae; genus Myotis; species Myotis nattereri. Next base: position 135,769,826 of record NC_138075.1, on the reverse strand, counting down.
TAACACTTAGAAATAGGGAAGAGAGGAAGAACCAGCGAAGGAACCACTGAGGCAGGGAAGAACTAATGGATATGCTGTCAACTGAAGAGAGTGTATTAAACAGGAGGGAGTGATCAATTGTGATATTGGCTGCCAGGAAGTCAAGTAAGATGACTGAGAATTGATCTTTGGATGTAGCAGTTTTGGAGGAACAGTGAGGGAGAAAATTTTGAAGAGAATGGGAATATTGGTGGGAGGAAAAACCAGTGTGGGAGTGAAGCAGATAGGGGCTGAGTATACAAAGGGATCAACACAAATTATTGTATCTATTGTAACTAATTTTCTTTGTTTGCTACATCCAGCCAAATTCTTAGGCAAGCCTGAGAGAATGCTGAATCATTTCTTTACTCAGTGATTAGCACTTAATTACTTCATTAAAATATTTCTTGCTTTTACTCAGAATCAATTTTGTAGCTCCGTATTAAGCCTTCTGAAATTCATCTTGCCAAAAGAAATATGAATCCCTTGTAGTGTTTTTAATGACTCGGAGACAAAGGACATCTTTCTTTTTATTGAGTTATTTGTACGTTCTGAATCTCATATTGTAATAAGTTCATATTTATTGTAGTGCAAGCACAATAGGGCAGTGTTTGACATTGAGTTAACTGTAAAAATCATTGTATCTTATAGTATACTAGAGGCCCAGTGCACGACATTCGTCTGTCAGCCCTGCCTGTGCCCTCTTGCTGTCTGGGACCCCTCAGGGGATGTCTGCCTGCTGACTTAGGCCCAGAGAGGCTCCCACCACTACTGCTGTGCTTGCCAGCCATGAGCCTGGCTTCTTGCTGAGCAGTGCTCCCCCAGAGCACACTGACCACCCGGGGGCAGCTCCTGCATTGAACGTCTGCCCCTTGGTGGTCAGTGCACGTTATAGTGACTGGTCATTCTACCGTTAGGTTGATTTGCCTATTAGCCTTTTATTATATAGGATACCGTCCCAAAAGAAAGGCAAAAATGGTGCTTATACATTTTGTGAGTAACAATGCATTGCTTTGTGATGTGTCTTGAGCAGTTGTTTTATATTTAACTATTGCATTGTTGATTGTATTTCTTCCTAATTTGATTGTAAGCTCTTGGAAGGCAGAGACTATATGCTATGCATATCCCTCAAAGCAAACAACAAATGTGCATTCAACCTTATGTTTCTTCTTTTACATGATTAAATTAATGCTAACTTGCTTAAAATCTGGGTAGTAACAAAACCAGAAAACCTGTCCTTTCTGGTAGAAGATAACTAGAATGTCTTCCAATTGATGGCTTAATTCTCCATAGTGCCACTTTTTACTGGCACTAGATCAACAGTTTTAGGGGCTCTTTCATCCTGCTTGTACTTCCTGTTCTCCATTAAGCATTTTGATCCCTAAAATAAAAATTGACCCTTTGGGGAATGGTACACTGTATATTGCTTTTATCTTGATTAGAATCTACAGATTAGTACAAAAGGTTGTATTTAATCCTTTATTAGATAAACAAAGACATTTAATGACCCATGTAGGTCTTCTAATTGGTGAATAATGACTGGCATATATTTTGCTTCCCACTTTATTGATTTTATTACACACTAGAGGCTCAGTGCACAGATTCTTGCACTGGTGGGGGGCGTGGCCTGTGGGGGATTGGCCTGTTGTGGGAGTGCCACTCATACTGGTTGCCTGAGTGGCACTCCCATTATGGGAACACACTGACCACCAAGGGGCAGTTCCTGCATTGAGCGTGTGCCCCCTGATGGTCAGTGCGCATCATAGTGACTGGTTGACTGGTTGTTCTGGTCATTCTGTTGTTTGGTCACTGGGCTTTTATATATATAGACTAGAGGCCTCTTGCACAAAGAGATTTGTGCAATAGGCCTTTCTTTCCCTTGGCTGCTAGCACCAAGTTTCCTCTGGCACCTGGGACCCAGGCCTTCGCTCTGGCTGGGCTCCGGCCAGAGCCCCCACCCCAGCCGTCAGGCTTCGCTGCTCCACTGATCCCGGGGCCATGAGGCCTCGTGGTTCCCTGATCCTGGGGCCATTAGGCCTCGCGGCTCTGCTGATCTCGGGGCCTTGAGGCCTTGCTGCTTGGCTGGCTTCGGGGCCGTTTGGCTTCATTCCACCACTTGGAGCCTATGTATGCAAATTAACCACCATCTTTGTTGGTGGTTAATTTGCATATCACCCTGATTAGCCAATGGGAAGCATAGTGAAGGTATGGTCAATTACCCTTCTGTCTTTTATTAGATAGGATTTCCTTGAAATAATAATTTTCAAATAAATTTTTGATTTTTTCCAAAATATTCATGCACACATTTCTCCAAGTGTATTTAATTATAGTTGGTGATCTATCATATAGGTCTTATAACAGGAAAATGGGCCATTTATTATTTTTAAATCTAACTTACTTTTATGTAAAAAATGTGCTGACTCTCCAATAATCTTCCCATTAGAAGTATCTTTAAAAACAGATAGAAAAGACGGAAAAAATTATGTACTTTAGCCTCTTCAACAGCTTAATTCTCAAACTCTAAATAGGTGCTTCTTAACAGAAACATATGAATGTGCAAGTCTATTTAGTGTTTCAGATGAAGAACATCACAGAAAATTCTTTCCAGAAAATATCCTTGGCTTAGCTAGTTTGCTTTTTTTTCTTGTCCAGCTTAGAAGTTGCCACATACTTCTCAAATCCTTACAAAGCCATTAAATATTTCTTTGGTTCTTAAGGCTCTGGTGAAGATTTCAGACGTAAATAAGTACAAGCAAGAACATAATTTTTGCAAATTTTGGTGGTGACTTTAGGCCATACGTTTCTGCCACAGAAATAAAGTAATAACAGGGTCTCCGGGCTTGATATTTTAGATTCTGTCACTTACATAATACACTTTCTTATGTCCTGCCATGTCTTTAGATTGCATGATCCTTCCTCCTTCATCATGTGAAATAGTAGAATAGATCCTTGCATGCCAAAGTTATATGTATACATATATTTATTTTATAAAAATACTAGAGCCCGGTGCCCGAACTCATGCATGGGTGAGGTCCCTAGGCCTGGCTAGCAACTGGGGCCAGCCAGGGGGAGGGACTGCGGGAGGTTGCCGGCCGTGGGAGATTGGCTGTGGGAGTACACTGACCACCAGGGGACAGCTCTTGAATTTAGCGTCTACCCCCGGTGGTCAGTGCACATCATAGCAACTGGCTGACTGATTGTTCTGGTCATTTGGTTGTAATGGTCGCTTGGGCTTTTATATATAGACTAGGGGCCCAGTGCACAAATTTGTGCACCTTGAAAGGAACTGTGGGCTGTGAGGCTGCAGTGGGCACAGGGGCAGTTAGGGGCAATCAGGCAGCCAATAAGGAGGGAATATGCTAATTGACTGCCATGCCTTCAACCCATCCTCAGTGCCCCAGCCCAGCCCCTCCTGCCACGGCCCCCAGTAACCTGTCTGCCGGCAGCCCCACTCCCGCTGCCGCCGCTCCCACACACTGATGGCACCAGCCCCACTTGCACCCGCTGATGGCACAGATGATTGGGGCTGGTGCCAGCAATGGTTGTGAGCAGGACTGGAGCTGTCAGCAGGTGCGAGTGGCATCTGCTGCCCTGATTGCTCCTCAGGAGCAGGGGGAGATGGAGCTCTGAGGGGTGATCATGGCCAGCAGCTGCTGCTCACACCCACTGATGGTGCCAAGCGATGAAGGGCAGCACCAGGCACCAGCAGCAGTTGCGAGTGGCGGCTCCAGTGCCGTCAGTGGGTGCAAGTGGGGCTGGTGCTGGCAGCAGGTGCAAGCGCCTGGCGGGACTACAACAGGCGGGAGCAAATAATTTTCAGTAACCACCAGAGGCTCGCCCCGATGACAGCAACCGGCGCCTGGCTTTGGTCTGGTGCCCCCACTCACCTGCTCCACCATCCCACCAGAGCCAATGCCTGCCATGTTCCGCGCAGGCCCCCTGGTGGTCAGCATATGTCATAGTGACCAATTGTTGGTTATTTGGTTGTTCTGCCGTTTGGTCTATTCACATACTAAGATTTTATATATACAGACTAGAGGCCTGGGAGCATGTCCCTCAGCCCAGCCTGCACCCTCTCCAATCTGGGACACCTTGGGAGATGTCTGACTGCCGGTTTAGGCCAGATCCCACAGGGCATAAACTGGCAGTTAGACATCCCTCTCACAATCTGGGACTGCTAGCTCCCAACTGCTCGCCTGCCTGCCTGCCTGATTGCCCCTATCCGCTTCTGCCTGCCAGCTTGATCACCCCATAACCACTCCCCTGCCAGCCTGATTGATGCCCAACTGCCTTCTCCTGCAGGCCTGATTGCCCCAAGTACCCTCCCCTGCAGGCCTGGTCATCCCCAACTGCCCTCCCCTGCTGACCCAGTCACCCCTAACTGTCCTCCCCTGCTGGTCTGGTTGCCCCTAACTGCCCTCCCCTGCAGGCCTGGTCACTCCCAACTGTTCTCCCCTGCTGGCCTGGTTGCCCCTAATTGCCCTCGCTTGCTGACCTTATTGCCCACAACTGCCCTTCCCTGCCGGCCATCTTGTGGCTGTGAGCACCGCCATCTTTGAGGGCATGGCAGTTAATATAGCATATTCCCTCTTTATTAGATAAGATAGTGTTTTGTGTTAAGGCATTGCTACTAACTTTCTTTATACCAGTTTACTTCTTTTTAAACTTATTTTTCTATTTATATAGTTTGAAACAGAATAATAAGGATATTAGAAGACATGCTATGAATATTATTCTAGTGCAGCGGTCACCAACCTTTCAGACCTCATGGACCACCAGTGGTCCACGGACCACCAGTTGGCAACCACTGTTCTAGTGGAATGTACATTCATGTAATCATCAGATATCATTGGGCATCTACTGTGTGCCAAGTACTGTGCAATTTACTAGAGATAAAAAGGGCAAACACATAGTCTTTCCTTAATGGAATTAGAGGCTAGTGACCATTTTATTTTATTATTTAAAACTAGGTGCCTGGTGCACAAATTCATGCACTGGTGGGGTCTCTCTGCCTGGCCTGCAGGGATGGAGTCGAAGCCAGCTCATTGACATCCCCCAAGGGGTCCAGGATTGTGAGAGGGTTCAGGCCAGGCCAAGGGACCCCACTGGTGCATGATCAGGGCTGGGGCGGGACCACAGGAGGGCTCCAGGGCTTGTCTGGTCTGTCTCGCCCAGTCCCAATTGGGGCCGATTGGGAGCATCTTACCTAGTCCCAATTGGGGCTGAGGGCTGGCCGGCTGGGGAGGGACCGCGGGAGTTTGGTCAGCCAGGGAGGGACTGTGGGAGGGCTCCAGGGTGTGTCTGGCCCATCTTGCCCAGTCCTGATTGGCCAGACCCCGGCAGCAAGCTAACCTACTGGTTGGAGCGTATGTCACTTGGTGGTCAGTGCACATCATAGCAACTGGTTGAATGGTCAAATGAACGGTCAGGCACTTAGCATATTAGGCTTTTATTATATAGGATGTCATCACGTCAAAATTATTAGGTGATGGGACTTAGCCTTTTCTCTCCTTTTGGAGTCTGACTTCTTCCCTGTCACCAAATCTAAAGAGAAGGGTTCAATGGCAGTCAAATGAGTCTTCAGCTTGTGTGCAGAATCAGAGGTAAAGGGAACTGGGGGCAGCAAGGAGGTGAGTGCTTAGGTTGGAGGAGACCATGGTCAGTTCTGTTATAATGCTTGTTCTAAAAACATGACTTTGTTCCAAGATGACGGATGGAACATAATACTAGGGAACAATTGCAGCATGAAGATTTTGTGTTGCTTGCTTACTGCTTCATCCACAAAAAAACAGTAGGTGAAAGTAGAAAATTGCACTAGCTGAACACAGCCCTTTACAAATGCACAAAACGTACACACCTCAAATACCTACTGGCAACCTCAGTTCACCCTGTGTTACATCACACTCACCTATGCCTAATGTTACGACTTTTCTCTCATTTCAGCTGACCCTCCATCCATCTTCACAACTGCTCACTAGCTGCCCTGCTTGTGATGCTCACTGAACTGCTCATCTTTTAAAGATAAAGCATATTTATTGTAGTAATTTCCTAACCACCTATAAGAAATACAATCTAACCAGCATGTACTAAATTGTGCCACTGTTTTTATTATGTTTCTATCTTTCTTTAAATGAAAGTTGTATATAAGATTCCTGCATCTTCTCAATTGTTTCTTCCATGTATTTGCCCTTTTCCTTTCCTTACTTAGTGAGATTTGGCTTCACATTAAAGGATATTTTATGGTCTTTGTCCAGCTTTAGTTTAGTGGCTGAACTTGCTGGGGTGAATGTCCACATGAACAGTTATACCACTAGCTTTCTCCTGCTGCACTGGTTCAATGTAGAGGACATATTTTTTTCCTGTAAACCTGGACTTTGCCAAATTGCTGCCCTTTGTAATGTCCTTAAACAACCTGAACTTCATTATCCTTTCAGATGGGCATGGATCAAACATTGTACTTCTGTCTCAGAACTTTGGAAAAAGAAGACAATCTCCCTGCGAATGTGGGAAGGTGCATTGAAATGCCTCTTATGGCTCTTGCTCCGGTCAGAAGTCACAAAGGGATTGAATTTCATTTTGACTCCTGGCGCTTCTCCGATCGGTTTCTATCTTTTTAAATGTGTCACTAACAATGTTTCTGAGTGTTGTTTCCCATCAACCCTGTGGTGTTATTTGTACAGTTTTGGATAGCATCTGTTTAAGAAACATGTCACATTATAGCAAAACTGACTGTATTTTCCATATTACTATGTATATCTCATATTTTGTAGGAGAGAGCATCATTTTAAGCATAAATGGTTGGAAAAGGAAACAAAAATTTTAGCCTTATTATTGTAGTCTATGTTTTGTAGAGGGCCGCTGGGAAGGCAGATGGGCATTTTTTCTTAATAATTGTCAGCTGAACCCAAGGCTACAGGCAGAGCCTTGTCTTGGATAAACATCTTACCAAGAAGGCAGAAGTGTTCTCAGCTTGACTTTCATCTTTTCCCAGGTGTCAGGGAGTGGGTTTTGATATGTAAATCTAGTCTAGCACTGGGAATGAATACCACTTGGGCCCACCCAAGCTCCTTTATCTTGAATTTTGGTGAAACCTCCTGGTATTTGGGGTATAAAATAAACATGCTGCTTTGGTGCTGGGTCCCTGTCTCTCCCTCAGAAGAGGACGGTGGTCCCACCCAGTCCCAGCATTTTCCTTCCATATTTGTGTCTTGTATCTTTCTTCCATTTCTCAAATCCCCAGCCCCCTCTACTCAAAGAACCAGACCACTCTCTTTCCGCACCGGATGCGGAAAAGAGAGACCCCTCCATAATGTTTTGTGTTAAGGATACTTGAAAAACACAAGTAAAAAACTCCAGTGATATCAAAATCATTGCTCTGGGGGAAAACCTAAAAGTGATAGGCTCAAGCCATAGTAAAAGTGTGATTATTGAACATGCAGTATTGGGCTGCTCCTAGTATGATCTTCGTAGCTCAGTTGGGTTATTTCTTTGCATTTCAGGTATTAGCAGCTGAAGGTCAATCTTTCTCAGATGCTGCCCTAGTACTCTGGGACCTCATTTGAAACCACACGTGTAACTTGATGACTGAATCAGCTCCACAACTTCCATATGAGCAAGCTGAGTAACAGTTCATTCATGCTGAGAACAATGAGAAATTTTCTAATCTGATAAAAACATTAATTCTCTACCCTTGCAAATAAGACCATGAACTAAAAAGTCTAATGAAGTTGAGTATAAAATGAGTATGTGGTAGTTGTGAATAGCTTTTGAAGACAGGAACAATGAGCCTTATTTAAACTTGATAATTCTCTAACTTTCTAATTAATAAAGAGGAAAATTTACTAAATATAGGATAAAGATTATAGTCCCTAATGAGTCCTGAATAAATATTAATTGAACCACTATCTCTGATGCAATCTAGATATTACTTGCTAGGTAATGTTGCTACAATTAAAGATATTTTCAAATGCTGGAATAAATATTTGCTAAAACTTGCCTTTTTCAAATTGTTAATTGGTTGGTATAAAAAACATAAATGAGCCCTGACTGGTTTGGCTTAGTGGATGGAGCGTCGGCCTGCGGACTGAAGGGTCCCAGGTTCGATCCCAGTCAAGGGCATGTACCTTGGTTGCAGGCACATCCCAAGTAAGGAATGTGCAGGAGGCAGCTGATCGATGTTTCTCTCTCATCGATGTTTCTGACTCTCTATCTCTCTCCTTTCCTCTCTGTAAGAAATCAATAAAATATATTAAAAACAAAAAAAAACAAAAAAGAACCCCATAAATGAATACAAATATATTTCTCGGTATATCTTTAAAAAAAAAGCTTGTAAACTGAAAATTATAGCACATTAATGAAGGAGATTAAAGAATACTGATAAATGGAATGATATTCTTGTTTCATGGCTTGGAAGAATTAACACTGTTAAAGTATCCATACTATCCAACATCATCTATAAATTCAATGCAATTCCTGTCAAAATTCCAATGGCATTTTTCAAAGAAATAGAAAAAAAATCCTAAAGTTTATATGTAATCATAAGTGATCCTGAGTAGCCAAAACAATCTGGAGAAAGACAAGCAAAACTGAAGGCATTACACTTTCTGGCTTCAAAGTATATTACAAAGCTGTAGTAATCAAAACAGTATGGCACTGATATAAAAACAGACGCATTAATAAAACTGGAAAAGAACAACAAAAACAGACACATAAACTAATGGGACAGACTAGAGATTCCAGAAATAAGCATACACATATATGCTTAACTAGTATTTGATAAGGGTGCTAAGAACACACTATAGAGAAAGGATAATCTTCTCAATAAATGGTTTGGAAGAAAAAAAACACCCTCCATATCCATGTGTAAAAAAATTAAGTTGGTTCCTTATCTTACACCATACACAAAAATTAACTTGAAATAAATTGAAGACTTACATATAAGATCTAAAACCATAAAACTCCTAGAATAAAACATATGAAGAAAGGTCCTTGACACTGCTCTTGGCAATCATTTTTTTTTTTTTTTTTGGATATGACACTAATAGCACAGGCCACCAAAGGAAAAATAAACAACTAGGACTACATTAAACCATGGAGCTTTTGCACAGCAAAGGAAAACCGTCCCATATAATAAAAGCCTAATATGCTAAGGGTCTGTTCATCTGGTCATCCGTCCAACCAATCACAGTATACTATGCTAATGATATGCTAAGGCCACTCAACTGCTCGCTATAACATGTACTGACCATCAGGAGGGCAGATGCTCCGACTGGTAGGTTAGCTTGCTGCTGGGGTTGGGCTGATGGAGACTGAGTGAGATGGGCTGGACACACCCTGGGGCCCTCCTGCAGCCCCTCCCTGGCTGGCCAACCTTCCTTGTCCCTCCCTGGCCCAGATTGTGCACCGGTGGGGTCCCTCAGTCTGGCCTGTGCCCTCTTGCAATCCGGAATCCTTCAGGGGATGTTGGAGAGCCGGTTTTGGACCAATTCCGCAGGCCAGGCTGAGGGACTCCATTGGTGCACAAATTTGTGCACTGGGCCTCTAGTAAAAAATAAATAGAAAACCTACAGAATACTAGAAAATATTTACAAATCATATATTGATAAGAAGTTAAAATCCAAGCTATATGGAACTCATATGATTCAATAGCAAAACAACAATCTATTTAAAAATCAACTAAGTAGACATTTTTTTAAAAGAAGACATCCAAAAAATCAACAGGTATATGAAAAGGTGCTCAATATCACACTAATCATCAGGGAAATGAAAATCAAAATCCCAATGTGATATCACCATAAAAGCCATCTGCTAGAATGACTACTATAAACAAGACAAGAGATAGCAAGTGCTGGTGAGGGTGTGGAGAAAAGGGTATTCTTGTGCACTATTGATTGGAATATAAACTGGTGCAGTCATTATGGAAAGCAGTATGAAATTTCATCAAAAAAATAAAATTAGAACTACCATATGATTTAGCAATTCTACTTCTGAATAATATCTAAAGTAAGTGAAATGAGAAGTTCAAAGAAATATCTGCATCCCTCCCTCAATGTTTACTGCAGAATTATCCAGAATAGTCAAGTTATTGAAATAAACTAAGTGTCCATCAATGGAAGACTTATAATTTCCAAATATATATGGAAATCCTGCCATTTGCAACTATATGAATGAGTCTGAATGACATTATGCCAAGTGAAATAAGTATGACCTCATTTAGATGTGGAATCCAAAAACAACAAACTCATAGAAGCAGAAAGTAGAATGGTGTTTGCTTGGGTCATAGGGGTAGGAGAAGTGGGTATATATTGGTCAAAGAGTATAAACTTTCAGTTATAAGATGAATAAATTCTCAGGATATAATGTTTTGTACAGTGTCTGTAGCTAATAATATTGTATTGTATACTTGAAAATTGCTAAGAGGGTAGCTCTTAAGTGTTCTTACAACACACAAAATTGTGAAGTGACAGATGTGTTAATTGTAATCATTTCACAATGTCTATATCAAATCATATTTTACATATTTTAAATTTATACAATTTTTATTTATCATGTACTTCCATAAAGCTGGAAAAATATGTCAAAAAATAGGAAAGCTGGTAAAAAATTAGCTTAAGAAGCAGTTAGATCATTAGAATTTCCCCCCTCCTCCACATGACCTCCTCCACATGGCTGGTATGCCTCACCCCATAATATTGAGATTCTCCCTTAGAGATGTGCTGGACATCTCTCATGTGCCCCTCCAGATGCATTCTTCACCTTTCCTGCCCTTCCTTTGCCTCTTTGCCCTAGGAGGCTAACCTGTGTGGGTGAAATTAATGGATCCCACATTCTTTGACTTCACACTGAGTTTGGGAATGAAGATGAGGTTGTTAAGACAGTAAGGCACCATGCTGGTGTGGCTCAGTGGTTGAGCATCAACCTATGAACCAGGCGGTCGTGGTTCAATTCCCAGTCAGGGCAATTTTGGACTTGATCCCCAGTAAAAGGGATGCAGGAGGCAGCTGATCAGTGATTCTCTCTCATCATTGATGTTTCTCTCTCTCTCTCTCTCCCTCTCCCTTCCTCTCTCTGAAATCAGTAAAAACATGTATTTTTTAAAAAGACAGTAAGGGCATTTATCTTCCAGTTCCTTCCATGTGAGGTCACTTTGGGATGACTTCCTTTCTCCAATGAAGGTCAAATTCCCTCAGAAGTTGACCTCTTTATAGCACTTTCTCCTTCTAGGTCCTAGCACCTTTCCCCTTTCCTAATCCTTTAGGCCTCCAGCTGATGACAAGAGGTGCAGCACTCTCCCCAGCAGTGTCCTTACCCACTTTATGCACTTCCCATGCCTTTATTAAACTATTTTAAAGTTATTCTAATCTGAATAATTATCAATTTCCTGCTAGGACCCTGGGTGAAACAGATGGTTTGGGTCTGGAAACCTTTAAAAAGAACTGAGGGTGAAGGTACCATTCTATAAACAAAGGGATTAAGTACTGATTTTGAGACATCTGAATTCTTCCCCTCTTTGGCTCCCCAAACAGAGAATCAGGCTTTTAGCCTCAAGGTAGGAGACTGGAAAAGTCTTCTATTGGCAACCTGACTAGGCCAATGGGAAAAAAAAACAACAACCCTGATGTTAAGATTTCCAAACAAAAAGGTCCAGCAGATTCAGTGACGGTCACAGTTCACCGTTGATAAAGCTCATCAGCATGGATTTTCCCATCAGTTTTCTTTTTTAAATGTAAACTCTCCAAGATCATCTGAGAAGAGTGTTTAGTGAGAGAGAAAGTGAACAAAGCAAACATAGAGAAAAGCAACTTGTGCAGAAAGAAGAGAAACAACCTTATTCTATCAGAAATATAAGAGCAGATCCATTATCTATGCAATAAAATAAGATTTTGTGTAACAGATCAACCAACAATAACAAAAAAAACTCCAAGAAATAAGAATATGATAAAAATAAAATATTCAACAGAAAATACAGGAGTAAAGAGAGGAAAAAAACATAAAAATTAAGGAATCCCATATAATAAAAGGCAAATATGCAAATTGTCCCCTTGACTGGGAGTTCGACCAGGGGGTGAGGCCAGCTGGCCAACCCCACCTTCTGGCCCTGCCCACGGCCCCTCTCCCTGGCCGGCCCTACCCCTAATCGTCGCACCCTGATCAAGGCAGGGCCAACTAGCCAACAGCTACCCTTCCTCCACCACCACTCCCTGCTGGCCCTGCCAATAGGCCCCAGTCAGGGCGGACCCCACCCGTGCATGAATTCGAGCACCAGGCCTCTTGTAACTTGAAAGTTGTAGCATCTGAATAACAGAGATAAAAAAGACAAGGAAAGAGAAGAAATTATCAAAGCAAAAAATTCAAGAAATTATGCAGACTTGTGGAATATGAGTTTATTGATGTAAAGAGCCCATTAAGTATGCAGCATAACATGTACCAAACACTTAATTGTGAATTTCAAAATACTGGTGCAAAGAGAAGTACCCAAAAGCTTCAGGTGGGAGTGGTGAGGCTTCAGATAAGAGAACAGGAATCAGAATGGCTTTAAACTTATCAAAAACAATACCGGAAGTAAGAAGTCAATGGTAATACTTTACATGTCCTGAGGGGAAATGAATTACAGTAGAAAATAAAGATGTTTTCAGACCAAGACTTTGTAAAATTTGCTTCCCACACACATTCTTTTTAAGGATGTTATTGATAATATGCTTCATCAAAAAATGAACTAAACTAACAATGAGGAAGACACGGGATTCAGGCACAGGAATCCAACTTTCGGTTAGTGGTTAAGAAAGAGGCCGCTGGGGAGATGGCCTTGGAGGAAACTCATCCAGACTGGGATCGGTCAGAAAGAAATGTCTCCCATGAGGTAAACTTCTTAAGAGCACTTAGCATGCTTGAAAATTCTCAGAGGAAGTTTAGACACTTGAGGAAAACTTTGAAGATGAATTAAGGATAAGTAAGCATAGAACTAACTAAGCAAATAAGAATGTGGCAATTTAACTCCAGGTAAAACAAAACTATTATGCAGAAAGAAAAGTTATTATAGATTAATGTATGGCTCGACATTTACATAAATAAGATCAATATTGAAAAGTAATCTAACCAATCTTAGTATAAGATGATAGTAGAGTAGGCTGGATTGAGGGAAAGTGAAAGAGACCGGAATCTTCATCTTCCATGGAGGGCAATCCGTAGATTATTCTGAAAACAGAAATCTCAGGAGCAGTATAGAGTTATGAAGATGACTATCAACAAAAAAACCTATGAAGTGAAACTTGTTGCCTCTAGAGAGTGGGAAACACATATATGACTTGGACAAGAGGCCCTGTTCTTCCTATTGTGTTTAAAAGAACCATTTCACTATTTCAACTATGTGCATTTATCACTGATGAAAACAAAAACCAGACAAAAAAAGCAGAATTAAAGAACCAAGAATAAAATAAAATAAAAAAGCACATGCTGTTCAGTCAGAATTCTGCCTAAGTAATTTTTTTTTTTTTAGGTCTGACATTCATCTGTTAGCTAATCTGCCAACATCGTGCAGTTATTTTGAAAGGATTTCTGTAAAAGAGGACATTAAAGTGAACATGCTACTTTGAATTCAAGCAAGTAAAATGTTTCCCAACAAAAAGAGACTTATGATAAAAGAATGATTTGCCGATCTGCTATGGGAAAATGGTAACAACTATTTTGAAAATCGAGTCTTCAGAAAACCTTGTGTTCCCAGAGCATCTTTTATGGCAGTGGATCCTGCCATAAAACTGAGTGTTCAGCATCTGCTTCTGGTATTTGGTACTTTGGAACACCACACCTGCATACTTAGCAAGTGAAATGATTTTCTGTCCCTAAATATAAATTTATTATCTGATGATTTATAAATAGAAATGTGCTCAGTTAATAGCAACCAAGAAAGAAAAAGAAGAACCCCTTAAATGTCATAAAACTCAGATATAACTATATATGTAGGTTGTTTATATACTTTAAAAAAAACCTCATTATATTTATTAGCTTATTTGTATATATCAGACCTCATTTTATCCAAACTCCTGGAGGGAAGTTACTTTTAAGCATCTGTCCTCTCCAATATTTGAAGTGATCTTTGTGCAAGCAACACTGAGACTCTCCATTACCCAATTTTTATTTGTGATATTACTAAACTTTAAATCTTGTTACAGAATATCTAACGTACTAACTCTTGTCTTGGGAATTATGAAATTGTTTTGCCCACATAATTTTAAGTCAGTCCTGTGCTAGGTGGAGCAAGATAAAAGAGAAGGATAGATGGAAGGAGGGTGAGGAAGGAGCTGACATTAGGTACTGGGAGAGCAGGTGGCAGAAATAGTGCTAATTGAGTGCTAGTTACATATTCCTCAAGAAATGCTATTTAGTTGCTTTTAATCTGTGGCCAGTCCACTTATTAATAGCGTTACCTCTACTCCAGATTCCACCATTTCAGGATAAAATGACGTGGGTTCAGAGAATCAAAGATTAGGTTTGAGTAGGACTTGGTTCAAAAGTGACTAGTGGGATGGTCTTGGGCAAGTCTGTTCCCTCCGCTGTAGACGGGTGTTAATGATGATGTGCTGCTTGAAGATTGACTGTGGTGTGCATGGAAAGTGCTTGGCACATGCACTGGCATGTACTAGACATTCAATAAATACTAGAAAAGTTATGGGGATGGGAATGAAGAAATGGTCACTGGGATAAGTAGATGAAAACTAGGTAAGTCAGGGAGAATTGGTGTTGGAAATTCAAATTTATCTCCTTTCTGGCTTGTTTTCTAAATTTGGTTTTCTCACATCTGACTGCAGTAAAGAATATATTTGAGTGAAGTTATGTGCTTTGGCAATTAGCTTAAGGATATCTCTAAATGAAATTCGGGATATTTCAGCCCTGGGAAAGCAGAGGGATTATGTGGAGAGAAATAGATGGCTGTTAGTGAAATGCAGCCATCGGTCCCTGAGATTCTTGTGTGGGTTGTGCATTGTGCTGGGACCTTTGGGAGGAAGATGAGTGAGGCATCTGTTCTGTCCTTAAGGCATGAAGAGTACTGGAAACCACATTTTTTCATCAGTTCAGTTCAGTTCCATTCAATTCAGTTTATTTTTGTTCATTTTATGCGTCAGCCGGTGTAGAATGAAAATGGATCCTAAAATAGCAGCACAAATTATCAGAGGGTTTTAATCTTAAGTAATTGTGGTTTGAAAGAAAAAACAAAAGTCTGCTCATCAGCCTACCCTTCCCTGTTCTTGTCTGATTGTTGTTGTTTTTAAAAGAAGTTAGTTTTCTGGTGAGTAAAGGGGCAAGATGAATCCACTTAGTAATTATAAAAGAGCAATAAAATTATTTTTATGAAGGTGATTAAGAATTCTCAGAAAAAGATGCATTCTCCAAAAAAGAATTTTCCAAGAGGGGTCCAAACACCCCCACATAAATTCTCTGGGGTTTTTTGTTGTTGTTGTTCATATTCATTCTTTATTTTTAAAAATATACTTTATTGATTTTTTTACAGAGAGGAAGGGAGAGGGATAGAGAGTTAGAAACATCGATGACAGAGAAACATCAATCAGCTCCTCCTGTACACCCCCTACTAGGGATGTGCCTGCAACCAAGGTACATGCCGTTGACCGGAATCGAACCTGGGACCTTTCAGTCCCCAGGCCGACGCTCTATCCACTGAGCCAAACTTGTTATGGCTCATATTCATTCTTATATACATGTATATTCTCCATTCTAGCTTATTTGTAATTATTGAGAGTTCACTGTATTTTTTCCCTTAGACCACCAAGAACAAACCTGTAGTCTAACAAAGTCAGATTTATAACCTCCATTTGTTGGGAGACAAATAATAAACCTGACACAGAAAGGCCAAAATGGTCATCAGATCCCTGGTTCAGTGCAAAAGCCATTGAATTTGGGACAGAAAAACCTGGAGGAGGTAAGATTTAAGGTGTCCCAAACAGGTACATTATTATTGAGTTAGGGTCTTGGTCCATAGCATTGAAGGACTCAGATAACTCTCAGTAAAACCTCTAATTTATGAAGGCCTTATGAGTTACAGATCACTAGGGACAAACCCGTAGTCTGACAAAATCCGATGTATTGATGTACAGAGAGGACAGGAACTTTAGAGGAGCTTGGAAATACTGCTTGACAAGAGGAGGTGTCTTTTACAAGATTTTGGTTCTCACTGAAGGGTTCTGAGGAGTTTAATGGAAGCCAGTGGGGATTAGTTCTGAATTCCTTGCTGTTTCTGAGGTGGGACTAGGTTAAATGAAGATTAACAAGGGATTGCGATGAACTATCATGAGGTTAGGGAGGTTTAGCCATTGGGTATCCTTGGTAATAGATGACTTATAGCAAAGTGTCATTGGTGACAAAACAATAGCCACTCAAGTAGAGGGTGTTTCCACATATGAGTGAGATCATGTGATATTTATCTTTCTCTGACTGGCTTATTTCGCTTGGCATAATACTCTCCAGGTCCATCGATGCTGTTGCAAATGGTAAGAGTTCTTTCTTATTCATTGTCATGTAGTATTTAATTGTGTAGATGTACCAGTTTTTTTATTCACTCATCTGCTGATGGGCACTTAAGCTGTTTCCAAATCTTAGCTATTGTAAATTGTGCTGCTATGAACAAAGGGGTGCATATATATTCTTTCTGATGAGTGTGTAGGATTTCTTAGGATAGATTCCTAGAAGTGGGATCATTAGGTCAAATGGGAGTTCCATTTTAATGAACCAAGTAAACTGATGATCAAAAATAGACTTAGAGACTAGAAGCATGAATGGACTGTTGAACCTCAGAGGGAGGGGGCAGAAGGGAAGGGGAGAGATCAACCAATGAACTTGTATGCATATATGCATAACCTGTGGACACAGGCAATGGCGTGGTGAGGGCCTGGGTGGGTGGAGGGGACTGGAGCAGGCTGGAAGAGGTTAAAGGGGGGAAAAGGAGGACATATGTAATACTTTCATGGTTTTAAAAAAAGAAAGAAGAGGGTGGTTATGGCATTTTAAAGCTGCTTCATGGCCTTGGGAGAAAGAATGTTCCTGTTGATTACACAGATGGCTTTATGTGTCTGTCCTTCCTGCCTGATTAACAGCAGGTTCCTTGTTTCTTTCTCAATGAATTGATCTTCACTCTTTCGGTTCGGGACAGATCTATCAACCTATTATCTATCTATCTATGTAAAAATATATATATAACTTTGGAAACAGGTTACCAATTCATTTATTCAAATATCCAAGTTCAAGATACATAGATGTCTGTAGGTGTCAGGTTAAAAAAATTCTATTTTTAAGCTGAAAAGACCCATTGAGTTGGACCTGAATCTGAATCTCTTAATCCATTGGTGGGTTTGTGGGGTTTTTTTAGAAAAATATTAGAAAGCGCATTTCTTTAAAATGTGTTACTGGAGAAAAGATTGTGACAGATTATAGGATGGACCAAGATTAAAACACTCTCCCTTCCCATGGAGGCTTTCCTAAAGCCATAAGACAATTGCAGACCAACATTCCATGCTTATTTAGGACAGAATTTTGATGGTGTTAGTTACAAAAAAATCTACCCACCCCACAGGTGTTGTCCACATACTGAGGGCTGAATTTACACATTGCTTCACTCCCTGACACATCAAAAGATTGCATGACATGGTAGAGGTATGGTAATTATTTCCCTGTCATTAGATGGGAATCTTGGTGATGGATGGAGAACCTCTATTGGCAATTTATAAGTCGTGTGACCAATATGTTTCTCTGGGAACAGATAAATGTCTTGTTTTGTCAAAATCCTATTATTCTGATTTATTTGGTTGACTTTTATGTTGTCAAAGAAGTTCTATGATAGATTGGGATGAATTCAACTTTATTTATTTATATTCATGTCCAAGAATTAATGTGTTGCCAAAAAGCCAACTGGAGTGAATATGTTAGTACTTCTTGTTTTTGTCTGTACTTTTACAATTATATAAAGCCTTCTGAAAAATGGCTGCTGCTACCTTGAACTAATAATATGTTGCCTCAGCAAAACTGTTTTAAGCTTATGAGATAGATTTTCTGAATAGCAGCAGCTTTATAATTGCAATCAAGTGACATTATTTCAGATGCTATAGATTCAAATTAAGCAGACAATCTTGCCCTCTGGGGGCCTAAAATGTAAAAAGAATGCTAACATAAAGTATCATAAAGCAGATACTTTAAGGCTGTAATTAAGTAAATGCACCAAAAGATTAAATTTATGTTCATTTAGTGTTGAAATCTCCCAAAATTAAACAAGAAAGAAAAAATTGGAGGCTTATAAATTTTGGCTTCTAAAGCTCTGTTTCACTTTTCAGCATTTAAAATAAACTCTGTGTCATCCCTTCCCTAGTTCCTTTTACTGTATTTGGATTGTTTACATCTCAATGTATAGATTTGATTTCTCAGCACAGAAATTACTGTGTGTCTTACAGTGCAGAGAACGTATTCTGTCTCTTAGAATAAAGGTAAAATTAGGGGTAATGCATACTAAGGTTAATCCTTGCTTCAAATAACAATCACATAATAATATTTACACTTATAAACATATTACATTAATACCTGCTGCATATTATATTTTATAAATTAATGTGAAATATGCATCATGCGGAATTGTTATCTACACATCCACTCCTGATTTTCTGAGACTCCTGAAGAGTAGGCTTATCACATGGATTTATTCAAACAGGGTGTCTAATCTGTATATCCTGAACACAAATTCACTTGGCTCAAATTAGTCCAGGAAGGGATATAAAACAAGACATTGAGATATAAGCTGGGCTCTGGAATTCATTCCATTTAAATTCTATGGACTTTTCCCACTTGTGTTTACAAAGATTCTCTCCTCAACCAAACTCAGACTCCCCTGAATTTTTCAACTAGGCCTTAACTTATAAACTCTGTTCACTCTGCATTGCTCAGTTATAGTAAGAATCCCGCTAAGGCCCTGACCGGTTTGGCTCAGTGGATAGAGTGTTGGCCTGTGGACTCAAGGGTCCCAGGTTCAATTCTGGTCACGGCCATGTACCTTAGTTGTGGGCACATCCCCAGTAGGGAGTGTGCAGGAGACAGCTGATCGATGTTTCTTTCTCATCGATGTTTCTAACTCTCCATCCCTCTCCCTTCCTCTCTGTAAAAAATCAATAAAATA
Source organism: Myotis nattereri (assembly GCF_964212035.1). NCBI lineage: Eukaryota > Metazoa > Chordata > Mammalia > Chiroptera > Vespertilionidae > Myotis > Myotis nattereri. Next base: position 135,750,643 of record NC_138075.1, on the reverse strand, counting down.
TATTTTTTAAAAAGAATCCTGCTAAGTTGGTTTAACTTGAATCTCACATTCTTTATAGCCTATCAACCGCTATATCTGATAAGGTTCTTCATCTTCCACCATCCCCCAGGTGATGTCTGATCACTCTGGCCTGCCTCCAGCAGAATACTGTCAGGTCAGTTTAGCCAGAATCTCTCCTATCCTTGATGTTTCCTCTTAGTAATTTTTCTAACCTTCACCCTGCTTCTTGGCTATAAATTCCCACTTAGCCATGCTGTATTTGGAGTTGAAGAGTTGAGTTCAATCTTTGGTCCCACTGCAAGACCCCATTGCAGTGGTCCTGAACACCCATTGCTATGTCCCCTTTGAATGAAGTCTACCTTATTGTCTGGAACAAGGGTCATTGAATAAATTTTCTTTTAAAGTGTTAAGGGTTATTTAGACCTAGGTAAAAGAACAATTGATCCTATACAAGTCAGAAATTTTTGGAAATAATCATAAGACATATTCACCTATAAATGAAGGGCTGCTGGATATCAGATGCAAAGATAATCATAAAGTCATGGCAATATTGAAAAGGCAAATGAGATTCTGTTACTTCCATAGTATTATTTACAGCATAATTTTAATATTTGTTTTCACATTTCTAATCCATTCAAAATAACATCTTTATCAAAAAATAATATATGCTTATTATAATAAACGAGAGGCCTGGTGCAAGTACAGTCCCTAGGCTTGGCCCTAGTCACAACCAGGGCCATCTTCCCTAGCTTCCCATCACCAGCCCTGCCGCCTGCCACCACCCACCCCCAGTTCCCCGTTCGCCATCGGGTGATCAGAGACTGCTGGCCGAGGGGAGGAACCGAGAGGTCGGCTGTTCCCACCTGCTTTCTGGCCCTGCCCCCACCACGGGTTACCTTCTGTGTGTGGGACAACCAGAGGGGTGGGGGCCTTGGCCTGGCACCATTTGCATCCCCCGCCATCCATCCCAGGTTCCCCATTCACCAGCAGGTGATGGGAGACTGCCAGACAGGGAAAAGGACCGAGAGGTGGTCAGTGCTCTTCATAGTGACTGGTCGAGTGGTCGTTTTGGTCATTCTGCCATTAGGGTCAATTTGCATATTACCCTTTTATTATATAAGATAGTAAAAATAATTTTTTTTTTAGTAAAAATAATTTTTAATTCCATCACATAGCTTTGGCCTTTTAATACTACTACTAATTGAATATTTTTTTGTAAACATGTTGAAATCATACTGTTTTTGAACATTCCCTTTTCACTTAATATTTTCAGGAGCATTTCCCTATATCATGAAATAATCTTTAAAGTTTGATATTTAATGGCTGCCTATTATTCCATTATATTAAAGTACTATCTTTTTTCTTTTCCATTTATTTCCTATTGTATATTTAGGTTGTGATCTCTTTAGGTAAAAGTATTGCATTACTGTGAAGATATGTGTGTGAGGTGCACATCAAATAGCCTAAGATGGGGTGAAATAAAAGGAAAAAAAAAGAAAGAAAGAAAACCAACTCTAATTTTTATATAAATGTCCTAGCTGGTTTAGAATTTTTTAAAAAACAAACTGTCTTTTATGCATTTCTCCTTAAATATGCTTTGTAAAATGTAACAGTGTAAAAAGAATCAATACATTATGGTTGTAGGAGTTTTACATTTTTTGTCATTATAATTTAATTTACTTGACTAAGTTACTGTCATTTTCTCTCTGTGGCCTCAGGAAACCTTGCTACTATCACTTCGGGAAGAGCTCGGGTAGAGAACTATAATATGATGCTCTAACTTGTCTTGATGGCTCAATATGGATTCTGCATAGTTAAGCATTGCCTTTGGGCAGCATATTCAATTCTGTGTTTACAATGTTTGATAAAATGAAAAATGGTACGATACATATTGTACAAGTTAGAGCCTATAGAAGAGAGGAACTGCTGAAATCATAGAGGAAAGCAGTGTATTATAACTGACAGTGGAATTTCTGAAATTCTGCACTAACAGCTCCAGTTCAATAAATGCAAGTTTATCAAGCAATTAGATTACCTCAATAGCATTCATGTCCAGAAAATCAGAGGATGAAAGAAGAAAGAAAAAATGGTTTTCAATGTGAATATAAACTAATAAATAGCACATGAATTCTGAATAGAACTTGGTTGGACCAAATTTTAGTTTCAAAAACTGAATTTCTCTTCTCCCCCCATCTCTCTCTCTCTCTCTCTCTCTCTCTCTCTCTCTCTCTCTCTCTCTCATCATAAAATATAGTAAGTGAAAAAATTTACAAATGAGAAAACGGAGACTCTGGGATTGGAAGTGACTGGATTCTGGCCACCCCATCCCCAGCAGTTTCCACGCCACTATATGCTTAGGAGACGGGATGGACTTTGGTTATTAAATGATCGCAGCACCATTTCTCCTAGAAAGCATGCCGCCATTTACAAAGGCGTGCTATTGACTGCTGGATTTCTAAGATTACTGGTATAGTCATTTCTCTGGGGATGTTTTTCTTTAAAAATCTTTGCATCAGAGACACAGAAAAAAAAAGTCTTCTTTTTTTGTAAGGCTAATTCTCTGGGCTGATGGCTATTCTTATTTCTGTTCACTTCCTGGGTGACCAAAGATTGTGACATGGCTTCAAATTCTGCCACAATGCTAATGTCCCCAAAATGTAAATATTGCAATCTGACCACTTTTGTACATATTTAACTTGTATATCTAAGTGACTGCTTGACAATCCATTTGTCTGTCAAATATGATCATCTGGTGTGGCAAGTCCCAAACTGAAGTCTCTATTCTCTAACATCCAAACTAGTTCCTACCTTACATTCTCATTTCAGTAAATGTCAAATCCAATTTTCTAAATTTTCTGGTCTAAAAATTGGATGCTTCCTTGACTTTTATTTTAACTTCTTGCCTCACTCTGACCTTTCTAACAACTACCTTCACTGTGATGACCCTCTCCCAGCCACAGCATCTATTTTCTGGACTATTGCAGCAGTCTCCGCCTCCTTCCCCAGCTCCCCTCTGGCTCCCACACCATCCATTCTCCACATGACAGCAAAACCTCTCAGGTTTTTTTTCTTCATTAATCCTAATAGGATGACATGATATATATATTTCAGGTGGTCGAAGGATAGTCTAAGCAAGTTCCTACATCAGCATCTTTTTTTTCCACTTTTAACATTTTCTTTTATTTCCCTGTGTAATTTTTATTTGCATATATTCTTAGCCATATTCATAGTACATGTTAATTTTTCACACATTTCTTTATTAAGTTATTACATACGTGTCCTTATCCCCATATTACCCCCCATTACCCCCACTCTTGCCCTCATCCCCCTGTTGTCTGTGTCCATTGGTTAGGCCTATAGGCTTGCATATAAGTCCTTTGGTTGATCTCTCCCTCCGACCCCCGCCCTCCCCTCCCTACATCAGCATCTTGGCCCTTATTGCTCCCTCTACCCGGTATGCTCTTCCCTCAGATGTGCAGATGGTTCTTTCTTCATTTCATTCAGGCTTCTTGCAAAGGTCTTCTCAAGGAGCATTCCCTGTCACCTGTCCTAAATTAGCACATTCCATCACTTGATGCCCTCCCCTTTTTTATCATTCTCCTAAGAACTTTACATGACCTGAAATAGGTTTTATGTTTGTGTATTGATATTTTTCTCCAGGTATCATTAGAGTGGAAACCTCCTGAAGAGAGACCTGTTCTGTTTTGTTCGGTGCTGCATCCTCAGTGCCCTCAATGGTGTTGGCATATAACAGGTGAAGGATGCAATGTCCATTTTCAAGGGCCAGCTTTGAAGCAGGTGTGTATTTCTAGTGATAGTTATGGAACAGAAAGAGTACCTTCTGTGGCATTAAATAAGAACCTCCCTTGCTCATGTCCATCCTCTTTATTCCCCTTACCTAGCTCCTCGTTCCAGCCGTTCTCTGTCTCTCAGTAACCACACTGATCAAACACCACAGTTGAATTAGGGAAGTGTAGCATTTGCCCTACTTGGTTGCTATGTCTTTCATTTAGTTTTACTATATCTTCAATTCTAATATTTCTCTTAATAGTTTCTGATTAAGATCTATTAAAGTTAGAAAAACAAGGAGGACCATGAGAAAAATCCTAAATAATTGATTGGCTGTACCTGCAGGCAGACTTTGGTGAGGGACTAATTTGCAGAGAGTTTTTTGTCTATATACAGAAAAACGTTTGATTTGGGTTTCGTAAGTAGTAAATTAATGACAAAAACAGAGTTTGGAATGATGTTAACACATGTTTTGATTAGAATCAGAGAAATTGTTGAAAATGACTGTTTCTGGTTTGAGCTCACATTGCATACATCTAAATGTTCTCCTAAGTGTCTTTGCCTATTTTATGTAAAACATTTGCTTCTACAGGAGGAAACATTTTTTTTATCTGACAGTTCTCTTGGTTATCCTAATCTTTTTCTAAACTTCACTGTTAATGTGAGAAATTAAATTTCAAAACAACTCCTATGAGGATGAGCGGGGGAAATTAATAATAAAAAACAGCCTCTCAGCAGATTTCGTCCATGTTTATCTGTACCTGGGAAGGCCTCATTGCTATGTAGTACATTTCCCTGCAGCCCTGCCTCTGTCTAAGGTTACACTCCCAGCCACTTTCCTATAGAAAGATAATCTGGTTAAAGTGGGACTTTTCTACTTGATTATTCTTCCTCTGAAAGGCTAATCATCTATATTTTAAATCCACCACCTTGTTGTCTTAGAAAAGTTACTGCATTCATGCTATTATTATTTTTTAATGGCTATTCTTGAAAAGAAGTCCAACAGATAATTTAAGTTGGTGATATGAAATTTATTTCTCCTAATGGAACACAAATAGTTATTTCTCTATAGAATGTCTATTGATAGAATAATTCAATCAAATTGCTAAAAAGATGAAGACCTTTTTCATAAAACACAAGGCACAGTCAGCTGACACAAAGCATACTATTCTGTGAAACAGATGATGCCACAATGAACTTTTCTATAGAAAGAAAAGGACTTCCATTAAAAATATAAACTTTTGCAAAAGGTAAGATTTTTTTTTTTTAAAAAAAAGGCTAAATAGTATTCTATTGTGTAAATGTGCCATCATTTCTTATACTCATTTACTGATGGGCACTTGGGCTGCTTCCAAATCTTGGCTATTGTAAATAACACTGCCATGGCCATATGGGTACAAATATTCTTTCAAATTATTGTTTCAGGTTTCTTTGGATAAATTCCCAGAAGTGAAATCGCTGGGTCCTAAGCAATATCATTTTTAATTTTTTGAGGTAATTCCATACTGTTTTCTACAGTGATGGCAAGGGACATGACTTGAGGTGGTAAACACACAATAAAATATACAGATATATCATAGAATTGTACAACCTCAATCCCATATAATTTTATTAACCAATATAATTCCAATAAATTTCTCTCTCTCTCTCTCTCTCTCTCTCTCTCTCTCTCTCTCTCTCTCTCTCTCTCTCAGCTACATGGTACACAAAGAAATTACGGTTCAAATTTTTGAGCCCACTGGGAATCAAGTCCTCTGTAATATTGACCTAACTTAATTACCAAAAGAATTTCTTCATTTCATAGATAAAGAAATTTGATGGTCCTAATATTTAGTAAGCAAGGCAGAACCACAAAGCTACAAAGTGGCTGGGGTTGGATTTGAATTTAGCTCTGATTGTAAATGTGATCTTTTTCAACTTCATTGCATTGTCTCTTCTCTATGCTGTTAATTTTGCATTGATCTGAAAAGCTTGAGTCTTACTAATCTTGCCAACCCAAATGGTTCAGCTTACTGTTTTCTTCCATTTCCCTCTAAGCACAGGGTTAAATAATTTGAGGAGCTCTTTCTGCACTTTGAACTATGGATCTGCTTTTCCAATCTCTTTAGGCCCACACATCTTATAAAAAGCCAACTCATGTCTTGAATACAATTGTAGCAAATGATTGGAACTTAAGCCTCTCTACAGAGAAAGAAAACTTGAACTTGCTTCAGGAAGAAACCCACTCTCCTACAAGAGAACTTAGTGAAAAGAAACCAGGATTTGATTTGTAACTTAACCTTACCTTAATGATGGCATTGCCTCTTTTCCTGTCTTCTGTTCTGTGTTTCTGTGTAGTTAGCATGACTGGGAACTCTTCACGGGGTATTGTATTTCATCATTCTTGACCCTGTTTGGCATTAGGTATAAACACTAGATATATTCAGTCACCTTCTCCCTTGCTAGCCATAATTTTTGAAATTCTATCTTGGTGAGATTGAAATGGAAATGGGCAATTTTACCATCCACAGAGTGAGCATCTGCTTATTATGAGCAGTCAGGCAGTTGGTCTCCTGGAAGGAATATTAAAACACCTTCCAGGTAATAAAACAGCACAGGAGAGGGTATGAGATATGAGGAATACTTGGATAAACTACTTCAAAAGTGCGGGACATTTATTTTTAGGATAGTAAAACCATTCTGTATAATATTATACTGGCAGATACATGACATTATGCATTTATCAAAATCCATAGAAGTGCACAACACAAAAAGTGAACCCTAATTAACTGTGAACCTTACCGGTAGTTAATAGCAGTGTGTTAATATCGAGTCATCAGCTACAACAAATGTACCGCACCAATGCAAGATACTAACAATAGGAGAAACTGGGAGGAGAGGAACAGAAGGGGGTATGTGGACATTCTCTGTATCTTCTGCTTAATATTTTGGTAAACCTAAAGCCTAAAAATTAAAGTCTACTAATTTTTAAAGTAAAAGAAAATCGAAAGAGCATGCTTCCGTCAAAATAAAGGCACATTTAACTTGCCAGAGAGGACCATTAGTCCCAAAGTAGGATGAAGCCCCAATTTCAGGGCTTCTATTTTGCACAACGGGGTGTTAAGTGTGTGACCAGAGCTAAATGGCTCTTAAGGAGAGAGGGTGGTCTTTCTTTTGTCTAACTGAAAGCTGAACATATGTTACAAAGCATTGGTTGGAAGGAGCTCCAAATGCCATGCCCAGGTGACCACAACTTTGGGTCCCTGGCTCCTAAGCGCTAAGGCCAAGGGGACGTGAGTGCCAGCCCTGCATCTGGGCTTTTGGCTCTGCTCCTCCAGGAGCTCCTCTTGCTGGAGCCTGATGGGACTGCGGCTTGTGAGACAGTTTGCTGCCCTCGTGGCAGCTGCTGTGAGACCAGGGGGCAGTCTCTTTTCCAACCTCCCCACTCCCTACGTGCTGGGTGGGGGACCCACCTAGAAAACATTCCATCCTGAACCTATATTTTGATATGTTTTTAAGAATGAAGGTTTTACAGAGAGTTTCTATGGATTTTATCAGGGAAAGAGAGACATAAAAGCTAGTATTGGAACATGTCTTAATTTAACATTATCTATATTTAATACTTACCCCTCAATCAAATAAAATCTCTCACTCAGTCTTGGAACAAATTAAATAAATATCTAGTGCTTTGTTTATTCATTTTTAACATATCTCCTGAGGAGCTCAAAGCACTTCATGAATGTGAAATTATTCATAGATAACATTAAAGCAGTCCTATAAAGTAGGCACGTGTTTGAATAAAAAAAAATATCATCTGCTTCCATATCTGGAAAAAACTTAAAAGATAAAAACCAAGGGGAAAAAAGATAACAATGCTAAATAATGTCAAATTCAAAAAGGGCAATTTATTTAACAATATTATAGAAGATGGCCTGAATAGAAATTGCATGATTACTTCTCATCTTAAGTGTTTTAAATTTTCATTTTTTATGTAACTTCTTTGTAATTATATTAGCTCATATTCCTGCTAGACTTACTAATGGTAGTTTTCCTCTTCTTTTTGTAGAGAGAAAAAGAGAATGCAACAAAGAAGACAGATTTTCATATAAAAATATTAAGAAAATCAAGGCAAATTTGAAAAGTATGTTTAAATTAAGGAGGGATTAGGGGAGATAAAAGGCATATAGTTAAAGGCATATAGTTTAGCATTTTTATTTTAAATGTTTTGCCTCAGGTCACAGCGTTAAAGCAACTCAAGATTGAGAACCTCTTTCATGTTAACTACTGTTCCCACCACTGACAGGAAGCAGCGGGAGGGACCTCTTCCTCTTCCAGTCTCCCTTGAACAAACTCCCATCATGCTTTTGTCCCCACCACTGCTCTGAAGAGCTCCTGTCAATGGCCCGAGACTTACATGTTGCCAGAGCCAATAATGGTTTTGTTGTCATCTTGCCTTCCCATTAGCAGAACTTGGCACAGTTGATCATTCTCTCCTTTTTTACATTTAAATTACTTGGATTTTAGCATTTCTCTGTCTATCATTGACCCCTTTTCAGTCTCCTTAGCCAGTTCATCCCCAGTAGGTCTTGAAATGTCGGCACACCATAGAGCTCAGTTACTGTACCTCTTCTCTTCCCTTCTCCCATCTCCTCGCCTGAAAATTAGCTGCCACCTACAATCTTCCTCTTGGAGTAAACACCTGTTAATATTTCAAAATGAAAATGTCAGAAACTAAGTTTTTAATTCCCTCTATTCCCTAAATTTTCTCTCCCTTCAGTAAACGGCAACTCTCTTTTTTCAGTTACTTGAATCAAAATTTTGGTCCTCTTACTGAAATAAAATTAAAAACAAACAAGCAGGGCAGTTGTAAAAAGTAAAGCCCTGTTGTTGAATGGTGCTTTGCTCCAGCTCTGCAGCAAAGGTTTCAGCTCTCCTGCTTGTCTATCCCTGATTGAATGGTTCCTTCCTGCAGACCCAGAGCACAGGCCAGGAAGGGGGATGGAATTTGGGTGGTTGCTAGGTTACTTGATACAGCCTCTCCCTGTTTATTGGTATAGTGAAGAGGTTATCAATAGGAAGAATCACGTGGTAAGTGAAAAGCACAAATAATGAAAAAGGGTATGATATTCTTCTTTATTCCTTCTAGAAAATATATTTGTAAGTTTATAAAATGGAATTGAAATTGAAAAAAAACAATGCTTTCAGTACCGTAGTGTCAAAGCACACAGAATTGGCTATAGACAGAGACGAACAAAATGATCACAATGAACATAGGCCCTGAGGTAGATTTCATTTAGATAGAAATGCACATAAAAGGAAGGGGCTGCCATTTTAATTTTATGATTTTTAGATACTGCCACTTACCACTAAGTAAATGAAGGAGAATAATTAGATTATATTCAGAGTGTTTGGAAACCTGTTTTTTACTTCATAAATGAATGAAAGCAGTGTGCTTGGATTTCAGAGTGTGTTATTATAAGTTATTTCCCTGGTTAATCAGGAATCACTGGAATTCAGAGTTGTTCTCAGAAGATCTGCATATGATATATTGTTTTCAAGGGGTCTCCTGGGCCAGGCTGCATGCCTAGACCTTGGTGATAGCACTGTAGTGAGCCTCTGGGTATATTTTTTTCTTAAGCTAGTAACTTCTTATTTCTCAGTCAAATATGTCTTTTTTTTTTTATATACTACTTCAGTATGGCATAGAAAAATAAAAAGGGGGAATTATTTTAGTGGGTTATAAAAACAATGTGTAGTCCATAAAAATGTTATATAGAGAAATAACAGCTGCTTTAAAACAATACACTAAAAGATACTTCACAAGAACCAACTATTTTAGATTGTTACATTGGAAAATGTCATCTAAATGCCCCCTCTTTGATATATCAAAATAAATCTAAGGATCAATAAATGATGTACAAACCTAAATAAATGATCTACAAAATCAAATCAAGTGGTATGTTATTATTATTTCTAGGGAAAAGCCATTTTAAAATGGATAACTCTTTTCACACATTTTCTACATAGATATCCCAAATTAAAAGCAACTGAAGACAAAAGGATATTGCCTTATTGGGTATGTGTTTCATCCCCTACTAACACCTTTCTTAGCAATATAGTTGTGGAAAAGAACATAATTTTGAGATCATCTCTGATTATTTCAAACAAAATATAAGTATTGGGGTGTGTACACGTGTGTGTGTGTGTATGTGTGTGTGTGTGTGTGTGTGTGTGTGAAGTTGGTATCTCATGACGGTTACAAGCAAAGGAATATTCTTCTTTAGGAACTATAGTCAATTTCACCACTAGGGTGGTAGCAAATGTTAGGGTGAGAAGAAGTAAAAGTTAGAATTTATTTTGATGGAAGAGCCACCAAGATTAGCCATTGCTTTGACTATCAAGTATGAGATAAAGGAGTCAAGGACGACTTCAAGATTTTTGATCTGAGGAACAAAATGAATAAAATTGCCAGTTATTGAAATAAAGAAGACTGGAACAGGGGGTAAGTTTAAGAGGATGTGGACATCATGAGATTTCTTTCGAGCATTTTAAGTTTGAGATGCCTTTGAGATGTCTAAGTGGGCAGATAGGTTCTGATCTAGTTAAACAAAAACACAAAAGAGAGCAGAAGGGAGGTGTATTCGCAGAACAAATGCACATGGACACATCTTCCCTGTTTTTCCCTGGGGATTGCCCTTGGGTGTGCAACTGCTGATGACACATTCAGTGGAGGTGGGATCTTGCCAGTAAGGAAATGGCCCAAGTTTTGTCACATCATTGCCATTTTAGATACAGCTTTACATCCGCATTCAACAACAATAAACATTAATGCATTTGGAAAACTTGACAAACTTTAAATTCCTCTAGTTCTTATGGCAAACGTATGACCATCAGGCGCCTCCAGCCTACAGTGTTCCAGAAAGCCAGCTCCCTGCACAGAAGACCCAGAAACTCCAAAGGAAAGAGCAGAAGCATTAGACTCTATACACATACAAAATTTATAAATGCTACAAAAATAATAGCTTGCATATAGCAAAACTACAGAACTAGTTAATATTAGTGCCATACAAAGAGTGTTTACAACCAGATAAAGAAAGACCATAAAAATGGGCAAAGGTTGAGAATAAATAATTCCAATGGTCAAATCCAAATTGTCAACAAGCACATATCTACAATTAAAATCCACATCAGGTGCTGGGATTTCAGGCAAGTTTTATTGTTTTTCTCAAGTACTTATGTAAGATGTGAGTTTTTGTATAGTGAGTGTGAAATATATAAATAGAGAAAAAAGAGCTGTTTCTATTGTGAACACAAAAAAATATTTTGGGAAGATAAAAATATGCAAAGGGCCCTGGCCAGTGTCGCTCAGTTGGTTGGAGTGATATCTGTGCACCCAAAGGTTACACACACACACACACACACACACACACACACACACACACACGTGCGTCCACAGAGAATGTGAGTCCTCCCAGCAGGCAGCTGGTTCTCCTGGTAGTCCTGGAGGATTGTCAGCTGTTGGCAAAACCCAGGCCAATTTCTACTATTGCTCCTAATTTTCTATTCCTGTAATAACTTATGCCCTCATCACATATGCTGTTCACCTGCTTCTACAGGTTTCCAAATATTTTCTCAACATAGTTCAAAGATACTTTGGAAATCTTAATTTGCTATCTTTTATTGACTTATCCTTAAATTATGCTCCTAAAATTATTGCAGCAGTTCCCAGTGCATGTGCTTCACACTGCACTGTGGGCAGGGGGAGAAGGGGTGTGTGCTGGCAATTGAGTCTCAGCGAGTTTTCTGAACATATGCATAACATCTTCTCAATCAATAAAATTGCTACCATAGCACTGAGATTGAGGTCTGGGGAGGGAAGGGAAATAATAGAGAGGAAAAATCTCTCTATATATATATCTAATAGAGTGCAATTTTTTCTGAATTAAAATGATATCATTTCAAATCTGCTGCTATTTATCAATAACAGTACATTAAGTTTTATCTAATATTTATTAAGTAGCTATTATGTAATTAGAATTGTTCAGTATAAACAGGGATTTATAAGTGGTATGGGGCATAGCCGTTATGCTTTTGAAACTTGAACTTGTTGGGAGAAGAAATTTGCACACACATGACAATTGAAGACAATGTGCAATCATCCACAACAATTTACACACCAAGAGCTGTGGGCGATATCATTTTATTGCTTAATTTTGCAAATCAAGCTCCCCAAAGGGGATGTACTTCTTGCTTGTTTCCTGCATTTGGGATATGTTGCTTCTAGATGACATAATATTACATGATTAAAAGGAAAAAAATGATTTTAAAATTCCAGGCCGAGCTCTATCCTGAAAACATTTCTCCTTTACTTCTACTCTTTAGTTCTTAATTGGTGTGTGTTTGTGACAAAACAGTTTTCTCCAACAAATATTACAAGTGCAGTAAGGACTTGTTTTATAAAATCTTACTTGACATTCCAGTGTAAAGCAAATTTGCCCAAATAAACAATTCTAGGGCATAGTTAGATATCTTCCATATTTCATAGCTATTGTTATCTTTATTTATTTCCTCTTTTCTTGATTTTCTCTTTTCTTTTTTTAAAAATATATTTTATTGATTTTTTACAGAGAGGCAGGGAGAGGGATAGAGAGTTAGAAACATCGATGAGAGAGAAACATCGATCAGCTGCCTTCTGCACACTCCCACTGTGGATGTGCCCGCAACCAAGGTACATGCCCTTGACCGGAATCAAACCTGGGACCCTTCAGTCAGCAGGCCGATGCTCCATTTATTGAGCCAAACCGGTCAGGGCTCTCTTTCCTTTTTAATCTTGACATGAAAGATACCAGAATCCTTCTGGTCCATTAATTATCTTTGAGATAAAAACTTTTCTGTCAACTTTGTGTGTGTTTGTTTTTAACCTCAACTCAGGTCCAGGTTTACCTGCATCAGAGGTTAAAAGCTTCTACAGATTTCCCTGAAGGTCCCAGGGGTCCTCTTGGTCCTTCCCCAAGCTGCACGCAGGTTACACAGCAACTTCTCTGGGTCTCAATTTCCTCATCTATATATGCTTGTGCTAGATGATCTTTTAAGACATATAGTTCTACTAGGGGCCCAGTACATGAATTCGTGCACCTTGAAAGGAACTGTGGGCCATGAGGCTGCAGTGGGCACAGGGGTGGGTCTCGGCCCATCCTGCACACTGCCACCCGGCCTCCCCTGCTGCAGGCCGCGGTCCCCTCTCTGCAGGCAGCTCCATTCCCGCTGCCACCGCTCCCACGCACTGATGGCGCCAGTCCCGCTGGACCCACTGACGGCGTGGAGCAATTGGGGCTGGCACCAGCAGTCGGTGTGAGCTGTGGCTGCTGCCCCAAGATCGCCCCTCAAAAGCAGGGGGAGGTGGAGAAGCCCTCAGGGATGATTGGGGACGGCAGCTGCTGCTCACACCCACTGACAGCGCCGAGTGATCAGGACCAGCGCTGGGTGCCAGCAGCGGGTGAAAGTGGCAGCTCCGGTGCTGGCTGTGGGTGTGAGTGGGGCCGGCATTGGCTGCAGGGGTGAGCACCAGGCGGTACTGTGGCATACAAGAGCAAAGAATTTTCAGCAACCACCAGAGGTTCACCCTGATGTCAGCGACTAGCACCTCACCTTGGTCTGGTGCCCCCAATCACCTGCTCCACCATCTCACCATGACCAATGCCCGCCATGTTCTGCACATGCCCCCTGGTGGTCAGCGCACATCATAGTGACTGGTTGTCCAGTTTGGTTGGTCCAGTTGTTCTGCTGTTCAGTCTATTTGCATATTAGCCTTTTATTATATAGGATTCTTTTATTCTTTCTGCAACTCTCCCACTCTCAGCTAGCATGAAGAAAAGATTGGTAGGGGAGAAAATGTTCCTCACTTCCCCGTTACAAAAAAATTCCAGCCACATTTCCCACCCTCCCCCCCGAAAAAAATATATCATACTAGATAGTGCTAAGTCCTTGAAATTATTGTGTGCTCAAGCATACAGAGCTTTCTTGCTTTATTTACATCTCAAGCTCTTAATGAAGGAAGTTCACATCACTTCTAAATGTTTCCAGTGCAAAAGTTATTGACTTGATTTACATGCAATTCAGAGATTACCCCACTTTTCAGCAAGTGTCTCTCAAAAACAAACCTAGTAACTGAATTCTTCAAATCAAAGAAGAGATAGTATGGTTTATGATGGAATATACTTTACATAAATAGTTTTAAATGGCTCATTTGAGATTAGAAATAGCAGATAAATGATTGGTAACAAATGAATAGGTGAGGAGTGATGGAAAGATTTGGAGACTGAGATTTTTCTTATTTAGCCACACTGATTGATTTCAGTGCGTCATTGATCATTTTCTCTTTAGTTTGTTAGTGCTGATATAGCTCTAGCAAATCTGTATTTGTAACTTGTATCACATGATTAATTCAACGAGTTTGAAAGTCCTTTTAGAATGGCAGTAGTGTCTAGCTACTTTTAGCTTCCTTTGTAGAAGATTAGAATATAGAGTCATTATAAAATGATAGACTTTTTCACCTTTGGAAGACTTTATTTAAATGCACCAACACCATCAGCCTCAAAGGTCGAAAGAGAAAGATATTCTGAATAGAAGTTGGAATTTCGTTGCACTGAGAGAGAGCCCATGTACTGACCTTGTGCTCCTGCGACTTGAGAGGATGGGTAGGAAAGCTAAATCGTGTTTGGAATCTGATCTTGATCAACAACTGGGAAGTTACAAAAAGAGAATTTTCTACAATTACATTAGGCATTAGTCAATAACTTTCATAGGTGAGTAAGTACAACTTTAAAATTAATATGCTCAGAATGGCTACAGCTACAACTGTAAACTAGAATAAGGCTATTCTTTCTAAGCAGCTGAATGAATAAGTAGATAATAACACCATAAAGTTATGCTATGGTAAGTATATAGTAATTTAATATTTTCCAGATCAGTATACAATAGGAAAGCCTTTTGATTTTTGTGTTTGTATTTATTTAAGATGCGAACTTAACAAATGCAGCATCTCCTCCCTTTCCCCAGAAAGGAGGTATTATTTGCATCTATTGCTATTTTTGGTAGGCTAGTGCAGAACGGTAAACATGTATTTGGATCTCACAATGCGGTATCTAGTTTCTGGTATAGAAACTCAACCTGTTATAAAACATTTGGACAACATTTTTGTTCTTACCATCAACCTTAAACAGTTATAAATTCTTCACTATTGACTTATCTCTGACTTCTTTCACGAAACTTTTCTCCCCCTTCTCAGTCCACAGTCCACTCCCCACTCACGCCCCACTTTGTTTCTTTGTTTTATGGCACTGTGGAATAAAGTTTTGAAAGTATCCTTTGCCCTTTTGATAGGATTTAGATTATTACGAATCAATATGCGTTGGCATTTATTAAGGAAATAACATAGAAAAAAAGAGGTAAGGGAAATAGAGTAGTCATGGGGCAGTGGATGTATATTTCCTGAAGAAAATCACACTGTACTTATGATAAAAGCTAGTTTAATGCATATGGGTTGATGGGGACGGTGTGAAAATCGCAGAACTCTCAGAAAGGCTAGGAATGCAGAAACTAAAAATGGCCACAGGACGTCAGCTGCTACTTACATGCATTCACAATCTGTCTCCATGGGGCTGATCTAGGCGTTGAGAGAACCCTCAGTAAAAGTCCCTTCAATCCCCCAATGCTTTTCATATAGGATTTGTGTTCCTTTCTCAGTGGGAACAAATAGAGTTAGCGAGTCGTGACCCTTACCCGCCACTAATACCAATGTGCAACTTTCCTGCGTCACAGCTCTATAGCTATTGCACCTAGGGAAACAGACATGCAGTACTTAGACTATCTTGGCAGAGAATTCTTCTCTCCTGGGCTATGTCCCTATTCGTGAATCCAGGGAACAATGTACTTAAGATCGAATATTATCCAGGCACAACTGTTCTGCCCCAGGGAATTAATAAAAGAGCCCCCCCTTTTGTAATCACCTGTTTGGACCCCCACCTTTTGGCCAAAGGACGCAAACAGACCCATTGTGTTTGCTGTCCGAGGCAAGCGAGCTATGCCAGCTCACACGTTCTACTGCTGAGACTTTGGGAATGAAAGCACCTGTGGCTGTGGCCTGAGCAGCGGCCGGTGTGACATTTGTGCGTTGCACAGCGTGGCCTGGGGTAAAGAATAAGGGTCAGTGTGGAGGACGCTTTGGCTCTCCGTGACTTGTAGCTGAAATGTCCATCGTAGAAGCACATCTGTCTCAGATAAGGAACTAAAATTTTCCCAGGTAACAAGTAAATGATGTAATTCCCTCCCAACCCCATTTTTTATATCACAAGCTTAATCATTAAACGTCGGTGGAAACGGCCCATGTGAGCACTCTTTGGCACATCTCCTGCGTGACTTTTTGGAGTGGGTCCGGGGCCACCCACACTGTCTGCCCCCCTGTCCGCCCTCAGCTGACCCCTTCCCACCTCTGCATCTCCCATTTCTGTGCTGACTGCAGTCACATGAGTGGTTAAGGTGTGGGAGGGCTAAATTCCCATGTGTCCGATTTAATCAAATAATTGGAAGTGACACAGTCAAGAGAACTCATTCAAATTAGGTGAGTGCTTCGTGGGTCCCAGACACAGTGCTAGGCAGGAAGGTGCCATGGGGTAGGACTATCCTGCATCTCAGCGTGTTTACTGTGTAACCGGGCAGTTTGGCACTTACTGCTGTGAACCAGCTATAACGAAGTATGTGTGATTCAATGGGAGAATATGAGAAAGGCTACAAGAGTCAAGAGACAGAGTATTTCATAGATGGAGTGACAATTAAGCTGGATCTTGAGATATCAAAGCAATAAATTTTCCCCAGGCCTATCAGCAGTTTAAATCTCATCTTTGACAAGGATAAAGATAATGAGATCCTCCCCCACAGTCAGGTCCAGAATTATTCATATAACTGCAAAAGAGCCAAACACAACCTTGCAATGCTAGCAGTAAAAATTTATGGTTATTTCGTTTTTAAAAAATTAAGTCATAAAGCAAAAGCTCTGTGTCTTATCACAGACTCTAGTGTGGTGACAGTTTTTTTCAGAGGTAAATGCCCAAGATTTCTATAATAGATTCTGCAAATGGTTCCCTGAATCAATTTATCTAGCACACAAATGAAATGAGTTTATAAGAACCACGAGCATCTCCAACACACAACTTTGCAGATAAAACCACAAGACTTCTGAATTCTGTAATGAGTTATGTGGCTGGCCAGCAGTCAGGGAACAAAACGTACTACCCCTGTCACTTGCTGCCTGGACCTGAACAGAATGAATGGTTCCATCATACAACTCACTCTCCTAGTGTATACACACCTGGACTCAATTATGGAGCTGACATATCCAGTTTGTCTGACATTCTTTGAGAACATAAAGAATAATAAACGCTGGGTTACCTCTCACCTTTACCCGCTGAAATTTTCTTTCATTCTTGGTATTCTCCTAGATTCTAGGACCTAGAAGCTAGCAATTAGACTTAAAAAGAGATTGGAAGATTATCTAATGTTACTGACCACTCCCAGACTGAAGCATGTACTGCTTCCTCTAAGTATTACTCTCTGGATGATTCATCCAGTTAATGCAATCCTGTATACATTGCAATATTTTTTCCAGTTATTTTAACTCTTATTTTATTTTTTTATAAATATGTTTTTATGGATTTCAGAGAGAGGAAGGGAGAGGGAGAGAGAGAGATAGAAACATCAGTGATAAAAGAGAACCATCAATCAGCTGCCTCCTCCCCTACTGGGGATTGAGCCCACGACCCGGGCATGTGCCTGAACCTCAACCTTTTGATTCATGGGTCGATGCTCAACCACTGAACACACCAGCTGGGCTAACTCCTAATTAGGTTCTATGACTTAAGATTCCTTATATTTGTGCCTCAGGTAGCTGACAAAATTATCATTACCTTGACACCCATGATCTCAGTCTTACACTTCCTAAAACGCCCCTTGCTTGTGATCTTTCAGTTTAAGACATCTTTGATGTTATTTTAACTTTTTCTACTTGTAGAGTTCTTAGAGGCTTTTAAAAACCATGTTAATAGAAATACAAACCCCTAATATCATTGGAACTGCTGTACTATGCAGGGGTGTAAAATGAGAGAACTCCAAGTGAGTCCAATTAAATCAAATAATTGGAAATGGCACATTCAAGAGTACTCATTCAAATTAACTTTTTTATTAAAAAGTCTATGATTTTAAATAAAAACTGAAAAACTATCAGGGACAGGAATGCCAGAGAACCTGGCCTAGGTTGGAGGGGACTAAATGTGTGATCGTGGATGGGATCCTGGGGGTGGGGAGTGACATGAGAGCAGTAAGCATGTTGGGTGCTGGCACTGAAAATGAAGGGCACTTATTCTCATTGTACCCAGGACAAGCTCTGCCCACTGAGTAGGGATTAGAAACTCAACTTCCCCTCGCCCCCCCGCTTCCCCAGGGAGGAGTTCTCTTCAGGCTAATTGGGGACCGGGTAGGTAAGCAGAATGTACTACCTCTCTAAGTGCCTTTATTTGCCATTCCTTGGTAGCATGATGCCAGGACTGAGCTGTGACTGGGTAAGGCTTACAGCGAAGGCAATAAGAGTAGCAGCACACAGCTGAGGATGTTCTTAGGCAGCGAGCAGGGCAGGTTTTCAGGCCAGCAGGAGTTCGCAAAGCAAATGTTTGACTTCTAATTTCACCTCTGATAAGAGTTTGAAAGTCCTCACTCCCACCCTTTGAGCCAGAAATAAGCTAAACAATCTGAAAATCAATGACTTTTCTTGGACCCATTTCAGAATTGAGATTGTAGGGCAAATTACCACCCTGAACTCTGGAGAAACAGGTGAATACAGAGAATCACAGCTGAGCTCAGCTTAGCTGGAGCCAAACTGGTAGAAACACTTATATGATAATTTTGACAAAGTGCTGAAGGCTGAGTGTGGACCAGCTTGAGAGCGATACACTGGGGGCCACAACTTTGGGGGACTGTCACACTTCCAGGATTTTATTTCCAGGATCCCTAATAGATTCCCCTGACGAACAGCCAAGAAAATGTTCTAATGTTTCTGGCAAAGAGAGGAGGAAAGTGACTATTTTGAAATATACTTAGTGCCTTGTGCATAACAATGGGCCACTCTCCAGGAAGACAGACTTTGTCAGAGTCTTATACACATTGAGGGAAAGGTAATTACCCACTGCAGCAACCCCTAGCTTTCCTGACTCAATTCACAGTAGAAAAATAAAAGTTAAGAAACACTATCTTTCAGGGACACAGGCCCTCTAAAAGACTGATATTTAATCATAAGATTATATAGTGCATGCTCTTCCCCACTCCTCACAGCCACGCCACGTCAACAAGACTCCAAAGTAATAACTGGAATCGCCGCTGAAAGAGCTGCAGGCACAGGCTTTAGCTCAAAAGTAATCCTGAGGGAAACTCAAAGACACAAGGGGAGACTGCAACAGGGATTCTACAGAATATTGAAGACACAGCCAGCACTGAACACAGCCCAGCTCCTCGCCAAATTAACATACAACCTCACACCACAGATCTACTTGCCTCAGCTCACGTTACTCAGCGCATTGTGCTTGGCTTTCAACAACAAAAAATTACAAAGCATATTAAACACACACACACACACACACACACACACACACACAAAACAAAACAAAAAGAAAACAAGAAAAAACAAATTTTGAAAAGACAAAACGGGCAACAGGCATGTCCAAAGATATGACACAAGTTTTGGAATTGTCAGCAGGGAATTTAAAGTAATGATAATTAATATTCCAAGGGCTCTAATAATAACAGTGGACAATGTTCCAGAACAGATGGGTAATGTAAGCAGAGATTAAAACTCTAAGAAAGAATCAAAAGGAAATGCTAGAAATAAAAAAAACACAGTAATAGAAATGAATAACGCCTTTGATGAGGTCTTCAATAGACTGGACATGGCCCAGGAAAGACTGGGAGCTCAAAGGCATGTCAATAATATTTCACAATATAAAATGCAAAGAGAAAAGAGAGTGGAAAGAGAACAGACTATCCAATAACTTTGGGACAATTTCAAAAGGCATAACATTTGGAAGAGCAGAGGAGAAGAAAGATCAAAGAAGAAATACTTAAAATAATAATGACTGAAGTCCTTTAAAATCAATGGTATACATAAAACTGAAGCTCAGAGAACATCAAGCAGGATAAATACCAGAATACACCTAGGCTTGTGATACTCCAACTGCATGAAGCCAAAGACAAAAAAAAAAAATCTTCAAAGAATCCAGAGGAGAAAACAAACAAACAAACAAAAAACATTACCTATAGAGAAACAAGAATAAGAATCTCATCTGACTTCTCCTCAGAAACCATGCAAGCAAAAAGAGAGTGGAGTGAAATACCAAAGTGTCAAAAGAAAATCCCCCCAACCTACAGTTGTGTATGCAGTAAAATTATCCTTTAAAAGTGAAGGAGAAATAACGATGTTTTTATCTTTGATTTAGTATGATTTTAATCTTCCTAAGTTTGCTATGACTTTTTTTAAATCTTATCATATGATTTATTCTGGGGAATATTTCATAGGCATTTGAGAGGAATGTGTATTCTGTTGCTATTGGATAGAATGCTCTATCAATATTTGTTGTGTCCATGTGGTCTAATGTATGGTAGAAGTCCAAGTTTCCCTGTTTACTTCCTGTTGGTATGACTTCTCCATTGCTGAAAGAAAGGTACTGAAGTTCCTACTATTATTATACTAGTGGCCTGGTGCACAAATTCATACACATTGAAAGGAAATTAATTAGAAGAAATGTTTTAATATCACTATTTGCCCTTTGACTATAATAGAAGTGCCAACCAAATTCACAATAGACAATGACAGATCGAAACACACACATACGATTGGCACCAGTGAGAGCTTTTCTGTATTGTGCATGGACGAGTCAACTTAGCCTTTTATATATATAAAATAAACTTGCTTAATTAGACCTGCTCTCTGATGTAGCTAAACTTTTTCCAGCCCAGTGAAGCACCCCAACTTCTCTTTCAGGTAATTGTCAGCAACACAGCAATAAATATCAACACAAAGCAGATTATTATTGTTGATCATGCAGGGAGAACAAAGGGTAAAATATTTAACTGCAGCAGCGTTTGACTATATTCTGCACAGTGAGAAAACCTGAAGTCCTTTTCAAGGTCTACCATTTCTTAATTCTTTTCAGCTGGGTCAAGTTTCTAAGCTTTCTAAATCTCCGTTTTCCGGCTAATGAAAAGAAAATAGGATTCCACTGAGTCTCCTATCTACCTACTCCAGGACTTCTGTGAGGATCAAATGAGATGAGGCACAAGAAAACACTTCACAGACATTTGGTTAAAGTGTAAAATGTTTCCACCTGGCTATAAAGCAAGTCGTATTTCTGGGCTGAAGAAATGCCAAGGAGGCTAGTCCTCAATAGGGAGAGGAACCCGGGCATTGATACATGCCATCATTACCGGGCAACCACAGCCACCATTTCTGGGATGAGCTGGGCTGTGGGCTGCATCTGCGCCATAGTGTCTTAGCAGAGTTAGCTGCAATTTGGTGGGGTGTCACTCTGGGGTAGTGATGGGGCCTGTGTCCCACTTGGAGGAAGTCGAGTATTGCTTTGTGGGCTCCAGATCTGCAGTGCTGTTTCTCTGTAAATGGCCAGTGCGCATCACAGCAGCTCCTGCATTGAGCATGTGCCCCCTGGTGGTCAGTGTGCATCATAGCGACCAGTTGGATGTTTGGACACTTAGCATATTAGCCTTTTATATATATAGATATTTGCCTACTTTTCCTTTCAGATGTGTTAGTATTTGCTTAATATATTTTGGTGCTCCAATGTTGGTTGCATACATATTTATAACATATCTTCTTGATGAATTGACCTCTTTATCATTATATAATGATCTTCTTTGTCTCTTGTACCACTTTTGGCTACCCACTTTCTTTTGGTTTCCATTTAATGGGATACCTTTGTATCCCTTCACTTTGAGCTTATGTGTGTCCTTAAAATTGGAGTGTTTTGTAAGCAGCATATAGTCAGGTCTTGTTTTTTTATCCATCTGACCATTCTGATTTTTTAAAAAATATATTTTTTATTGATTTTAGAGAGGAAGGAAGAGGGATAGAGAGATAGAAACATCAATGATGAAAGAGACTCATTGATCGCCTGCCCTCCTCCAAGCCTCCCACTGGGGACCAAGCCTGCAACCCAGGCATGTGTTCTGACCAGGAATCGAACCATGACCTCCTGGTTCATAGATTGATGCTCAACCACTGAGCCACATCAGCTGGGCTGACCTTGGCAAAATCAATCCATTAACATGTAATTATCTACACTAATAAAAGAGAAAAATGGTAATTGGTGTACAGCGATACCTTTTTCATTGGCTAATCAGGGCTATATGCAAATTAACTGCCAACTAAGATTGGCAGTTAACTGCCAACTAAGATTGGCAGTTAACTGCCAACTAAGATTGGCAGTTAACTGCCAACTAAGATTGGCAGTTAACTGCCAACAAGATGGCGGCTAATTTGCATATGTAGGCACAATGCAGGGAGGCAAAAGGGAAAGCAGGAAGAAGCCCCCTGCCACTGACAGTGATCGGAAACCCAGAGGGGAGCTAAGAGCTGGGGGACAGGGCAAAGGCGGCCCTGGGGCCGCCTTTGCCCTGCCCCCCAGCCATGATCAGAGAATCAGGCACCTTTGCCACCTGGCCAGTGATAGCAGGAAGTAGGGGTGGAGCCAGCGATGGGAGCTGGGCACGGTCGAAGCTGGCAGTCGCAGGAGCTAGGGGTCCCTTGCCTGGGCCTAAAGTGAAGCCCACGATCGTGGCGCCCCCCCGCTGCCACTGCAGGTCCCCGCTGCCTGGGCTGGAGGCCTAGGCCAGAGGCGTTAGGCCTGGGCAGGGGCGGAGCCTGCAACCGCGGGGAGCTGGGGGTCCCCTGCCCAGGAGGCCTCAGGCCTGGTCAAGGGGCCGATCCGGTGATTGGTGATCGGAGGGTGATGAGGGTCAACTCCTCTGGCTGAGGCATCAGGCCTGGGTGGGGGGCAGAGCCGGGGATTGGGGGGATATGATGGTCCCCTTGCCCAGGCCTGAAGCCTGGGTCAGAGGCGTCAGGCTTGGGCGGGGGGTGGAGCAAGCGATCAGAGGGAGATGGGGGGTCCCCTGCCCAGGCATGATTCCTGGGCCAGAGGCCTCAGGCCTGGGTGGGGGCTAGAGCCAGTGATCGGGGGAGATAGGGGTCCCCTGTCCAAGCCTGACACCTCTGGCGGAGGCGTCAGGTCTGGGCAAGGGGCTGATCAGGCGATCGGAGGGTGATGGGGGTCAACGCCTGAGGGCTCCCAGTATGTGAGAGGGGGCAGGCTGGGCTGAGGGACACTCTCCCCACCACCCTCACACCCAGTGCACGAATTTCGTGCACCGGGCCCCTAGTTGATATATAAGGAATTTCTAGTGCCTTCTTATTTTTTTGCTTTCTGGTTATTTTGTATCTCAATTGTTTGTTTCTTCCTCTTTTTCTGCTTACAGATTCTCTTTTGTTTTTCTGATGGTACTTGGTTTATAAGACTGGCTCTTACAGCTACACCCCTGAGTGAGCACAAAAAGCCAGCTTCACGCCGAAACCAGTTTGGCTCAGTGGATAGAGCGTCAGCCTGCAGACTGAAAGGTCCCAGGTTTGATTCCGGTCAAGGGCATGTACCTGGGTTGCGGGCATATCCCCAGTAGGAGATGTGCAGGAGGCAGCTGATGGATGTTTCTCTCTCATTGATGTTTCTAACTCTCTATCTCTCTCCCTTCCTCTCTGTAAAAAATCAATAAAATATATATATATTTTTTTAAAAAAGCCAGCTTCAGAGTGGGAGAAGGTATGGGATTAGAACTTGGGGTTTTGGTGGGGGAGGGACCTAGTGGACATCCTTGGATGAGGTTCTTCCAGAGGCTCCTGGTGAACTTGATGCCGATTTCCTGAATGCAGTCAGCATGAATTATATCACTTTAATGACTTTATATTTTTATCTGCCTCTTTCCTGATCGTCTCCCTGCCCCTAGTCATGGAGGTCCCACCTCAGTACTCTGGGTTCTGCTGGAGAGAAGTGGGTTTTTCCAGTTGCATCCCAGAAGGGGTGGGCACTCACACACCACTTTCCTGGTGAGCCATCCAGGGAGAGGGGCGGTGCTGGAAAAGTTCCTTTTATCCTCTTCACCACATCATTTTTATTTTATTTTATTTTTTACTTTTCCTCCAACAGCATGTTGGATCTCTCCTCAGGAAAGCTGTATTTCTACAAATGTTCTCTTGTCCATAGATATCTGCCTAAATCAGCTTCTCCAGGTTTTCCTTAACCATGGCAAAGAGGGCTGGAGGCAAGCTCACTGGCTCCATTGTTCTGCAGACTGTATGGAGGTCTGCCTATCACAGCATGAGATTACCCTCACTTTAGGATAAGGTGCAGGATCCCACATCTCCCAACTGCATTCATTGATAAATGCCTAAATAGCTGTTTTGAAATGGAGGGGAAAGGAGGATGTCCTACATTGCCATCATGCTGATACCCCGTCTCTGGAGTACTTTGATTCTTTCTAAACAATACATTATGTAATTAAATTGTGTTTGCTGAAGGGAGGCATTCAAATACATGCCTTATAATAGGCTTTCAGAAATTGAAAAAGTTTTCCTCACTTCATTAATATTTTGGGGAGGCACTGGCTCTTTGAAAATTACACTAAAGCCCAGTGAAATGAATTCATAGTCATATAAAATGCTTTATGTGATCTTAGGGGGCTCGCACTCCTTCTGAATTCCATCCATGAATAAATGCACATACATATTCTTTCACTGGACCTGAAACAGGAAAGAACATATAGATGATCTGTACTCTCAGAAGGTTTCATCAGTAAAACATTTTTGCGTCTGTCCCCAATACATATATACTTATTTGAAGTTTACACTTACATATCCCTGTACATGTATGCAATATATATTAAAACATAATTTCTAATTTGATATAAATTAATAATTATAATATTATTATCTTAGTTTTAGATTAAAAATAGCAAGAGAAGTTCGAATATTTTCTTCACCCAGCTTAGTGAATTGTCATGCTCACCTTCTAAAGTGCAAAGATTCCATTTTTGGTGACTATAGTATTAGGTCAAAATGGGAGCCAGGTCAATGTAGGTGCATTAGTTAAACAGAGCCCTAATGATGTGAGGGCATCCTACACAGCACCTGTAGTATCCGCCAGAAGAAAATGAGTGAAAGTACCACAGATAATGTTTCATTTCATTTCCAAAGCAAGCAGAGGATTACTACCGCTTTGTTTCTTATATTTAATTACATTACTTACTAAGCCCATTAGCCCTTTCTATATACCAGCCACTATTTTAAACACTTAGCAAATATTGGCTCATTTTATGCACTTAATAACCCAATGAAGTAAATGCTATTATTGTCCTCATACTATATTGGCAAATTATGATCTCCTTAAGTTCATTGAGTTGAGTTCTTCATTCTTGGGCCCTGAACATTTGCCTAGAGAAGTGGAGCTGGAAGGAGAGCAGCTGCGAGTTAGTGGAGGAAGCTCCTGAACGTAGGGGCCTCTGCCCAGTGCAAACTGAACAGGGAAGCCAGGCAGCTTGGGGGTTGGCTCCTTACACATCATGGCTATTTTGCGCTCGCTTGATGGGATCCAATCAGACGCTGCAGCTGGTGGCCAGGCCTTGTGGAGATCAATGAACTTTGGAGTTGCTTTTGGTGAGTATTAAGGCAGTTAAGGCTGCACCTTCCTGCGAAGAATCTGTGCTAATCTTGTTCTTCACTTTGAAGTGTTTAAGCCTTATCTTAAAACAAGTGCCTGCACTTCAGGCTCGATTTCATCTTAACTCCTTTTTGTGTTTAGTGCAAGTAACTGGAAAAATCATTTTCTTTTTCTTTCCTTCTTTTCTTTCTCCCTTTCTTTTTGGAAGGATTTTCTTTACTACAAAAATATGTCAAAGGGAGAGAAGATAAGAGTAATGAAACATGGCTGAACAATTTTCATTTTCAAAACTTCTCCTACTGTCGCTTCATACGTATGCCCGAATAGAAGCCATGCGTTGTTACTCTTCCTTTATTTCCAAAATGCCTGAAAACATTCATTTTTAACGTCAGTTGGTAGATTCAGTGGTACTAGAAAGCTAGATGTCAGTGGAATGGGGTTTTACATATTTTTGTATCCTGGGAACATTTTTCTCTTTTGTATTTACTCATTTAACAAAATTTGCTCTGTGTGTACATCCTTAGCTTTTAGCATCCCTTTTTAAACGACATGCAGGGAGAATTAGCAAGGCTATCGGAAGATTTTCAGAGGGAATAAATAACTGTCTATTTCCCTTATTTTGCTTCTCCCCCTGAAAAATAGCACTTATCTCTTCCTGCTATATCATATACATATTTTTGTATGTCCAAGGAAACAAGACATTTATTTTGGTCACTGCTGTATCCTCAAAGCTCAGAACTGTGCCTGGCACATAATTGCCCTCAATCAATATTTGTCACAGGAATGGATGGATAAGAAGATTTAATAATGTGGGAGTGTGTTGACTGCCACCGACACTGTCTTTCCCAGATGTCCTTGTGGAGAGACAGACCCTTGCCCCTCAGAGGACTTGGCCAATATTATATAAGAAAAATGCTGTTGCTTTCATTATGATGGATGTGAAGGGGAACAGGGACTGTGAGGAATGTTTATGGTGATTTGTTTTCACTACAAAAAAATTGAGGCCCATTGAAAATCTATCAGGAGAACTTAAGAAAAGCCATAAATAAGCAGTCATTTTGGCCTCTTTAAATAGCAGTATCTAGATGCTGAGAAGAATCGAAACTTCATAGAGTCAAATGTAAATGAAGAATGAAGCAAACCAGTTTGAGTCAATTTTTCAGAAATGAATTTTAAAAAAATCACTTGACTGGTTTACAGACGCCTGTGATAGACACAATATTAATATTGTACATATTTTCAATGTCTTGTAAAAAACTATTGTTTATCATTTATATGAATGGCCTCACCATATAAAGACTTTTTCTCTCTGGTACTTTTAAAATAGTTTCTTTTTTTAAGTGCTTCTTTTGAGCTCTTAATTACATTGAAAAAAGATAGGTTGCCTCACTATTCTTGCTACATAAGTCTCTTGTCTTGAGGAATAAAATTGATTTTTAAAAATTAGCAATGAGTTATTGATGAGAAATACAATGGGCTTCTGTAGATTGGGCAGGTGAGAGGAAAGTAATTCTAGTTGTGTAACCTCATGAGAAAT
Organism: Myotis nattereri; assembly: GCF_964212035.1. Taxonomy (NCBI): domain Eukaryota; kingdom Metazoa; phylum Chordata; class Mammalia; order Chiroptera; family Vespertilionidae; genus Myotis; species Myotis nattereri. The sequence continues at coordinate 135,723,520 of NC_138075.1, read as the reverse complement.
CAGTACTTTTGATTTTTATTATCAAAATTAATAGTACAATACTTCTTCCATCAAATGTAATGACATTTACCTACTTTTCTAAAAGTTTTCTATTATTCATGTTACAGAATCCTGAACAATTTGGCTATTTAATCAAAACTAAAAACAAACAAGCAGCCTGGCCAGTGTTGCTCAGTGGTTGAGCATTGACTCATGAACCAATAGGTCCCCAGTTTGATTCCTGGTCAGGGCATATGCCCAGGTTGCAGGCTCGATCTCCAGTAGGGGGCGTACAGGAGGCAGTTGATCAATGTTTCTCCCTCCTTGATGTTTCTATCTCTCTGTCCCTCTCCCTTCCTCTCCCTCTAAAATCAATTAAATAAAACAACAACACCTTGAATGTCTAAAAGAGAATAGAAAAGTTATAAAGGGTGTTGAGTATTAATCAATTTATTTCCAGTTTTATCAGTCAATAATTTGGGAGGATTTCCATATTCTGGAAGCAAATATGACTCCATTTCAGATCTTGGAATAATAGCTTGCACAAATAATTTATTTTCTAAGTTTTTACAAAATCACAATCCCTACTGTTATCTGAGGCAGTATAGGCATGGCATTGAATTATTGATGTCCCCCAGATGCTGGTAATAAAGATAGAATCAAATGAAATCTAGTTTTTATAATACTGGTTAGTTAATTTAACCTAATGTAAGAAAAACAGAAGGTTTAGTGTCTTGGAATTATGTATTAAGTTTTACTGCCTAATTAATCACCCTGAAACTCAATGGCACAAATAACCATTTATTAGTAGCACTTACACACTTATGGATTGACTGGCGATCAGGTGACATAGTGGGGCTTGACTCATCTCAGGAGGGCATGGCTGATCGTGGCTGGGCTCTTTCGTGTGTCTGTAGGTTGGCTAAGAGCTCTGCTCTAGGCCAGGCTTGGTAGGCAGCTCAGCTGAAGTGGCTTTGCCCACCTAACTCTCATTTTTCTCCTGGGGCCATTTGACTGGCTCAGGTTTGTCTTTCTCATGATGATGTAAACTGAACTAGACGAGGCCTCCTGAGGCCTTTTCTGGAAACTGTACACTGTCACTTCTGCCTCATTCTATTGCCAAAGCAAGTCAACAAACTAACCCAGAACCGAGGAGTAAGGAAAATCTATTCTGCTTCTTTCTAGGGGAAATTGTAAAATGTTGGATACAGGGAGGTATGAGGAATTGGAGGCATTAATGCAATTTATTATAGATAGAAAGAGAAGATGCATATCTAAAACAATAGGAAATAATTTTTGAATAGTACAGACATCATGGCATGATACATTTTGATCATATGCAATCGTAAAGAAACTTATTACAAGGCTTTTACACAGGTGGTTGGTAAAGATACCTGTATAAAAGTTATCTATATGTGCCAGTTTCCATACTGATTCTCAGAATGTGCTCACCAGACCAGCAGAACCATCTGGGAACTTGATATAAATACATGTTCTTAGGTCCTACCTCACAAACTCTGGAGCAGGGCCCAGGCATCTGTATATTAACACACCCTCCAGGTGATAATGATGCCTGCTGAAGTGGAGAACCACTGCAGTAGGCTACTCTGATTTATCCCCTAAGTTTGCAACAAGCTGCAATAGAATCTCTTGGTAACTTGTGTAGTTTACTAACAATAATATGGTCACATCTTTGGGTTTTGTTGTTGACAATGTGAAATGGGAAGATCTCAAATCCTGCCTGAATTTTTGACAGATGATTCATACATTTTTTTTCCCATTGGCTATTGTTGGATAGCAGAGAGAGAATATGGGCTGTTCTGTTCCCTTCACAGAGTCTTCCTTTTCATCATAGCAGGTATCAACATTACGCTGCATAATTTATAATGACCCTCTTATATTTCCCTTATTCTGAAAGACTTTGCCATTTGACTCTTTTACCACAAATAATATCTGTGCTAATTTTGGTACAAAATGATAAACCAAGTATTTTAAAATAAATTTCTTCACATTCCTATTTCCTATTTCTCTAACAAAATTTATTGGCATCCTGATCTAAAATCTTCCCCAAGTGTAGAAGGATGTATGACTACTTTTTCCTTTTAATGAATTTTTCTCTTGAAAAGTTTTTCATGACAATGATAGTTGTTCAGGGCTTCTGAAGGTTAAGTTAGAACAATTGAAAAGAGGTGCGAGCTGTGTTTCATTTGTTTCCTCCTCTCAAAGTCAAAGGAGAATCACCAATAATTGATCATATTTCTACTATTATCATCTGGACTTTTGAGACTAACGGGGAACTCAAAAGACTTCTGCCTTAAGCCATTAAGTCTCTGTTCATATATTATCATGATATAATTATTGTTTCCATTTATTTCACCAAGAAACATTTTATCAATACAGGAAGACTATCTGGGAGTCAATATCTCTACCAAAGAATTAGTGATAGAATAATGTATTAAAAAGTTACAAACATCAAATCGTTTATTTAGTAAATTATTTATTTGGTTCTATGAAGGGCAAGTCTTGCCCTTCATATAGAAAATTATTCCTAAGGTCACTGCACAACTGAGAAAAACATTTTTACAATTCTTAGTGCATTATTATAATTATAAAACGTCACATTTTCAAGTCTACTAGTTATGGTAGTTGATAGTAATTTGATGACCATAATTTCTGAACCAGTGGCAAAAGGAAACAGAGGAAATTGTATTAATTGACATTGAAGATAATTCTTCTAAACTCAGCTACAACACTTGGATGTTCTCTCAATAAGACTGCTTATTTCTCCAAATTGCTCATATCATCACCTAGTTAATTCTCCTGATACACATTATTAGTTAGTTATTTCCTGGATGCATAACACCTTGGATTTCCCCCCCCACCCCCAGGCATATATTTTGAATGGTTATGATTATTAGCTTATCATTATTTTTCACTTTTTAATATGCATACTATTTAGTTTTATTGAACCATAATTCTGAATTGCTTTTGTTCTGTGGTGGATTTTTTTTTTATTTAGATACTAGAGGCCTGGTGCATGATATTTGTGCACTCAGGGGGTCCCTCAGCCTGGCCTATGCCCTCAGGGGATGTGCAACTGCTGCAAAGGTAGGAGAGGCTCACCAGTCACAAGCCCGACTTCTGGCTGAGTGGTGCTCCCCCTGTGGGAGCGCACTGATCACCAGGGGCAGCTCCTGCATCGAGTGTCTACCCCCTGGTTGTCAGTGTGCATCATAATGATTGATCGTTCCCCTGTTTGGTCGATTTGCATATTAGCCTTTTATTATATAGGATAGCTGGCTGTCTGACATCAGAACAGCTTGTTAAGATTGTCTATGTCAGTGATGGTGAACCTATGACACGCGTGTCAGAGGTGACACGCGAACTCATTCTTTTGGTTGATTTTTCTTTGTTAAATGGCATTTAAATATATAAAATAAATATCAAAAAATATAAGTCTTTGTTTTACTATGGTTGCAAATATTAAAAAATTTCTATATGTGACACGGCACCAGAGTTAAGTTAGGGTTTTTCAAAATGCTGACACGCCGAGCTCAAGAGGTTCGCCATCGCTGGTCTATGTGGTTTGATTAAAACACAAATGATGTGGACTTAGTGCTTTTCTTTTCCCTGGATATTTTATCTGCAGTATCGAGATCCCACCTACTTTGTTCTTCTTTCTCAGGATCGCTGCAGCTATTTGGGGTCTTTTCTTATTCCAGATGAATTTTTGGAGAGTTCATTCTAGGTCTGTGAAATATGCCATTGGTATTTTAATGGGGAGTGCATTGAATCTATAGATTGCTTTAGGTAGTATGGACATTTTAATGATGTGGACTCTACCAATCCATGTACACGGTATGTTCTTCCAGCATGGTAGAACATATGTGCCAACGTTATCACTGATGAGGTTTTAATCTCCAACATTTACAGGGAACTCATACAACCTAACAAAGGAAGATAAACAACCCAATCAAAAAATGGGCAATGGACTGAAATAGATACTTTTCGAAAGAAGACATAGGAAGGCCAAGAGACATATGAAAACATGCTCAAAGTCACTAATCATCCGAGAGATGCAAATCAAAATGACAATGCAATACCATCTCACACCTGTCAGAATGGCTATCATCAACAAATCAACAAATGACAAGTGCTGGTGAGGATGCGGAGAAAAATGAACCCTTGTGCACTGCTGGTGGGAATACAGACTGGTGCAGCCACTGTGGAGAGCAGTATGGAGTTTCCTCAAAAAACTAAAAATGGAACTCCCGTTTGACCCAGTGATCCCACTTCTAGGAATATATCCCAAGAAACTAGAAACACCAATCAGGAAGGATATATGCACCCCTATGTTCATAGCAGCACAATTCACCGTAGCTAAGATTTGGAAACAGCCTAAGTGCCCATCAGCAGATGAGTGGATTAAAAAACGGTGGTACATCTACACAATGGAATACTATGTTGCAGTAAAAAGAAGGGAATCTTACCATTTGCAACAGCAAGAATGGAATTGAAGAGCATTATGCTAAGCAAAATAAGCCACTCTGAGAAAGATAAATATCATAAGATCTCACTCATTTATAGAATATAATGAACAACATAAACTGATGAACAAAAGCAGATCCAGGGACAGAGAAACATTGATCAGACTGTCAAACCTCAGAGGGAAGGTAGGGGAGGGTGGGGGTAAGGGGGAGAGATCAACCAAAGGACTTGTATGCATGCATATAAGCCTAACCAATGGACACAGACACCAGTGGGGTGAGGGCATGCGTTGGGGAGTGGGGGGAGGGCAATGGGGGGGGGGAATAAGGACACTTATGTAATACCTTAATCAATCAAGAAAAAAAAAAGTAAAATATAAAAAGAGTTTCAGCCTGGACTGAATAGCTGATTTCCACTCCCCATTTTACTGTAAACTATGTAAAAGAACCGAATGGCACACGATTATTATGAGATGAGGGCCTAAATGTATAAATGAATCCCATCCAGCTTTCTTTCAGGCAAATTGTTTCCATCTGCTTTATATCTGTGTGAATCATAAGGCTGCTGGAAAGACTCAGGAATTTGGTACAAATGAGAAAACTCCATTTGAAGCAAGTGTAAGCTTTGAAAATAAACCACCATTGTGTTTAGATAATGGCCCATTAACAACGGTTAATTTTACTTAAATCTCAGCACATTTTGATTTTCAAGAATGAACTTCAAGCAATTACAGTCTGTTGGGTAAACTTTTAAAATCTGAATATATTGTTCTGAGTAATAGTGTTTAAAAAATACGTGTTTAAAAAAATTAACATTTTTAAAATTTAAAAAAAAATCAATGATAAACTCATTTAAACAAATAAGAATCACAAATAGATGAACTTAAGCATTTACCAGAGCAGCTCAGAACACTCATTTTTAGCTTATAAGGGGATGAATATTAAACTGAGACCTTTTCTGAGTAGAAATAACTTTTTCTTCTGTTGGAAATGGAAAGGATGCTGGTTAGAAATATGAAACATTATGGCATAATGAAGCTACTGAATTGCTTCAAATTTGTCCTGAATTTTATTAGATCCAGAGCTTTGGTGGTAATTTTATTCTGTATCTTGTGGCCAAGAATCAGCTACCATCTGCCTCAGAGTAAATTTACCTCTACTGGCACTTCTACTACCAATTTCATTATTTATTTAACTAATACATTCTGTCCTCATTAGAGCCTGGATTTATATTAAAATTGTATTTTGAGTCCAGAAAGATATTTACTGCATTTTTTTTAAAAAAAAAGAAAGGCTACCTTTTGGGTCTTTTCAAACTATTGCCTGTCTACATTTATATAAATAAAACTAAGCAAAACTGCAAGTTAAGAGGTAAAATGGCGATGTAAACATATTCTGTCTTATTCTGAAGAAGAGAATTAGCTCATGCCCTCCTGGCCAAATCTGTGTTCTACAAATATTCTCATAAACTAATTCTTGATTTCTACTTACATTTCCCCTCCACAACTATGGAAACACAAAAAGTCTGTTTCCTGAAATCCTCTGAAAGTCAGGAGGAAGGTGTTAGCTGCACCTCTCATTAGGGGTGTAGAGGGCTTTACTTCAAATGGTCTTTGTCATGTGAGACCTCCTTCCAAAACAAAAAACAAAAAGCTGTTCATGGAGTTGTATCCTTTTCTTCTGGATTGTTATCTATTTAATCCATCTAAAATATAAAAAAGTTATTACCTTATAATATAATATAAACAATATATACTTAGTTTGTTGGTTTCTTCTGACTGTGCTTTTGACTTGGCTCTGACATTATTTCTAATTTTCTCATAGAATTGGGTTGATTAGAGTCCTGATTTCTACCCATCTAGGTCCTGCTGGCCTTTTTCCCCAAGTGACTTCAATCTCTAAACTCTTCTGCTGGTCCTTCCAGACTGACCTCTCCTTGGAAACAAGGATTTCCCCACCTGATGCTGAGCATCAAGATTGCCCAGAGACTCCGATTCCCATTCTTAGCTTCCCCCCAGAGGTCAGGGGCGAGGGGATTCATTCTATCCTGGTGGGGAAGGAAGTGATAAGGCACATGAGTGACAGAAGACATTCCTGGACATCCAATCACTCCCATAGCCACTGACTTGCTGCTAGGTGATTCACTGATCAAATCTTACCTCGGGGTTGGGAGCCAGAGGTAGCAGGGAGGACTGCAGCAAATTCCAGTTCCTATCCCCAGCCATTGCCTATCGGTCCCTTGTGAGATACAATTGGGTCAGACATGTTCTATACCTTCCAGTTCATGAGATATAGGGCTTCAATCTTCTGGGAAGCTGGAGGATTCTCAGATCATAAGCAATGACTATTCTATCAGCACTATTTTGTGGTAAAGAATCATCCATTAATTTTTTGCATTTTGCGGATATTGGGACTTGCTCTCTCTTTAAATGAAATGTCACGGATCCTGTTTAATTGTTCTCATCAGTGTGGGTTGTAGGAAAATGCTGCAAAAAGGGCATGACTGTGTTACCCATTATGTGAACCATTGTCTGTGTTTTGCAACACACAAATTATTTGATTTCTGATTTTGATATTCTTTTTACATGATTTCATTCATTATTTTCTTATATATAATTTAAGCGCCAAACATAAGTGTGGCAAAAATTTATCTTATCTTTAACTTTTCACAGCTATAAATTTTTAAGAAGATTGGCAAAAAATTAGCCTATAGGTTAGTCTCAGGAAATATTGAGGCACTTTTGAAGACACGGAAATGTCAGAACTTAAAGCAATCAGAGTGGTGGTCATTATTTGGAAGCTATAAAAGGATTTTGATTAGTTAGTCCTGCTCTAACACAAAGCACATTGACAAAGCAAAGCAATAACCAAACAACTCTTAGACACAGAAATGTGTGAATTGGAGACCACACAGAGTGAACAATTGGAATTCGTGTACATATATTTTGCTTACAGCAAAACCCATCTGTTACTGTTGCCTGATACCAAGGCAACTTTGATTGAGGTACAACATGTACTGGATGGAATCAGAACCAGGCTCACATGGACTTAATTAAACACATTGAAACTGAAGGCATCTCCTGGTAACTTTTAGAATTGTGATGCTTTAGCTACTGCTGATGCACCAGATGCAACTGGCTGCCTAGCCACTTCCTTGCCAACTGAAAACCAGTTTTGTTCAAATATGTACCACTTTAGGCCTCTCCCTGACCCTAGAGAATCACATTGTCATGGAAAGTCCATTATTCTTTCCATTGTCTGGTTTATGAGAACTCAAGCAATAGAATTCTGGTCAGTGAGGCGTGAATGAAGTGTCTTGGGAGCCTCCTGAAGCAGTTTTGCTTATTTTTAACAAGGAATCTGAGAAAGAGAACATGTATAAAGATGTGATGCCTAGAGCTGGTGTAACTGTACTGTGACCAGGAGGTGACAAGCCTGAGGAGAGAAGTTGAAGCAGTGAGGGTGGCAGAAGAGAAAGGTGGAAAGAACAGGGTCTGATGGCAGTGTTTAGCCACGGGATCAACCAACCCTGAAAGGGCCCGAAGTCTAGCTCTTACATTATATTTAAGCCAGATGAATTTTTTCCGTAACAACCTTCAGCTGAATGCATCCTAAGAGATGCTACTGATTATAAAATGTAAGGACCAGCTTTTCTGGCATTACAGGTTACTTTAACTTCATACATTACTGTGACTTCTCAGGCCACTGTTAAAACAGGTTGCCAATCTGTTACTTACTTTTTAAAATGAACATGCCCAGGCTCATAGGACAAATTTATGTTTACAGCATAGGTTTATTTTTTAAAATAAGCACACTTGAGTATTTGACCTGGTTAATACTTCCTCTCTTATACTACCTCTTTGACAAGCTTTTATAGCTTTTAGCTTCCAGACTCTAACTATTGCCATGATTGATGAAAGAGGATTTCCCTAGCACACTTACTTTATGGGGAATGTGTGCTGAAGAGATTTCCACATCTACTTGCATTTTGAAATATGTTCCAGGGAGAATGTAACAAGTTTCTAGGGTTATTCCGTTTTGTGTATATTTAAGATCAATTTTAGAAAAGTGTACTTAGTAACCCATGTTTACTTATGACTGAAAGAATGATGATGATAATAAGAATAATTATTTTGGTTTTAGTAAGCATTTATTGAAATTTTGTAATGTGCAAGCGATTCCAGGGAGGCAGTATAACATAATGATGAAGAACAAAGGCGTTTGTTGCAAAGCAGATTGTGGCCTTGAAAGGTGTTTGTGCATTTTCTGGGGAGGAAAACCAAAATGGACATGTCCCCCATCTACTTCCAAGGCCAATGTTTGCGTCCTCAGGAAGGTAGGTGGCTGCTATCTCTTTTGCGTTTGCCTTCAATTTATATTGTATGTGGAGGAACTTCTGTTCAGGGAAAGCCCCTTGTCCCACACCCTATTCCTGTCCAGGTGAGTGATTCATTTGACCTTGGGAGATGAGCCGGGCCATGCGTCAGCCCCTTCCACTCTCCTTTTGTTTGGGGATCTGTTCCCCAAGTTTCATCAGGCCCCTGGCTGACCAGGAGATCCTGTCACTGAGTGGGTAACTCTCTCTGATTCTTTGTTAGCATAAAACTGAAATTTAAATCTCCACATGTCTGACATGGGGCCATTCTCTCAATGGGAACTGAACTCCCAGGAGAAGGGAGCAGCTACACCAGAGGCCCCGTGCGAGGCTAGATTACATGCATGAGGTGGTGGGGTCGGGGAATATGTCCTTCTCATTAAAATTTTTCCTCCCAAAGTGTATACACAATCCCTTGTTTCAGCCTCTCTTAGCCAAAAGTGCTCATACAGATTGCCTCCTTGCTGGAAGCCCTGCTTTTCTGTTCATTAAACAGCCTCATGACACAGCAGTTGCCACTATTTACTGAACCTTACTAAAAGCTTGGCGGGGAGCTTGTCACAATTCTGTGAAATGCAGTGACATGTCAATGCCAGGCTGAGTTCCCCAAAGTACTCAACTGCACCTGGTCCAGTGGCTCTGCATTTTCCCTAAGCTGCACAAACTTGGAATGTTCTTGCATGGAGCCGCCAGAGGGGCAGCCTCGAAGCACTGCCCTCAGGAGCCGTAACAGTGGGGATAGCAACAAGGGGGCAAAAGGAGGGGCAAGACATAGAAGGACTATTGGAGCACATATGAAAATCTCCAGTTACATCCGGAAATACTTGGGGGAGAAATTTCAGGAGGTGAGTTTATGTGTTGTGCAATTCATGAGCTGAAAGAAAAGCAATTTAGATTATTATTAATGTGACCCAAATTTGATTCATGGGTTAGCAAGAATAGAGGAAAAAATGAAATACCATAAAAATTGTCATGCTGATGTTTTGGTGTCATAAGTCTGTGTATGATTTTAATTGTGGAACATTATAATGAGCTTTGGTACTTAAAATTGAACATAATCTATTTATTTCCTATTTTTATGTTTACATTAAGTTGTAGTACTAGAGTATCAAGGACCACGCCTCTTGCCTGTAGCCAAGTCTTGTAGAAGGAAATGTTTAGATTCCGGGTTTTGAGAATGGTTATCAGCCAGTCCCTGGGGCCCAACCTATCATGCTTTTTGGACAGGATGCCAGCTTCCCAGCTAACATAAGCATAAGTGTCATCATATGCACCATTATACCCCTCACCTGGTCCCCGTAATACCATTATACCTGCCATCATACACCATCCTCAGGAGGAGGGAAGAGGAGTTATAAGTTAAGAGCCAAGAGGCTTACAATTTGGAGGAGGGAGGTGGTCTACAAACCGGCATACCCAGTGAAGTGTTGAAGGGGTGTAAGAGGTAAAATGAAGGGGTGAGATAGGGTGAAGTTATGGCTCAGAAAAGAGAGTGAGTCTGTGTTCTAGGCATAATTGATGATAGCACCCACTCTTTAAAGTGAAGAGGTTTTAATTAATTTAAAGCAGGGAATGCAAAGATGCTGAAAAAATCTAAGGATCTAAGAAAGGGACAGTTGAGGAAAGGAAGGGTAAGATTTTTACTTTACAATTTTGTTTGAAACTAGCTGTTTGTTCTTCCAAAGTAATGCCTCCAGCTATTCAGAGAAAGATAATGTTGGGAAATTAAGATAATCATTCATATAATTATGTTTTACTGAACAAAAATATTGCTAACTATAGTATGATTGGGATACTAGAATATTGCATCATGAACTTTAATGGGGGAGAAGGGTTCGTGTGCCTTGTGTGAGCTGTTTTACAATGCTTACTGGCTTTACGGTACCTTCATTCCACTAATTTTATACTATCCAACTCACAAGAAAGGTACTTATTCTCTACTTTTTTTAAAGTACACAACTCTTTTTGACTAAAAGAAATATATAATTAAAAATTCTGTATGAAAAAGCAACATGGATTTGGGAAGAAAGGGGAGGGAGGTAAACAAATTAAAATCCAAGCTTTGCTGAAAAGCTTTCTTATTAAGATGTTTATTTCACTTTTAGAAAGAAAAACATGAATAAAATATACCTAATAGAATATAAATATACTAAACACATAAAACATACATCTTTCTCTAAAAGAGCAGTTGATAATTTTCAAAATTTATTTCTTTAGTTAATTCCTTACCCCAAATTATTGTTACACACTTGGCTATAGAGGCTTTGCATTTTGATTGAGGATTTGGTTTTCTTTAGGAAATAGCTAACACACTTCACTGCCCTAATAACCTTCCCATGGCATTCTCTTACACAAACTATGGTCGATGGAAAAGCTTCAACTAAGTGCAGCCTCTCTGCAACTCATGCAGAATTGGAAACGGGAAGATTAGCATGTTCTTACTCATGACCTGGGGGGGAAGACAACATCAGAAACTTTAGTGATCAACATAAGGGTCCTTTTATTACATTGAATTCCTGTTTCCATGTATAGAACATGAGTAATTTTCTCACATATGGTTTTTAATAAGTCCACTATGGATATAAGTAATATATTTTTCTCAGCTTGCCCTGATGTGCCTTGATAGAGAGGGTGGGGATGACTTCTAGCTCTTTGTAGGAACAGTGTTTGGAAGATAACACAGGGAATGTGCTTGAAATAAGAGACGTTCTACTCTTACTTGCTAGCAGAGATGGAAATTCTCACTAATGCTGCTGCAGTGACTGGCATGCTACTCACCAAACTCATTTCTTTTTGGGGAAATAGTAATCTGCATTAGCCAATATTGTGGCTGCTACACACATGTGGCTATTAAAGTTTTAATTATTTGTAATTAAATAAAATTAAAAATTTAATTCTTCTGTTGTACTAGCCAGATTTTTAAGTGTTCTGTAACCATTTGCATGAAATGTCTACCATTTTGTACAGTATGGAAACAGAATATTTGCATAATTACAGAACTACTAGGCAATACTGAGCTAGATTCCATTTGTCAGTCTCCTTTCTGGTTATTGAGCTCTAACCAATGAAATGTAAGATGTAATGTATAGCTTGTCATAAGTATTTCCCTCCATGTCCTGCGTGGTTCAGGGTTCGGGTCTGGAAGAGGAGCCGCACAACAAATGAAAGAGAAAAGACACGAGATCATTTGGGAATATTGGCGGACCAGGTGAGCAAGTCCAACTCAAGGAGAAGGACTTCCACTGTGCTCAGGCCTCACCAAGCTTTTTATAGTGAGGGGTAAACAAGGCAGTGGTTACCATAGTTACACAGTTCTTGTGAGTTTCACTTGTTTTGACCATGGTTATACTTCCTGCACTGCCTCAGCCCATTAGCTGCCCAGATAAGATCTGGGGAGTGCTATAAGGTCAAGCCTAATTATGCTAAGAGGACTGTGCCCTCTAAGCTGGGGCTTGTTTGTGACTTTGCCCACAGGTCAGTCTGGGGCTTAACCCTATATCAGCTCCCCACATAGCTGTCCTAAAAACCTCCCAATCACAATTATTCACACTCTCTTATCTTCTATGGTAAGCTTGGAAGTTGTGTGTTGCAAACAGAAGAGCCACAAATTACTAAGAGCCTCGGTGAGTGATAAACCATACAGGTGGGTCTTGACTCAGTTTTCAACCAACATCAGACTAAGGGGATGGCCTTTTCCTGCTAGCTCAGGTAGCCTCCAAGTAGGTGTCTCTAAGTCGACAGAGAAACCTGGGGCAAGGGCACAACAACAGGTATCAGGGATAGAATGTTTAGAAAGAAATGTGGGAGCAGCTCAAACACTGTAGTCAGGGTTGGTCCTCACAGTCAGCCAACCTGAGGGTCAATCCCACACAAGACGGGGCCAATAGGAATCAGTATTCAATTACAACAGGAGGGCTAAAATAACCCACACAAGGAACAATCTTGGAGCACCCAGATCAGGTGATCAAGGAGACTTTATGCCATTAGGTCTTACAGAACATCTACTACATAAGGCCACCTTACCAAGACTGGGAGACATAGCATATCTACCTAACGTAGACAGAAACACATAAAGGCAGCCAAGATGGAGACAAAGAAACATGTTCCAACTGAAAGAACAGGAGAAATCTTCAGAAAAAGAGCTAAATGAAATGGAGGCAAGCAATTTATCTGATATAGAGTTCAAAAAAAATAGTTATAAAGATGCTCAAGGAACTTAGAACTTCAACAAAGAAATAGCAAGCATTAAAAAAAAAACATAAAAAAGAAGCAGTAAGAAATGAATGATACAACGCTTTTCATGAAAAATACACTAGAGGAATAAACAGAGGATCAAATAAGTGATTTTGAGGTCAAGGTAGCAGAAAACACCCAATCAGAGCAGCAAAATGAAAAAGGAATTTTTTAAAAAATGAGGATAAGCCTTGGACTGTGTGGCTCAGTTATGTGGGTGTCATCCTGTGCACCAAAGTGCTGCCAGTTCAATTCCTAGCCAGGACACTTGCCTAGGTTTTGGGCTCCATCCCCGGTTGGGGGTATGGGGGAGGCAGCCAATCAATGTTGCGCTCTCACATTGATGTTCCTCTCCCTTCTTTTCCCCTCTCCCTTCCTGTATCTTTAAAAATTAATATATATATATATTTTAAATGAGGGTAGTTTAAGGGACCTTTGGGACAACATAAAGTGTTATATAGGGGCACAAAAAGGAAAAGAGATTAAGTAAGGGATTGAGAATTTATTTGAAGAAATGATGACTAAAAACTTCCCAAACCAGGTGAAGGGGAAAAGGTGCACACCCCAAACAAGATGAACCCAAAGAGGCCCTGGCTAGTTTGGCTCAGTGGCTAGAGCATCGGCCTGCAGACTGAAGGGTCCCAAGTTCAATTCTGGTCAAAGGCACATGCCTGGGTTGTGGGCTCAATTCCCAGTAGAGGGGCACACAGGAGGCAGCAAATCAAAGATTCTCTCTCATCATTAATGTTTCTATGTCTCTCTCCCTTTCCTTTTCTCTCAGAAATCAATAAAATATATATTTTTTAAAAAGATGAACCCAAAGAGGTCCACACCAAGACACAGCATAATTTTAATGGCAAAGGTTAAAACAAAGAAAGAATCTTAGGAGCAGCAAGAGAAAGACAGTTCGTTACTTAAAAGGGAGCTCCCATAAAACTGGCAGGTGATTTCTCAACAGAAATATTTCAGGCTAGAAGGGATTACCATGAAATATTGAAAGTGATGGAAAGCAAGGACCTACAATCAAGGTTACCCAGCAAGGCTATTATTTAAAATTGAAGGATTGCCCTAGCCTGTTTGGCTCACTGGATAGAGCATCAGCCTGGGGACTGAAGGGTCCCAGGTTCGATTCCGGTCAAGGGCATGCACCTTGGTTGCAGGCACATCCCTAGTAGGGGGTGTGCAGGAGGCAGCTGATCGATGGTTCTAACTCTCTATCCCTTTTCCTTCCTCTCTATAAAAAAACCAATAAAATATATTTTTTTTAAAAATTAAAGAAGTAAAATGCTTCTCAGAAAAAAAAAGCTAAAGGAGTTTGTTATTATCAAACCAGTATTACAAGAAATGTTAAAGGGTCTTCTTGGAGGAAGAGGAGGAGAAGGAAGAAGAGGAGGAGGAGGAGGAGGAGGAGGAGGAGGAGGAGGAGGAGGAGGAGGAGGAGGAGGAAAGGAAGGAAGGAAGGAAGGAAGGAAAGAAGGAAGGAAGGAAGGAAGGAAGGAAGGAAGGAAGGAAGGAAGGAAGGAAGGAAGGAAGATCGCGCTCCTCCTGTCTTTCGCCAAAAGTGCCGGGAGTGCTATCAAAGCTTCGAAATGGTGTCCAGTTCTAAGTCTGCTTTCATTAGTGATGATGATATTGCTAAATGTGTCAATGTAGTAAAGGTTTCCTTAAGTTTTTGAATATGTAACTTCATTTACTTGCAATTCATAATTTTCTTCCTAAACTGCTGTAAAATCAGCAAAAATGCCTTGGCAATTTTAGCATAGTTCCTAGGATATTGGTTGGCATTCAAAGGGTTAAAAGAATAATATGGCAATATATACATACCTCAAATAATCACTTTAAATGTAAATAGCTTAAATGCTCCAAATAAATGACATATAGTAGCTTAATGGACAAGAAAACAAGACCCATATATATGTTGTCTACAAGAGACCCACCTTAGAATGAAAGATACAGACCAACTAAAAGCAATAATACAGGTAACAATACTTATATCTGACAAAATTGTCTTTAAAACAAAGGCTACAGTAAAAGACAAAGAAGGACACTACACGATGATAAAGGGAGCAAACCAACAAGAGTATATAATCTTTGTAAACATTTATGTACCCAACATAGAGGCACCTAAATATATAAAGCAAATATTGGTGGATGTAAAAGGAAAGATCAACAGTAATACAATCATAGTAGTGGATTTTAATACCCCATTGACAGCAATGGATAGATCTTCATCAATAAATCAACAAACAACAAGTGTTGCCGCAGAAGTGGAGAAAAGGGAATCCTAGTACACTGTTGGTGGGAATCAGGATTGGAACAGCCACTGTGGAAAACTCCACGGAGTTTCCTTTAAAAATTAAAAATGGCCCTAGTTGGTTTGGCTCAGTGGATAGAGTGTCAGCCTGGGGACTGAAGAGTCCTGGGTTCGATTCCAGTCAAGGGCACATGCTCGGTTGTGGGCTCAATCCCCAGTAGGGGGCATGCAGGAGGCAGCTGATCAATGATTCTCATCATTGATGCTTCTATCACTCTCTCCCTCTCCTTTCCTCTCTGAAATCAATAAAAATATATTTTAAAAAATAAAATTAAAAATAAAAATTAAAAAATGGAACTATTGCCCCAGCAATCCTGATTCTGTGAATGTATTTTAAGAATCCTGAAATACCACTTTGAAAGAATATACACCCCCATGTTCATAGCACTGTTATTTACAATAACCAAGATCTGAAAACAGCCTTATTTATGCCCATCAGTAAATGAGTGGATAAAAAAGCTGTGGTACATTTACACAGTGGAATATTATGCAGCAGTAAAAAAGAAGGAAATCTTACCTTTTGCAACAGCATGGATGAACATAGAGAATATTATGCTAAGTGAAATCAGCTAGTCAGAGAAAGATAACTACCATATGATTTCACTTATGTGTGTAATCTAATATACAAAATAAACAAACAAAATATAAAGAGAATCATAGATACAGAAAATAGACTCACAGCTGTTAGAGAGGAGGAGATTCGGGTACTGGGTGAAAAAAAGTTAAGGGATTAAGCAAAACAACAACAACACAAAACTCATAGACACAGGTAACAGTACGGTGATTACCAGAAGGGATGTGTAGTTGGGGGAGGTAGAAGAGGGTAATGGGGGCTAAATGGTGACTTTGGGTGGTGAACACACAGTACAATATATAGGTGATGTATTCTAGAATTATACACCTGAAAACTATAAACTTTTATTAACTGATGTCACCCCAATAAGTTCAATAAAAATTTTAAAAAGTAGAAATGTAGGAGTGTTTTCTACTCAGAAAATATACTAAAATGTCTAGTAAATTTTTAGGAAATTGTGTTGTCAAGAAATGAGAAGTCTGGTATGAAAACTAAGTTTGAAGCACCCTTGAAATCCCAAACTTAACCTATCAGCAAACTATGTGTCCTCTTTTGGGTCATGTTTCCTAATCCCAATTGTGGCTGTGGCAGAGGCAGATAAAGGACCAGGAGGATCCTCTTCCCCAGAGCCAACCAGAAAGAGTTCCTTTCAGAAAATAAGAGTGGTCAGGCAGGGCCATCTCACAATGCTTGGCCAGCGGGAGTCAGTCTTTGCTATGCTCCAGTTGACTGTTGTGCATCTTGCAATCTTTTCTTTTGCAGATGGTAGTGTTTGTCTCTGGCATCCTAGCCTCAATGCACTATTAAATTTGGAGCATGTGTTTGGGTGAAAGGGGAGTGTAGACAGATAATTTGCCATTTAGTTCATACGTCATCAGATAACATCAAGTCACCTCCACAGCTGATGGAAAGGATTGGCCATCACCTGGAGATCCTGGATTTAAACTGGATTGAGATATTGGATGGGATTTTGAATTGCCTCCTTTCAAAATCCTGGCTCCATGTAGTCTAATGTCTTCATTTTATCAGTGAGGAAGACAGGGCACTTAAGGATAAAGAAGATAAGCCTAAAATCTCATACCAGTATTGGACATCTAGTCCCATACCCTTTTCATTCTAACTTTACCAACAAAGGAGTCCAGTATGCATATATGGTATTGACACTAAAGAAGTTAGCCTACAAATTGATGTGAGATTTTCTAAAAACATTCATTAAGAATAATAAAATATTTCTACATTATGATAAATTAATTATAGGTTGTTCTTTTAAACACATGTAGAATATTTGATTTCATCACAAATTACAATTATTGATCATTTTAAAACTACATAAAAATGATTTAAGGAATTTTTAATTATCTCATTTTATATACTCATGATAAATTCCTCAAACTGTCCTGTTCCAAGAAATGCTTTCTATCACTTAACTAAATCATCGTAATTTTGTGTTTTATATTTTTTCTTTGTCAACTTTCTCTGTGTAGCTATAGGATCTATCATTATAATATTCATCATATTCTAGTGCTGTTCTCTTCTGAAATGCAGAAGATAAAAAATCAATTAACATTTTAGACAAAGATTTTTAAAATTGGAAGGCATTATGAATAATCTACCCCACTTACTTTACAGATGCAGAAATTGAACGGGAGCCAATAGAGGTCAATAAATTTTTGCTAAAAAGAACAAAGTTTTTTTCACTTCAAATCAAATAACTTGTTAATGAAAATGTTGCATTAATCTGACTCCCAACTTGTTACTCTTTATACTATATCATGAATATCCATTTGATATATCTGATCCATTAACTATAATAATTTTATTGAACATATTGGGAGAGTTGATCCATTACTGCTGACCACATCACACATTAATAATCTCTCTCACATTTTAAGCTTGCCCCCAAAATGCATAATTGCAATTTTTAGCATTGTCTTCCTTTCTTAAAATTTTTTCTGTCTGTTTTGTTATATTTCAGGTGAAATGTAAGTGGAGCCTCATGAAGTAGAAAATTAGAATTGGTTCTATTGCTCTCTTAATCAAGTTTTACATGTTTTATTATATTATTTTATCCTTCTCAATATTTTCTATGCTGTTCACCATGAATTATATATTTGATCATAGGTCACAGAATTCAGGATCTATGGATCCTGAGTTATGGGTTCTTGTTTCCTTGTTGATGGATAGATTCCTCTTGGTATACAGATTCCACGTTATATTAGTACTAGGGGCCCAGTGCATGAATTCATGCACGTTGAAAGGAACTGTGGACTATGAGGCTGCAGTGGGCAGAGGGGCAGGTCTCAGCCCATCCTCTGTATCCCGGCCCGGTCCCTCCCACCATGGCCCCCAGTCCCCTGTCTGCCAGCAACCCTGCTCCCAATGCTGCTGCTCCCACATACTGATGGTGCTGGCCTGCTCATACCCACTGACAGTGCAGAGCGATTGGGGCTGGTGCCAGCAGCAGGTGTGAGCGGCAGCTGCCAGCCTGATTGCCCCTCAGGAGCAGGGGGAGGTGCAGAAACCCTCAGGGACGATCGAGGCCAGCAGCCACGACTCACACCCATTGATGGCGTCGAGCGATTGGGACTGGCATGGGGTGCCAGGCACTGGCAGTGGGTGTGAGTGGCAGCTCTGGTGCTGGCTATGGGTGTGAATGGGGCCAGTGCCAGCAGTGGATGTGAGTGATGGCTCTGGCGCCGGCAGTGGGTGTGAGCAGAGCCAGCATTGGCAGCAGGTGCTAGTGCAAGGCAGGACCATGGCACGCAGGAGCAAAGGATTTTCAGTAACCACCAGAGGCTCACCCCAATGACAGCAACCAGTGCCCTGTCTTGGTCTGGCACCCCTGCTCACCTGCTCCACAATCCCGCTGCGGCTGACACCTGCCATGTTCCATGTGCGCCCCCTGGTGGTCAGCACACATCATAGCGACCAGTTGTTCGGTTGTTCTCCTGTTCAGTTTATTTGCATATTAGCCTTTTATTATATAAGATTTTTTTGTCATGATAATACTTTATGTCAACTTTAATAAGTCATCCCTTGTAATTCATTATCCTTACTAATTGTTATGACCTCTTAAATTTCTCCTTCTGGAAAATGAACCTTCCTTTTATGTTTTAAAATTTCTAATGTCCATTTATAGGTAGTACTCACTTCATACTGTTCTTCTTTATTAGAGTTTGTATTGTTCTCTGTCAACTAAATCAAATTCATTTTATTTTATTCTGTAGGTTGTAGGGTTTATGATAAGGAGAGGATCTCTTCTCCCCAAGTTGCTAGTGGTGGTGGTGGAGATTTCTTGCAATATCCCAATATCCTGAAAGAAAGAATCTTCTGAAACTCTCATGAAAGATGAGTGATTTTTATTTACACAGAATTAAATTTCTGGGTTTCCAGGGTCCCATTTCCCCTTGCCATGCCATAGAAGAAGTGTAGCTGGGGCTTCAGTAGAGCTGGAATTAGAGCCCCTGCCCAGAATTTCCTTTCCATATTGGAGCCAGGTCTAGTCCAGCATCAGGCTAGCTTAACTTGTGTTTCCCACTTCAGTCCATTAGTCCACTGTGTGTGGGGTTCGCATAGCCATGGGTCATATGAGTGAATGCAAGAGAGCCAAAGGTCACAAGAACCACAAGAGTCATGAGCCGAACATGCTAAGAGAGAGATAACTCCTTTTTTAGATTATGTATTCCTAAAGTTTTGCATGCTTGCAGTGGCCATGCTCATGTTGGCCAATGATTTCTGTTCCTAGATGTGACTGTATCTTCCCTGTGTCACCCCAACTTTACTGGGCATGCACTCCTTCGGGATCCCTATGTTGGATCCCTCCCCCTGTTTTGAAGGGAATAAGACAGTGGTTCCCTGGGGAGTGCAAAGTTTCAGCTTCCTAGTGAAGCTGCCCAAATGCCTATAATGCCTGGCCTTCCTTTCACTCCTCTCATACTAGTATCCTATCTAATGAAGAGGTAATATGCAAATTGACCATCACTCCAACACACAAGATGGCCGCCCCCATGTGGACACAAGATGGCCACTATAAGATGGTTGGCAGGGGAGGGAAGTTGTGGGAGATCAGGCCGGCAGGAGTGGGCAGTTGGAGGGTACCAGGTCTGCAGGGGAGGGCAGTTAGGGGTGACCAGGCCAGTAGGGGAACAGTTAGGCATCAATCAGGCTGGCAGGGGAGTAGTTAGTGGGTATTCAGGTTGGCAGGCAGAAGTGATTAGGGGCAATCAGGCAGACAGGCAGGCAAGCAGTTGGGAGCTAGCAGTCCTGGATTGTGAGAGGGATGTCCAACTGCCTGTTTAGGCCAGATCCCCTGAGGGGTCCCAGATTGGAGAGGGTGCAGGCTGGGCTGAGGGACACCCCCCCCCCCAACCTGTGCATGAATTTCATGCACTAGGCCTCTAGTTATTAATAACTAGCTAATTACAATGGTATCACTAGGTCATTAGACTCATATAATCATGGAATTCTGAAGCTAAGAAAGGCTTTATAGAGTCCTCAATCCCAATTCTCTACTACTAAAGATCCTATTATTATTTCTCTTTCTCCTTTGGGTTCCACATTTTGAAAGATTATGGCCTAAACATAACCCATTTACTTTAGTAATCTTTAAATTGTTTTTCTATCTTTTACTACCAATGATGTATATACTGCTATTCAGAACTTCTCTTCAGCACAAGACAACCAGTGTCACAGCACCAAGCTGATAAATTCCTGCCGATAGGGGGAGAAAAAGAAAACCACCCAAACAATACAGCCTAATGTTTCCATAACCCACTACAGTGTTATCTTGAATGAGTGCAGATTTTCCTGTAGGCAATTTGAAAAGAAAATATTTCACAGAACACTTCCAAAAACAAAACAAAACAAAACAAACAAAAATAAAACCTCTTCAGAATCAGAAAATTTAGGCTGCAACTCACAGACTTAATCTAATCTAATCTTGTTTCCCAAATAAGCAAATTGAGAGTCCAAGTCACAGTTCCAGAAAGGAATGGGTTAGATCCCAGTTTTGTTTTGATTCTTAATTCCTGTCCTTTGTATTATTGTACACCTCCCATCTTCACGAAGGTATTGAATATAAGACATTATGATATTAACCTATCTATCACCGAGTCCCTGAAACTCAGTACTGACGTACGTGACTTCTTCAAACTCTAGGATACCAGATGCCAGAGTAGCTTTTGGTTAAGAGAGTACCAAGTCAGAATACAAGACTTTTGGATAGGAAATCTCAAAATGTAGGATAAGACTCTAGAAATAACCTTAAAAATTATGGCTAAGCCCTAACCGGTTTGGCTTAGTGGATGGAGTGTCGGCCTGCGGACTGAAGGGTCTGATTCTAGTCTAGGACATGTATCTTGGTTGCATGCACATCCCCATTTGGGGTGTGCAGGAGGCAGCTGATTGATGTTTCTCTCTCATCGATGTTTCTAACTCTCTATCCCTTTCCCTTCCACTCTGTAAAAAATCAATAAAACATATTTTTTTTAAAAGAAGTATGGCTAAGCCTAACTCTGTAGGCTAGACTGGCTTGACAATTTCCTGAATCTGACCCAGTTTCACACAATACAGGGTAATTATGAAATTTGGGATATCACAGTTTCTCCTAAAGGGCCTTTACTTTAAACTTCTATACATTTATCTTAATAATACTTTTAAAGATGTCTATTATCATCCTGTGTAACTCATACATACTAACTCATTTAACCCCCTCAGAAAATGCATAAGGCAGGAGTGCTTACTATTTTTACTTTACAGATGGGGAAACGGAATCCTAGAGTAGTGAAAGTGTTGCTGAAAGTCACACAGCTAGTTAGTAGCCGAGTTAGGTAATGAACCCCAGGCAGTTGGTCAGAGTTCATATTCTTTACCAATAAACCATAGTTTCTGGTTTCTTCCAAACTAACTAAATACCCTGGGGTTAGGGGCTGAGGAAGAAAGGGAGACACCAGAACTGGCTTCATCTTTGAGTTCAAGCCTTAGGGATTATAAAGGTCATGGCCTAGGCAGTTCCACAGTTTAGCTCCAAGCTAATTTCCTGGGGCTAATGTAATTAAATTATCAGAAGGGCAATTTGGGATCCTCTAAAAGGATCTGAAACCATTGGGCACACATCAATATGGTGCCTATTTGATGATTACTGTTATTGTATTGTTTTAAAAGATGTTGATGGGTTTAGAGGGTTGCTCTTACATTAGCCATGGACAAGGAGAATCTCCCTCTGCCCTCACCCCAGCAAGATGTAATTGCTATTCATTCATCTTAATTCTTATTTGTCAATTTCTATTCATGGCAAAAAAATTTTAAAGTGTTAATTTATTATTTTTCCAATACAACATTATATATACACCAGAGGCCTGTTGCACGAAGAGATTCTTGCAATAGGCCTTCCTTTCCCCTGCCTGCTGGCACCAGTTTGCCTCTGGCACCCGGGGCCCAGGCCTTCGCTCTGGCCGAGTTCTGGCCGGAGCTGACCCTGGGGCCGTGAGGCCTTGCTGCTCTGCCAGCCCGGAAACGTCAGGCCTCGCTCCTCCACCGGCCCAGGCTTCACTCCACTGCTTGGAGCCTACGTATGCAAATTGACCACCATCTTTGTTGGTGGTTAATTTGCATATCATGCTGATTAGCCAATGGAAGGTGTAGTGAAGGTACGGTCAATTACCATGTTTGTCTATTATTAGATAGGATTATAAGAACACAGGCAATATTTTTCTTCCTTCATCAATAAGTAACAGAAAACTAACATTAGCATCCAAATCACTCTAACACAGAGTTTGCAATCATTAAACTATGAAAACACAGAATTCATCTTTCATGGACTAGCAGGCCTGCTGTGCTGTTGGTGGAATTATCCGTGATTAAAAAGGGGAGAGTTCAAACTGGAATAACCTGCTGAGGATGTAAATGCTGACCTCAGTTTGGATTTTATTATTTGCAGGGAATTGTTATTTGCTTTTGCTTTCCCCAGGTGGAAAGCAAAGTATATTATTGATGCTTTGGTAAAATAAAAAAAGAAATGTATTCCTCTAAAAGTGTTATTTTAAGTTGGAGTTTGTAATATTCATCTTCAGCAATCCCAAGTGGTTGTTGGTAAATTTGCTTGGAGATAATTCCAGCTGCCCAGTCTTTAATAAAACCACTGGCGGACAATTATTTCATTTACCCCCCACTGCTCAGTGACATTGATTCCTGTGGCTTACAGGCTCAAAGGCACCGAATTGGAGAAGAGCGTGGCTGTGCATCACAAGGAAGTACATTATTTTTCCTGTAAAGTGCATTGGGGGGTGGGGAGGGTCACAGTTTCCTTTCACTGGAATGTCTGTTTAACTGTAGAAATAGTTAGGATAAAGGAAAAGCCAGTTTCCTTAGGCCTGTGTTTCAAGAAGGAAGAAAAAGACACAATTAAAAAACATGTGGAAATATTTTCTTCTTTCTTGGCTGTATGTCCTTTCAAAATATTGTGTATAAGTGATTTCTTATAGCTGCCAGTTAATTTATTTAAATGCCAAAATTCAGTGCACTTTAATAACTGTTGAGGAACCTTCAAGGAAGATATTCTCCATTTTTATCTGTTTAGGATCTTCATAATTCCATCCCAAGTCCAGTCAATTTAGAGGATAAATTATATCCCTGTAAGTTCCAAAAGGGCCCAAAAGAACTCAATTGGTCATTATCATCTTACAGAATCTACCAAGCATCATGCCTCTATCCCCGGTGGGAAAACAGAATGAGTAGAGTACGAAGTGAGTAACTATTAGCTGCTGGAGAGAGGTTTCCAGCTTGGCAATTTGAAAGGTTTGGCACAATAAATGAATAATAGTTATTATAATCAAGTTTTGTTTCTTCAAATAATAGATTACCCACTTAATTAGGAAAAATTACTCTAGTCTGCATTCTGTAGAAAACTGTGTACAAATTGTGCAAGTCTCTGAACATTTTAATCGATTTCATCATATACACAATTACTTTAAATTGCCTTAATCTCAGTTCTTTATTATCTTGGGAGATATTTAACTTCAGAAGCAGTTTCCAGGGACAGAAAATGCAAGTCCTTCTCATCAAAAGGCAAATTAATTGTATTTTTCTTTGACAGCATAATTTTGTTTTGACGAATGAACACTTATTGTCTGGGCCAAGGTTGTATAAGAAAAGATGGCACAGGAAAATATTCTTTCTGGAACTCTGCTTATACAAGGGATCCCTGGCTGCTTCTTTTTCTCTCTCTAAGATGTCACTTTGGACATTAATGGAAAATAGGAAATGTGAAGAGAAGACAGGAAAGGTTGCCAAATTCTGTAATGGTGATACAGCAGTAGGATATGATCTTATTTGTAATTCTCATCTTTTAAATAGGGGAGTACATTTATAATTTCCTTTGCTAAAATGTGAGCTAAAAATTAAAAAAAATTAGGTGGCCATGGATGTCATTATGTTAATCAAGAAATAGTGAGATAATAATTAAGATAATGGTTTCAAACTATGTATGTATCAAATTCACCAAGGGAGCGATTTGAGTTGAAATATTTGTGGTTTATTTTGAAAGATCTATCCCATAATAACTTCTGCAATAAACAAGACTCTGGTGTGTAATGGCCATCAAAGCGTGATGGGCCTTTAACATCTGGATTGGTCAGTTCTCTGTGCGTTTCTCTGCTCCTCTCTGCACATCTTACCCTCTCTTCACATGGCTTCCTCTACTTCTCAAACCCCATGACCCTCTCATCTCTATTCTTCAGACTTTTTCAGTCTTTTATGTGAGCATCTGGTGATTTTCATGGAATAAAACCTTCAAGAGGGTATGAATTCCCTCTACTTGTAGCCCCTCCCCTGTGGGCCTCACGCTCTCTTGCCCCACACACTCAGCCAGCCTCCACCAATTCACCCATTACCACAGCTGAACTCTGCTTACTGTCCACTGCATCTTGCTCAGGTAAGTCTGAAAACCCAGCAAAAATTTAATCTGAGGGAGAGAAAATGGAGGACAGAAGGGAATGAAGAAGAAGAAGAAGAAGAAGAAGAAGAAGAAGAAGAAGAAGAAGAAGAAGAAGAAGAAGAAGAAGAAGAAAGAGGAGGAGGAGGAGGAGGAGGAGGAGGAGGAGGAGGAGGAGGAGAAGAAGAAGAAGAAGAAGAAGAAGAAGAAGAAGAAGAAGAAGAAGAAGAAGAAGAAAAGAAAAGAGAAGAGAAAAGAAAAGAAAAAGGAGAAGGAGAAGGAGAAGGAGGAGAAGAAAGAGATTCCCTGAGAGTGACCTGATTGGCTATTTTAAGTCAACTGTTTACTCCTACACCTATCAACCTGGTGCAAGGAGAGATGCCTGCAGGTCATAAAATGGTTATTTCCATAATAACTATGTGAATGGGAGGGGTGGGGTGTGCACACATTCAGAGAAAAGTGGTCAGGAGCTGGGCAGATGTGACAATAGGGTCTAATGTAGGAGCTTTAAAAATATGTTCAGCCCTAACTGGTTTGGCTCAGTGGATAGAGCATCAGCCTGCGGACTCAAGGGTCCCAGGTTTGATTCTGGTCAAGGGCATGTACCTTGGTTGTGGGTACATCCCCAGCAAGCTGATCGATCTTTCTTTCTCATTGATGTTTCTAACTCTCTATCCCTTTCCCTTCCTCTGTGTAAAAAATCAATAAAATATGTTAAAAAATAAATAAAAATATGTTCAAATACTTCCAGTTCATTCTCAGATGTAAAGAGC
Source organism: Myotis nattereri (assembly GCF_964212035.1). Classification (NCBI taxonomy): domain Eukaryota; kingdom Metazoa; phylum Chordata; class Mammalia; order Chiroptera; family Vespertilionidae; genus Myotis; species Myotis nattereri. The sequence goes on along the minus strand of NC_138075.1, from coordinate 135,697,856 downwards.
CAGAAAGAGCATCATTCCTAAATGTCAATTAAAACACAACACACACACACACACACACACACACACACACACACACACACACACACAATTTACTACTCATTGGAGTGGTGGCAAGGCAATTTACTGGCTCAGAATCTAGGGCGAGACAGGAGCCTGTGAGAGATGTGATTTGAGCACTGACTTACCTGCAAGATGACATGGGGCAGCAGTGAGCAGAGTTGAACCTGGGTGCTGGGCAAATGGGCAGAAAGTGAGTGAGGGTGTCCTGGCAGAGGTGAGGCCCCAGGGTGGGGGCTGTAAATAGAGGAAGCTTCACACCCTATGGTCAGCTCTTTTTCCCGAACCCCACCAGGAGCCTGGAGGGAAGATTGGGAGAGTCCTAACAAAACCTGCAGCATGGGACAAAGGAGCTGGGACAAGACACTCAGAGGGGATCCTGCTTCCTCTTCTTCCCTACGAAACAAAACCCTTCATCTATGACAGCGGTTCTCAACCTGTGGGCCGCGACCCCTTTGGGGGTCAAATGACCCTTTCACAGGGGTTGCCTAAGACCATCGGAAAACACATATATAATTACATATTGTTTTTGTGATTAATCACTATGCTTTAATTATGTTCAATTTGTAACAATGAAAATACATCCTGCATATCAGATATTTACATTATGATTCATAACAGTAGCAAAATTACAGTTATGAAGTAGCAACGAAAATAATTTTATGGTTGGGGGTCATCACAACATGAGGAACTGTATTAAAGGGTCGCAGCATTAGGAAGGTTGAGAACCACTGAACTATGGGGAAAGAACGAAGAAACGATCAACCACAGGTTTGAGGAAAAGGAAATGGGAAAAATGTTGAGTCCTTAGTGAGGGGCAGTAATATGTGCTGGGTTCAGATCGGAGATTTTGCCAGGTCCATCCGGGCCGCCTCATGGCAACACCTAGGATGCTAGTGAGGATCTCCACACCCGAGGTCACAGGCAGATGGATTGGAAAAGCCCAGCCCACTACATAGTGGGGTGGAATCAGAGAGCTGAAATCCTCCTCCACTACATAAATATGTCTCCACTCCGATTCAGATCATGTTGTATGTGGCTCTGGAGCAGGCCGGGAGATCTGATTTGTGTTTGTTTGCGTTTTTTTTAAATCTCGCTGGGGTTTCCAGTGAGAAAATCCAAGATGTATAGGTATAAGAATTTATTAATTGGATTTCATAATTCATATTAGCTACCCAGTGTTCCAGGTAAAGATAACTCAATTCCACCATTGTGTGTTGGCAGTTAGTTGTATTTGAGAGTTGAAGATTTAAAAAAAAACAATTGAGCCGCTTGAAAGCGGGACCTAGATTTCTTTTACACTGATAGGGGATGCCTGATTCAGCAAATAAGAATAGAGAAAGCCCAGTAAAACTTGAATTTCAAGTGCACAATGAATAAACTTTTAGTGTAAGTGTGACCAATGCAATATTTGAATATTTATTTGAAATGTAAATTTAGCTGGCTTCTCTGTATTTTTTTTTTGGCAACTCTAATACCAATGGATCTCTAGTACATAGGAGGTGCTTAACAACTATATATGAAATGATTTGAATTGAAAGACATCTTTAACTCTTAGAATATTAATTAAGTAACAGTTTCTGGTTTGCAATTAAAGATTTAAAGCTTAGATATGTTATCCATTGACTAATCCTGAAGTGTTTAATTCCCCAATATTCCTACCATCAGGCAGGGGCTCGGATTTGACCACCTTTTAATTCCAGGGTATCTGCTGAGATCCTTATGAATCCGTGTCTTCAGAACCAGGGTCCCCTGAGCTAACTTTTAACGCTAATCCTATCTAATAAAAGGGTAATATGCAAATTAACCATCACTCCACACAAAGATGGTGGTGTCCATAGCCACAAGATGATAGCGCCCAGTCCCCTCAGCCCCGCCTGAGTACCCCAGTCCTGGGGGAGTTGGGGGGAGGCCACTGAGAGCGGGCAGTGTGAGCGGCCTGGCGGAATGCTTGCTTTGTCACTGCAGCAACGAGGCAAGCATCCCGCCCCAGCTGCGGAGAGCCTCTGAGCTGCAGAGAGCCTCTGGGCAGTGGGCGCGAAGCAGCCAGGCCCCGCAGAGAGCAGAGAACCACAGGGAGTGGGCCTAAGCTGTCAGGGCTCCCAGATTGGAGAGGGTGCAGGTCAGGCTGAGGGACCCACCCTCCCATGCACGAATTTCATGAACCAGGCCTCTAGTGTTTCTAATAAGTGCTGATCTCTAGAGACGTGGATAGCAGTATGAGTAAGAATCACGGAAGTGAAAAGAGGTCCAGATAATGAAATGACTTCTTTAGAAATAAGCTCTGCTTTCAAGGGTATTTGAATTCTATTTTCTTTTATTCTAATGCTTTGTTCAGCCTTCTTCTTTCTTCCACCTCTCCTGAAATTGATGGGTGATGACAATTTTACCCATAACCTATAGACACCAAAAGCAGGGCAATCGCATGTATATCATCTATATGTGCCCTTTACATGGATTAGGCTCAAATAACTTAGCACAGGACACTTCAAGACCTCAGGTATCTGCTAATGTTTCCAACTTTTTAACAAAAAGTGGTTAGGACTTCTATTCTCCCTTGATACTCTTAACAAAGAATCTTTTTACAATAATCTATAGTCACCTAAATGCTAGTTTCTGGGTCAGATTTCAATGTGCTTTATGGTAGTAAAAATTGCAAAAGTAATAAGGAGACCTGGAGGGACTTAAGCTTTTATTTTTAAGTAAAAACTGAGTGTCATTTATGATGATATACAAATTGACCTACTTTTGGAAATAATTTTATTCCAAAAAGAGCTACCTGAATGACTTTTTTTTTTTTTCCAAAATGAAAAATCAAGTAGCCAGCCAGTTTGGGGGAGAATTTGGAGCTGGGCTTTTGGCTGAATCAAGCATGAGCTTTGCTCAGAATGCAGAAGTCCTATCAGCTTCTTCCACTTCCTACTTGGTATATGATATTTGGTGTTGCTGGTAAGGTGTTCAGCCTATTTACATAGGAGTATGGTATTTCTTGGAGTTTTGAGTCATTCTATTGAAGGATATACTAGTATTATTTTATTTTCTAGTTTGAGATATCTTCAGCCTAAAGACACAGGAGGTTTTTGGACACGCGTTTCAGCCTGTAATGCTGCCTCAGCAATAGATGTATATGGCCCTATGTACCTATGTACCTGGATGACATTCCATCACCAAAGCTAATTGGCTAAGATTGGACAGATTTTCTTGGGAATATGAAATAGGGACTGTGAAAAACAGATAGGAAAATGTGATATTGGAAAGACAAAAATGATTGGGAGGCATGGAATCTAAAATTATTGTGAATTGATGATTTAAAAGAGAAACTAGATCTTTCCAGAGGAGACTGAAAAAGATGCATAGAATAAGCAGGAGAATCACCATGTTTCAGGGAAAGAAGAGAGGATGGCTCAACTGTATTTTCTTTTTCAATCTTTATCCACATTTTTACAACAAATGTTTATTTTATTTGAATTTGCTAATATGAGTTTCTGTTCTTTGCAATTGATGATCCCCAATGCTATTCTCCTGCCCCTGACTCACTTCTGTTGATTTTTCCTTAATTATCCTACTTTGGGAAATGTGGGTCTTCCTAAATTGCTCTGACTGGAGATAACTGGAGATTAAAGTAAGGTTTAAACTTGTGAGAAAATTTTGCTTTTCTGAATGGTTTAACCGGATTGGCTCAAACCACAGTAATGAAAATTCGTGAACATATTACCTACCTTCTAAATTAAGCCATTAGTTCATAGGAGAAATAGTTGCTCTTTTAAACAAAGAATCTTTCTATCGACAATGACTACTAAGTCAGAGAGAAAGAATCAAAAAGACACATTATTTCTGATGTTACTATTGCACAATAATACTGTACCAAGAAAAGTGCAACTATTGCATTCTTTGTAAATTGCTATTTTCAAAGACTGCTACCAGCAATTCGGACCCATTCAAAATTACAACAGACTTATCCAGTGTGTAACTGAAAAATTCTCTTCAGTTTCTTTCAGTTCAATTTCAATTAAAAGCTAGAGAGTGCATTATGTAGGTTTGTTAACTAATTTTTATCAACGAGTGTAGAAAGGTAAGCATCACCCCATTTAAGGGTTTTCTTTAAAGAAGAAGAAGATACAGATCCACTGTTACTTTATTCTTTCTCTACACTGGAACCTTCCCTGTGTTTTCTGGGACCCTGTATTAGTTAGTTTGGGTTGTCATAACAAAATACCAGAAATTTATTTTCTCTCAGTCCTGGAGGCTGGAAATCCAAGACCAGGGTGCCAGCATGGTTGGGTTCTGGTGAGGACGGTCTAGAAGATGGCCAGCTTCCCCTCTGATAAGGGCAATAATCCATCAGGTGGGGCTCTCAACCTCTTCTAAACCTGATCATTTCCCAAGGCCCCACATCTAAATGCCATCCCGTTGAGGGTTAGGGATTTTACGGAGACACAATCCAGTCCATAGCAGGATCTAAGAATGAGCTATTTGGGCTGGCTACTTAAGAGAAATTGTGAGGGACTATTCAAAGATGAGTTGGACAGTCCAGCCAGTGTGGCTCAGTGGTTGAGCATGAGAAGGTCATGGTTTGATTCCTGGTCAGGGCACATGCCTGGGTTGCAGGCTCAATCCCCCGTGCCGGGTGTGCAGGAGGCAGCCGATCAATGATTCTCTCTCATCACTGATGTTTCTATCTTTCCCTCTCCCCTTTCCTTTCCTCTCTGAAATCAATAAATGTTTTTTTAAAGGGAATATTTAAAAAGATGAGCTGGATAGATATTAGATCAGTCTTTGAAGGTCTTACATTCCACAATAAGAAATTTAGATTGTCTAGGTTCAACAAGAAGGAGCCCCTCTGGTTTCTAGAGCAGATACTCAGAAATGAAAATGGTGTTGGAAATGGAATGTCATGGCATCAGGTGTTAATAATTGAAGCAGGGAGGTAATAAAGGTGGGAGTTTTTTTTTTTTTTTTAGAAAGTTCTTGCAATGATTCCAGTGAGATCTAATTGTAGAAATTTAAAGCTAGATAAACCCTTAAGCCTTTTCTAGCCTAAAACCTTTTACTTTACAGATGAGGCAACTGTAACTAAGTGATTCTCAAATATTTAAACTGGGAAGGTGACTGGAGAAATGGGATAGACAGAAGGTGTTCAAGGGGAATAAAAGCATGACAATTAGAGTAAGCTGAGCGAATACCTTTTATGCACTGTATAGCAAGAACATCTGCTGTTTAAAATAAGTACATATCTCAGGGGAGTAATAGATACTAGAAATGAAATTCTGCTGACTTGGAAGAATTGTTCTTAGGATCCTGTGCCAAAATCACCCAGAAAATTTTCTTTGTAAATAAGCAATAGAAGTATATATTCTGATATTATGAGGACTAATTTACTGATTCAGAGCTCTCTGCTAGAAAGCACAAAATAATGTGATGTGCATAGAGAAATGCAATGTTTACTGAATGTGTTGGGCTAAGAATCAACCTTCTGATGGGAGATGAGTTTGGAATGTTCTAATTCATGAACCTTGGCAGTGAAATTACCATGTTTCTCTTTTAGCACTGCCTCTCTGAGCATACCAAAAAATTTAAAAGAGTGTCCTAGTCAATAAGCATTTTCTCTGGTAGTAGGTGTGAAAATAAACTAATTCTTGGCCATGAATATTTTCCTGCTTTTACATTAAAAGTTTCAAAGTTGTTATACTAGGTGTCTAATAACTCATGTACCAAGGAAGTTCTTTTTTAGTGTAAAGGGGTCTTACCATCATTTCTATGGTATAAAATTTGGTTACTGGTAGCTTGACTGTGCATTCAGGTTTTTCTGGGGCAGTTCCCATTTATGTCTATTGTCCTGCTGTAATAATTAATAACTTCTCAGCTTTTCGCTCTCAAAAGTGTTCCAATCTGGATGATGAATCATATGATTGTTGGAGCTACAGAAGAAACCTCAACAGTAACTGTAGCTCACCAGCAGACTTGTCCTAACTTTTAATTACAGGCCATTCATCTCTCCTAGTCCATACCTTTCACACAGAGGAATCCATAGACCTTTAGTTATATGAGTCCTTTCTGGGGGGGGGGGGGGGGCGGGGGGAGGAAAGAAAGAAAAAAAACAGAAGAGAAATGACTCTAATTAATTGAAGAGATATATTTTTCTGACATACAATTTTCCCCAAGAGTGACTCTAAAGAAAAGCAAATGATCTCTGTCCATTGTGTACTGGGATCGAAAGTCACTGAACTCAACCAGACTTGGAAAAGCAATCCCTCTGTTGGTTTTTAACACTTCAGTCTTTCTTTTATAGGTGGGCACCCAGAACTGTTTAGGTCAGTTGCATTGTTCTGGCTAACAGTTTAGGGCATGCAACCAGAACTACTGTAGCTCAAAGAAAGAAAGACAGTATGATGTACAGGCAGTAAACTATTTCTCTGAAGACTTTAAAAGAAGGGGTGAATAGCTGTGTTCAATGATCTTTTGAACTGTCTGTCTGGGAGGGAGAATATAAGAAGATTCTTTGAAGTTTTCTTTCAATCTTATAATTATATGACACATACTTTCCATGTACACGAGTGTTCAAAAGCTCTCTCTGGCAGTGACAGATGGTTTGCTCCTCAGGGACCTCCTGGACAGAAAATATGGAACCTCCCTCAGAACGTTTTATGCTTTAACACCTCTCCCAAAGGTCTTTCTTTGGTTCATCAGAAATCTGTCTTCACGTCAATTTCATCTTTCACACCTGCCAGTGGTAATCAACAATCCTTCGTTGTCTTTCTCATTGAAATCCTTTATATTTAAAAGTCAGCTAATATTTATTCCTTAGCCTTCTCTTTTCTAGACTAAAAAATAAAATTCCTTTCCTTTATCCTATCATTTTCACCGGTAAGACAAGACATCATTTGGACTCCATATTTTTCTTGAGGAATCACTGCTTAAGTTGGCAACAATATTAGATTTACCAATTTAGTATCTTTCCTATGTTTTTAGTTCATTGACAGTGCTCAGTGCCTACAATTCATTCTTGAATAAATGAATGTTAAGACCTTCTAAGCATTTGTCTTAAGATAAAAAAAAAACATGTTATTACATACTGCAATTTATATCTTAATATGATTTTGACTTCCTTTTCCAATAACTACAGTACTGGCTCATAGTTAACTCATGAATTAGCTATACAAAGGTTTCCCCATTGATTGTTCACCTTGTAACCAACAAGTCTTCTTCCTTCCTGAATTTATAGTTTGCCAATTTAGAGAACATAGACTTACTCTGTTAGCATCACTCTAATTAGTAAATTACATTTCAATGCACTCAATGTAACAAAATCTATGCTGTAACTTGAATAGACTCAATGTACATCATGGCTTTCATTTATTCATCCTATAAATGACTCAAAGGAGAAGCAAATATTTGTTGAGCAAATAAGTGCATGAAAGATGTATTTAACAACATTTGAAGTAGCTCCATGGAGATAAATTATAAATGGAATGCAGAGCCAAACTAGAATGCCTTTCTCCAGAGGGAGGGTGGCTATACCAACAGTCTAGATTTCTCACTTCAGAAGGATAGAGAGGAGGAGAAAGGAAAAGAAAATGAATAATAGCTACTATTTTTATGCGTGTTGTTTACATAAGTCTCTGAAGTCTCATGAGGGCTCCATTAGCTATGAATTATTACTACCTTCATTTTACAGGTGAGAAAGCAGAGGCTCTAAACATTAATTAACCCTCAAGCTCTCACTGCTAGCAAGCAGTGCTCTGCATAAAACATGTTCTCCAACTATACCTTGTTGCCCCTGTAAATCAAGGGAGCCCAACGTTGTTAAGAAAGCAGAAGCACTTTGCTTTACAACTTGGACAGCAATTTGAACTATGGAGAAAGCCATTTGGGCCAATAATGGACCAACACAACAAAGCTTTAAATAAAGCATGTGTTGGACATGATTAAGGAAGAAAGGGCACAAATCAAGCTAGAAATAGTTTTCTGTTTTGACACATAGACATTTCCCAATTGCCCGCACAGAAGGAAGCCAGTTATGATACATGGAATCTAAACAATACGTCATTATGGCGCAGAAATAATACGGATTTAGTTTATAACTTTTCTTTATTATAATTGAATATAGATTTTTTTCTGGCCTAACAGAAAGTGCCAATATCCCACATAAGTTGATGAAAACAGCTTATAAATGAGGAACTGAGGAAAAGCTTCCCAAGCAATTTCACTTACTAGGACCAGTGTGTTTAGGGGATGTATCAATCTGACTGGGTAGAGTAAATCTGAGGTCTAACTTTATGTATTTTTATCTATATTTGTTGATCATGCCCTCCTTGTGTAACTGGACAATTAGTGGGTCCACACTGCCTGTCACTACTTGAGCCAATTAAGCAGAGAGAGGGTGGAATCATATATGAGCCTTTATTCCAATACCGCTGGCAGTATGGGAGAGCAGCAGGTCATCCACAAAAATCTGCTCTGCAGCCCCCCTAAGCCAACCATTTATATAAGATAGGACAAAGATTGCATGGGGAAGTAGGGATTACAGGAATGGGGAAGTAGGCAGTGAGGGCTGGGGTGGGACTCCATTGTTTGGGCAACAAGGTTGTTAATCTTCCCATGATAATAAGCAGTTCTTGGATGAGAAGGGACTGCATTCCAAGGTTGACTTCCTGGTCCAAGGTTAACTCCCAGGTCCTGGAGGAATACAACTTCCAGCCAAGTTAGAATGTCATCTCTTTAACCAACACAAGGCTATCATGGTTAACAGAGCATGATTAATATTTCCCATAACCATAGCTAGTCCCCAATATTCTATTTCTGCCCCTAACACTCGAATTGGGGTAAAGGTGGGAAAATTTTAGATGACTTCCTGCTAAATAGCAGAAAGTGTAGAAAAGTAAAAATAAGCTTTCATATGAATAATTTATTCATTCACCAAATGCAGTGTCTTTTGAGTTAAGAAAACAGTACAAGACAAAAATTCTTTCAGTATATGATCATTGTCATCCAAGATCTTAAAAAACATTGTCAACATAAGAAACGCCCAAATAGATAGAGAATTTTTATGAGATTTTTTCTTTATTTTTATTGTTGATGTTATTACAGATGTCCCCATTCCCCATTTGCCCACCCCCACTCAGCCTCTGCCCACACTTCCCTCTGGCACCACACTGTTGTCTGTGGGTTATGCATATATGTTCTTTGGCTAATCCCTTCACCTTCATCCAGTGCCCCCCCACCCCTGCAGCTGTCAGTCTCTTCCATGTATCTATGCCTCTGTTTCTATTTTGTTCATGAGTTTCTTTTGTTCATAAGATTCTATACATAAGTGAGACTTTTTTATTGAACTTCTTGGGGTGACATTAATTAATAAAATTATATAGGTGTCAAATGTACAATTCTATAATACATTGTCTATATATTGTATTGTATGTCCACTAGCCAAAGTCAAGACTCCTTGCATCATCACTGACCCGTCCTCCCCACCCCATCCCTTTTTTTACTTCCCTCCACCTCCTTTCACTCTGGTAATCATCCTACTGTTTTAAAATTGGGAAATTTTACACAAAATTCCAGAGTTCCTGTTTCTTTTGAAAAATTAAGACCCAGTCTCTCTGAGTCTGCATTTCCTCAGGGCCTGGAGCTGTGGCATTTGAGTTTGTCACCTTGATGTGGAAACAAGGAAGAAACGGGCAAAATGATAGGCAGAAAGGCAATCCAGCCGAGCCCACAGGTTAATATGAAAAAAGCCGAGACTTTCCAGGGAGAAAACTGAAAAAACAAGTTGGAACCAAACTGAGGGTGTTTTGAAGGTCAGGACAAGTAATGTGGATTTTATCTGGTAGGCTCTTCACATCACACTTCCATGGAATAATTTTATTTTGTGACTTGTACTGAGGTGTTTTTGATAGGGGCAGAAATAGAATGTTGGGGGAACCAGCTAGAAGTTTTAGAAATATTGATCATGCTCTGTTAACCATGATTGTTTTGTTCTGATTAAAGAAGGCACATTCTAACCTGGCTGGCAGTTACACAAGGACCCGGGAGCTCACCTGGAAATGCAGCCCATCCTCCCCATTTGGAGCTGCCTATCATCATGGAAAGATGAACAATTTAGCCGCAGAAACCAGAATCCCTAGCTCTTTGAAGACCCCAACCCTTTTATATATCACTATACCCTTTAAAGACCTCAGCCCTTTTGCGTATCAATAGCCTTTAAAGATCGCTAACACATATTACATGTAAATTGCCATTTGGCATATCCTTGACTACTTCCCCTAGTAATCTTTGTCCTTCTACCCAATTTAAGCAGCTGGCTTATGGTGAGGGGCAGAGCAGATTTTTGTGGACGACCTGCTGTTCTCCCATACTGCTGGCATTATTGGAATAAAGGCTCATATATGATTCAACTCTGTCTCTGCTTAATTGGCTCAAGTAGTGACTGGCAGCACAGACCCATTGATTGTCTGGTTACATTTTGAAATTAAAATAAAATAATGTCAGACTTTTTCAATTTTTTAAAGACCATTTTTTTTTGAAAAATTTCTACCCAATATACATATTTTTAAACATTTGGCACCCACTGCTACTGCTCATTTGCTAGAAAGTGTTTGTCAATATCAATATATGAAAAGGAATAAAGAATTTCTTACCCCCAAATGTAGAATTAACTCATTGGTCTTAGTGTAACAGCTTTTCTTTCTTGAGAACGTGTCTTTATAGTTTATATTGTATACTATACAGTCATTGTTAATTGCTACAAATATTCTAGTTTGAATGATTAATATTTCATGGTTTTCTGTAAAGAACACCATATTCCACTAAAGTGAAAGAAGGGAATTAAGATTTTTGAGCTCCTATCAAGTGCCAGGTGCTGTGCTAAGTACTTTACATGCAATATCTCATTTTATTCTCTCAATAAATTTTGCAGATTAGGGGACAAAGGCTCAGAGAGGGCATGCATTCTGTCTAAGGTGCATAGCTATTAAGTGGAGCATCAGAATTTAACCCCAGGTTTATTGGTGGCCAAAGTCCTTTTTTTCTCCCCATTTATGACATTGCTAAAGCAGCATGACACCCTGTTACTCTTCAATGTAAAGAAGTTTTAAAATCATGACTGTAGGCAATTAGAAACCATTGGCTATTTTGTCCTCTTAAATTATTTTTTATATAAGCAGTGCCCTGTATTTCAAAAGGGTGGAATTGGCATTGCAGTATAGGATTGATAATAGAGGAGCACAGTTGGAGCAAGAACACTGATACTGTAAGGGTAAATGTCATAGAGAGGCATTCTGGATACATTTGAGCCCCCTCTCCTGTTTGGTGTTGATATTTGCCTAGGAATGAGTAAATACATAAACCTTGAGAACACTTTTATGCTTTCCATGCACAACAAATATAAAGTTAATAACTCAGTTCAAAATTGTAAAGAAACATTCCTTGGCATCTTTCGGCACCCCCACAAGTACCTACAGGAGATGTATACTGCTCCACACCACCTTTACCTCACCTCTGAACAGGAGGGCAATTAGATGGTCATCACAATGTATTGGGAGTATAAGATAATGGTCTGGCTTAGCACTCTAGTGGTAATTAAAATCTAATCTAATAAAAGAGAAACATGCAAATTTTCCATACCTTCGCTACGACCAAGCCACACCACCAGCCAATCAGAGCAACTATATGCAAATTAACCCAACCAAGATGGCGGCCGGCAGCCAAGGAGCTGGAGCAAGCAGGAGGCTTGGTTACCCTGGTGATGGAGGAAGCCAAGCTTCTCGCCTGCCCTGGCCGGCTCTGGCCTCCGCTGAAGGCAACAAAGTTTCAATTATAGAAGATAAATAAATCCCAGATACATGCTTCCAGCCAGCCTCTACTGGGAGCTTGGGTGGCTGGGGGCCATGGCAAGCCTGAAAACAGCCATCAGCCCCTCACCCAGGCTGGCCAGGCACTCCAGTGGGGAACCCGACACTGAAGGGGTTGTGGCCAGCTAGCAAACAGCCATCAGCCCCTCACCCAGTCTGGCCATACCCTCATGGGGTGAGGGTCTCCACTGGTGGGCTTGGCCAGCCTGAAAACAGCCATCAGCCCCTCACCCAGACTGGTCAGGCATGCCAGCAGGACCCCCCACCCTGAAGGGGCTGTGGCCAGCCTGAAAATGGCCCTCAGCCCCTCACCCAGGCTGGCCAGGCACCCCAGCAGGGACCCCTAACCTGAAGTGGCTGTGGCCAACCTGCAAACAGCCATCAGTACCTCACCCAGGCTGGCTACACCCTCAAGGGGTGAGGGTCCCTGCTGTGGGTCTTGGCCAGCCTGCAAACAGCCATCAGACACTCACCCAGGCTAGCCAGGCACCCAAGAAGGACCCCCCTCCCTGAAGGGGGTGTGGTCAGCCTGAAAACAGCCATCAGCCCCTCACCCAGGCTGGCCAGGCACTCCAGTGGGGACCCCCACCCTGAAGGGGCTGTGGCCAGCCTGCAAACAACCATCAGCCCCTCACCCAGGCTGGCCAGGCACCCAAGCGGGACCCCCACCATGATCCGGGACACCCTTCAGGGCAAGCCAGCCAGCCCCCACCCATGCAACAGGCCTCTACCCTATATAATAAACGGACAATATGCAAACTGACCCTAACAGCAGAAGGACTGGGAATGGCTGGTCACTATGACACACACTGACCACCAGGGGGTAGGTGCTCAATGCAGGAGCTGCCCCCTGGTGCTCAGTGTGTTCCTACAGGAGGAGCTCTGCTCAGTCACAAGCCAGGCTGACGGCTGTCAGTACAGCAATGGTGGTGGGAGCCTCTCCTGCCTCCTCAGCAGCGCTAAGGATGTCCAACTGCAGCTTAGGCCTGCTCCCTGCTGGCAAGTGGGCATCCCCTGAGTGCTCCCGGGCTTCCAGAGGGATGTCTGACTGCCAGTATGGGCCCAATTTCCCAGGGAGTGGGCATAAGCCAGCAGGTGGACATCCTCTGAGGGGTCCCAGACTGCAAGATGGCATAGGCTGGGCTGAGGGACACCCCCCCCCCCCCCCCGCCGAGTGCACAAATTTTTGTGCACCAGGCCTCTAGTAAATAAATAAAAGGATGGGAGTAGGGTAAGCTGAATAATGGCCCCCAAAATATGTCCACCTTCTAATCTCTTACATGGCAAAAGGGACTTTACAGATTTGATTAAGTTAAGGATCTTGAGGTGGAGGAGAGTATCCTGTATTATCCATTTGGCATCTATGTTAATCACCATGGTCCTTATGAGACAGGAGGACTCAGAGGAGAAGATGGTGTGATGGTGGTGAAAGCAGAGAGATTAGAATGATGTGCTTTGAAGATGAATGAAGGGGCCACAAAGAAAAGAAGCTGAAAAAGAGCACAGGAATGGACTCTCCCCTGCAGACAACTTAACTTTAACCCAGTGAAACTGATTTTAGAACTGTCAGAGATTAATTTTGGTTAGTTTAGGCCAGTACGTTAATAGTAATATGTTACAGTGGCAGTGGGAAACGAATACAGGACATGGGAACTTTCAATAAAGAAACATGAGATGATTTTGGAATAATCATCTTTGAGTGGTGAGGAGATGGCCCAGAATGATTTCTATACATCAGCTCTGAAGAACAGATGCTGTAAACAGCAAAAGGAGTCCAGGGCAGGGGTGTAATCAGAAAGGGATATGAAGGGAGGGTGCAAAGTTACTGGTATTGTTCTTAATCTTAAGCTGAGTGGCAGTTTCATGAGTATTGGTTTTATTTTTTATGTATAAAATATATAATACTAGAGGCCCGGTGCATGAAAATTCACTCACTGGAGGGGGATCCCTCAGCCAGGTCTGCCCCTCTCACAGTCCGGGAGCCCTCAGGGGCAGGAGGTGACCCGGCAATCAGGGGACAGAGACCCCCCCCCCCCCATCACACCTCTGCTGCTGCCACTGCCGGCAGCTCAAGCCTAGGCTGGCCCTGGTTACCTGAGCCTTTAACGGCCCTGGGTGGCTAGGCAGCCACCATCTGAGGCTTGCCTGTGCTTTGAGCTGGCCCTGGGTGGCTGGGGGCTGAGGGCAGGTTCAGCCTCACTGTGCACCTGCCACCCCCTCGACAGGGCTGAAAAGACTGGGGACTCTGGCAGGGCTTAAGGGACTGGGTGCCGCCATCTTGTGGCTATGGGCACTGCCACCTTTGTGATGGCGTGATGTTCAATTTGAATATCCCCGCTTTATTAGATAGGATATATACTTATTAATGCTTTTTATATATTTACTAGAGGCCTGGTGCACGAATTTGTGCATGGGTGGGGTCCGGCCAGCACACCCTCATGGGGGCTGATCAGGCCAGATGGCGGGGGAGGCAGGTGGTGGAGGAAGAGCCACCCTGCTCCCAATTGGGGTGGGGGTGTTGATCAGGGGCAGGGCTGGCCAGGGGGAGGGGCCATGGGAGGTTGCAAGGGGTTGATCAGTGTCAATTGGGCTAGTTAGCCTCTGCAGTGTGCATTATAGCAACCAGTCTTCCAGTCGTTCCGTTGTTCTAGTCGCTTGGCTTTTATATATATAGATAGACTATATATACTTATTTATGTATATTATTTATATAAAAATATATCATACACAGCCAATATTTTAAAATCAAGTTTGGATCAATGATAAAAATGTGGAACTACCTTTGGGGGAAAATTGGGAGATGTCTAATATCTTAAAACATATGTTATTCATCAAATATGTACCACTGAGGAAACTCTTTTAATAGTGGAGACAGGGTCATTCCCAGAAATTTTGTGTGGGTAACAGTTAGAGGTAATGGTTACACTTACTATGTGTCAAACACTGGGCTATGAGCCTGACCAACATTTACTAATGAAATCCTGACAACCTACAGAAGTATATTGGCAGAGGACCCAACATAGTCATCAGCAGCGAGAACACAGGAGCAGCCTACTTGGTTCAAAGCTCTGCTCTGTCACAGACTAGCACTGGGACCCCAAATAAATTACCTAATCTTTCTAGGTCTCTGTTTCCTCATCTGAGAAATCAGAATGTTAATAATTATAGCTCTACTATTATAGTACGTATAATAACTTTATAGAGTTATTATAAGTAATAATTAAATTAACTCATGGACTTTAAATAGTACCCAACACACTGTAAAAATCAATTAATGACAACTACTATTACTAACAGGAAACCTGAGATTTAAACAATTAACCAAGTTTATACAGATAATAAATGATAAAGCTGGAATTCCAACTCAGGCAGTCTATATACCAGTGGACTGAGTTAGTTCAATTCAATAAACAGTAAATTCAGTGTGAACAAATCAGCCAAAGCAGAATTTTTTAACCTTCATTGGACAAAATTATTCTCCTGGTTTGTTGACATTAAAAATCTTTCTTCCTAATTGTGTTTGATTAATTAGACAATCTTACTAGCAATTTTTTTTTCAGAAGAGAGAATAATAGTGATTCATAATTTGTTTTTAAATATGCAGGTAGAGCTCCCTAAATTACTTTGTTACATTCCTCAACTGTTGAGAAAAAAAAAATTGAACGATCCTTAAATAATTCTCTAAGGGGCTGAAACAAAAAACAGAATCCTTGTTATTTTGGCCTCTCCTTAAGCAACCAATAGTAGTTAACAATAATGTTAAGATACATTTATTTTTATTATTATTTTTGTTAAAAATAGTACCTACTCCCAAGTTCTGTCTGCTTTTTCATACAGCATGAAAAACCCACCAAGGCCAGGATTAGCAGGCCACATAGCATGTGCAAATATTTTTTCAATTTTAATAATTTTCTACTAACTAAGACTGACATTAAGGTATTTACAGTATTTATATAATTTTAAAATTTCTAATCACTATGGGAACTTTAATCAAACCAGATATGTTGGAGCAAAACTAGCTTTTCTACTTGCCAAAAAGCATGAGTAGAGTTCCAATTCACAGAGATCATTATTATTAGCTACTTTTCAGTCTGTAAATATTTTCATTTCTTTGAAGCAAATACATATTGAAGGAATCCAGATACCATTTTAAACCCCATGAAAATAGCACACATTAAATTACGTTTTTCCTTCACAGGTCAAAAGAGCTTCTTGTATTTCCCTAACTCATACTCCCAACACACACAAACATGCATGTCAAACCACGTGGTTAACTAGCTTTTGGCTGTTGGCAGAGACTTGAAAAATAATACATATAAAGCTTGTAGGTTGAAATGAAAAATCATAGCTCTAAGGGTACTTGTTGCAACTGTGTTTTCAATCAACTATATTTGGACCTTTTTCTTGTAACAGTAATTTTTAAGGCATAGTATCAGCTCCTCTTCATTCTTCAAAGCTCTCCTAATGACTTTACTGAGTTTAGTTTGTGATTGGCAGCTTTAGGAACACCCCAGGATTTACCACTCCAATAGGTCAAGCCCTCATCTCCTTGCTTCTGGGATCATAATGTGAAATTGATTCGAAATCTTTATACACCTAACTTCTGCCATATCGGTGTTACAAACCTCAGGAACCAGTTGCCCTGAAGAAGGAGGAAACCAGAAGAATAGCTTTTGATTTGCACCCCTAGTAAATGAGGATTTATTTAATCCTGAGATTGAAGGGTTTAGGAGATTATAAAATGACAAGTAATCAGGACCCCATACCAAGGGAACAGAACACATGTTTTCTATAAAATAGACCATAGGCAGCAGAAAAACTGCCTGATGGTAAACTTGAGACCCTGTGTAGCCTGTGATTCAGCTGTATCTTCAAGACACAACAATTCTGGAAACTCAGCTGAAGGTTAAGCCCAGTTTGGACACTGAGGCAATTTTTGATTTTGGTTTTTAAAATCCTATACCAGCTTCTTTCTCCAAAACCCCACTTTACAGGACTTAAAGCTTCTCTGTTAGATCATGTTTTCCCTGGCAGGAAACTCTGCTTAACGTTTACTCTGTCTCAAAGGCTTAAATGTTCCTCTATCACTTGCTTATGCTCTGAAGACTGAAATAGCTAAAACACCCACTTTTCCATCTTCTTTTGAATCGTTGGGGTGGTCATAGTACACAGTTCTGATCAATAAAATTCAAGACAGTCTGCTGGTGCTGCCTTCTTTGCTTCTATATTTTTTCTGGACTAGAATGCAGACTCTATGGCTGGAGCTTTGGCAGCCACGTTGTGACCTTGAGGTAATACTCATGAAATAAATGTGAAGAGATTAGAAGGAATATTTCAAAAAATAACTCACCTTTGGTCTTTTGGTTCTGAAGAAAATACAATACTATCTGTTTAGCCAAGTCAGCTAAATAAAATCTATTAGTTGTGGTTAAATTCAATTCTAATTGATAGAGCCAACAGAACAAATGTCTAGGACCACAGGTCCTAGAGTAAGAAAATAATCACATTTCAACTCCTATTTCAGCACTTATTAGCTATATGATTCAGCCTCAAATTCCTAACCTATAAAATTGAAGTAATAGTAGTATTTATTTCATAGGGTTGCTTTCAGTTTAAATAAGGTAAGTTTAAATAAGTTACTATCATGAGAAAATCCCCCCCCCCCTAAATATTATCAGTATTATAATTATTACACTTGCTAAGAATAACACTTATGTGCCTACTGTTTGCTAGGCACCATTAGGAACATTTAAGAAGACTAATCTAAGTCATAGGGGGTATGTGCTTACTAGAGACCCTGTGCACAAAAATTTGTGCACTTGGGGGGATCCCTCAGCCCAGCCTGTGCCCTCTCGCAGTCTGGGACCCCTTGGGGGATGTCCACCTGTTGGCTTAGGCCCGATCCCCAGGGGATTGAGCCTAAGCTGACAATCAGACATCCCTCTGGCAGCCCAGGAGCCCTTGGGGGATGTCCACTTGCTAGCGGGGAGCAGGCCTAAGCTGCAGTAGGACATCTTTAGTGCTGCTGAGGAGGCGGGAGAGGCTCCCACCACCACCGCTGTGCTGGCAGCCTTCAGCCTGGCTTGTGGCTGAGCAGAGCTCCCCCTGTGGGAGCGCACTGAGCACCAAGGGGCAGCTCCTGCATTGAGCGTCTGCCCCCTGGTAGTCAGTGTGTGTCATAGTGAATAGTCATTTTCAGTCGTTCTGCTGTTAGGGTCAATTTGCATATTATCCTTTTATTATATAGGATAGAGGCCTGGTGCACCGGTGGGGACCAGCTGGTTTTCCCTGATGGGTATCCAGGATCAAGGTGGGGGTCCCGCTGGGGTGCCTGGCCAGCCTGGGTGAGGGGCTGAGGGCCATTTTCAGGCTGCCCACAGCCCCGTCAGGGTGGGGGAGTCCTGCTGGGGTGCCTGGCCAGCCTGGGTGAGGGGTTGATGGCTCTTTTCAGGCTGGTCATGCCCCCTGGTGACCAAGCTCCCAGCCTCTCCTTTTTTTCTTTTTCCTTTTTTTTTTCCTGTGATTTATTTATCTTCTATAATTGAAACTTTGTAGCCTTGAGTGGAGACGAGGGCAGGCCAGGTCAGGCAGGAAGCTTGGCTTCCTCCATCCCAGGGGGCAACCCAAGGCTCCTGCTCACTCTACCTCCCTGGTCGCCACCATCTTAGTTTGGTTAATTTGCATACTTGCTCCTGATTGGCTTGTGGGCGTGGCTTAAACATATCAGAGGGACGGTTAATTTGCTTGTTTCTCTTTCATTATACAGGATGCATTTTAAATGAGTGAATTAGGACATTTTCATACTGGGAAACAGGTCCATTTCCACTACAGGACTTGATGTAGCCAGGCCTGGAATTTTGTAGCTTGCCCTAGTCCTTAAATATTGCCAACTCAACCTACTCTCCCAGAAGTTTGGTTTATGATGGTTTTCCTTTAGTGAACTAGAACTTTTCCAGAAATCTAGAACTGATGTGTATGACCAGCTTGGGGGCAGACTGAGCACTATGGGATCAGGTTGGAGTAAAGGAATATGCCCACGTCTGATTTGCCTTCAGAGAAAAAAAGAAAATCTTAATTACTTCTGAAACTTCACTGGACAGAGATGTTATTCTAGATAAAATCTTTTATTTTTTAATTTCCTCTTTTTCTATGAGGGAGGCCTTCCTGATAGAAGCTAGAAAAACAGTCATAAAGAACCTGCACAAAGTTTTCTCCATGCATGAGAATTGAGACTTCAATCTACCTGTGGGGCAGACAGACACTTCCTTTAGTCTGGAGGCACAAATAGCCTAGCCCACAATAATGAGTTTGAGTTTAATCCTGTAGGTTTTAGTGAATCTTTGAAAGGATTTGAACAGAAAAATGGCATCTTTCACAGCATGTGCACTAACGTGAAACTAGGGAGATGAAAAATGAATGAGAAACAGAATCAGGGAGTGACGCAGCATGATATTCAAGATGCGTGATTTCCTCTGAAATACCTGTGTTTATGAGAAAAATATGAAAACACAAGTTCAATTGATCATATCCCAGTTATTTCATCAATTGGCAATGTTGACAATAATGGAATACTTTCATTTATGTAAAAGTAAAAGTCACGTGATTAATTTAGGGTAAGGGAGCCTCATCATGGAAGGAATCAAATATACACTGAGTCTGACCCAAGTACTAGGTCTAGTATTTAGGAAATCAGTACAAAAGAACAACAGCGAATGCTAAAATTTTTTCTTTTGGTCTAAACTTTCCCGGTTTAGTGCTTCGGTCATGTTCTGTGAGGATTGGCGGTGCTTCCACAGGCTGTGTTAACATGCAGAGTTGCCTCTGGCTTGTGTTGGCCTTTCCATGGAGGAACGAAAAAGGAAGATAAGGGCCCACAGAACAGAGTGGCTAGAAGCCCAGAACTGGTCTCCAGTCCTGGCTCCACCTTTGGCAATGTATTTAACCCCCTGGGCCTCAGTTTCCTCAGTATTATTATCAATAAAATAGCAATAGAAGCTTCCTTAGGAATCTGTGCCTGTGTCAGGCCCTGCTTTAATCTGTAAACCGCCCAGCTCAGGGCCAAACACACAGAGGCATTCAGTACTGCTAGCAGTATTTTGTTATGGAGCAAAGAGCAGAAGGAAAGCTCCATTGCTAGTCCTCCTTTCTGTTTTCCCACCTCAACATCTGTCCGTGAAAACATTAGTCATATGATGGCTGTCAACAGCAGTATCATATCAGCTGCCATGAGGACAGGGATTTTATTATTTTTATTTTATTTTTACTTCTTCTTTTGAAGCTGTTTTATGACCAATTGTACATTTTTCAAAGGTCACCCCCAAAGGAGGTGAGACTCTAATGCAGAAGGGGTGTGGGTCAGCTGCTAAACACTCTTGTAGGACTTACTCATAGTGTCTCCCTGAGCCCAGAAGGCACAGTTTCTGGCTTGGAAAGGGAAATAAACTGTGTTCTCTCTTTCATTGATCTTAGGTTTATATAGGAACAGCAGATGATCTCCAGCTACAAAATACACTCATGTGTCTACCTTATTCTACCGGGCTTCACATGTTATAAGAGTGAAATTCAAGGCTGCTGCCCATGGAGAGGATATCCAAATTCATGGGGAATCTGCTCAATATGGGATACTCTATGGTGAATCCTAAACTATCTTGAGGATTTGTAGATTCAGATTTGAATAATCTTCAACAATTAGTGCACCAGGAGATATAGTCTCAAATGTACAAATGAACTGGAACTCATAATTTATTCCATTACATGCTGTAAATGATGTGGAGTATCACTGCTCTTGAAATGAAGCATCGGGAACAAGAAAACCTCATGAATATGTAGTTGCTGAGCAGTTGGTTTAATTCGTCCACCAGCTAAGTGAGTGTCTTCTTCAAATTTATACCCCAGAGATATTTCAATTTTATAGATGTATTGATTTTTAAAACCATGTAGAAATGGTCTATAATACAGATGCCAATGAGGTAATATAATGGTGGTCTTTATATAAGAAGAGTACAAAAAGCTAAATGTACACAAGAGAAGTAGCCAAACAAACAAACAAAAAAAGAATATGGAAATAATACATTTCACCAACAACTAAAATCTTTTTTCAATTTAGTAGTGAAAGGAATTAAATATGACTGACAAAATTGTTCTCTCTGTCCCTCTTTCTGTGTGAATACACTTTCACACACACATACACACACACACACACACAGATACACACACATGTGTATATGTGTGTATGTATAAGTATATATGAATATATATATATATATATATATATATATGAATATATATATACTTATATCCATGCCTAAATTGACTGCTAATTAAAAGATGTGTTGCTCTTATTTCACAGAATACACTTAAGCAATCTCATTTTATCTTCTCTATAAAGACTGAAGGGACTCCTAGGTTTTACTAGTATTACTCAAATCCAGTCCCCGGCTGCTAATTAGAGAAACAATTCTGGTTATTGCAGGCATTTAGCAGGTAAATAGCACCTCTTTCATAATCCCCATCCTGCATGAGACGCTTGACGTCTGCTTCCCCATGCTGTCTGTGTACAACCATGCCTACCCATGCTGGAGAGCAGACATGGGGTCATGAAGTAGGTTATATTCATGTTTCTCTGATACCACAGTCCTATGGGACTATATGGATTATAATTTATTAGTTAAACAATGATCACTAATGCTTATTAGCTAAGATGTTCTCATTTGAATTGACAAGAGGGAGCAGTTCTTTTACATTAGGCACTGAAAGTTTTTTTTTAAATGTTTTTCCTATGTATTTTATTTTATTTTATTGATTTTTTACAGAGAGGAAGGGAGAAGGATAGAGAGTTAAGAAACATCAATGGGAGAGAAACATAGATCAGCTGCCTCCTGCACACCTCCCACTGGGGATGTGCCCGCAACCAAGGTACATGCCCTTGACCGGAATCGAACCTGGGACCCTTCAGTCCACAGGCCAATGCTCTATCCACTGAGCAAAACCGGTTAGGACAAGGCACTGAAAGTTTTAAGCAGTAACAGTGTTCAGTCATGGCCAACATTATCAGGTTCACAGTAGTAACCAAATCATGATTGCTTTTAGTCTCTAACAATAAATGAGTACTCAGAGAGCAGCCTTCCTGCCATGTTGAATTTTGTTCTGTTAAACCTTAAAGCAAAAGGGATACCTATTCATGGAAAATCATGAGGGGGTAGAGTGGAGACATTTTCACAGAGAGTGCATGACCTGTGAAGAATAGGACCTCAGTAGAAGGTTTCATTTGGTGATGAGTGTGAAACATTTTTTAAAAAAATATTTCTTGATTTCAGAGAGGAAGGGAAAGGGAGAGAAAGATAGCAACATCAATGATGAGATAATCATTGATCAGCTGCCTCCTGCACACTCTCCACTGGGGATTGAGCCCACAACCCCAGCATGTGCCCTTGACCAGAATTAAGCCTGGGACCCTTCAGTCCATAGTCCGAAGCTCTATCTACTGAGACAAACTGACTAGGGTGAATGTGAAACATTTTGCATCAAAACCTTTCACAACTGGTGTCCATTTTCATCCAAATTCAACTGGCGTATTAATTTTCTGCCTAGGTGGTTGTGAAGCGTCAGGGGATAGGGAGCTGGGCTTTTTAATTTTTTTAATTTTTAAATTACACATTTGAAATGTTAACGTCTGCTTAATTAGAACTGGAAATATATAGCCATTACTTATTAACAGAAATTATCTATCTATATAAAAGCCTAATTTGGGAATTCGACCAACCAGGACTTCAATCACTTGCTATGACATGAGCTGACCACCAGGGAGTGGTGTGAAATGAAGGGAGGCCCCAGCTGGCAGCCAGCAACCTCTAGGGATTCTACCCGTGCATGAATTTCGTGCACTGTTCCTCTAGTTATACATAAAAAGGTAGCAATTTTTAGTCATTGCCATGATGATCAGATTAATTCTGCTAGTCACATAAAAATGATTTTTAATCCTCCAGCCCAATATATCACAAAATGTATTTTGTGAAACACTAGTCCAGGAAAAAAAATAGTCAATGAAAGTAAATGTAGGAATTTTACATACTAACAACATCTTCCCAACCCCAGTCTTGTAAGAACTACATTAGCAGACTAACAATCTGAGATATTCTCTGATAAACTTGTTTAACTTTGTTTATATAGGCATTTCCCACAATTATTTGACCACCAAATCCTACAAACATTCAGTGCTCACATTCTAGGCACTATATTTTAGGAAAGATTGTTCTAGTCAAAAACAACTCACAGTAACAGATTAGAAAGAAACACATAAAAGTCTACAAACCCAAACCTGAGCCATACTTCTGTCAGATTCTCATAAATTATATATTTTATGAAGTTGCATATTCTGGGTTCTTTTAACCTTGCTGGACTAATGGTCTTTTAGATTGAGTTTTCAAAAAAGTGAAATGCATTCAATTTGAAAGCCTGTTGTTTTTTATTTTTTGACAATTTAAGTTTTAAGTGAATTGAGGATAATAGAGGTAGAGGGAGATATTTAAAAGTTATACTTACTCAACTCTCTAATGAGCTGTTGAACAAGTGGTCATGTATGCTACTTTCTTATATGGGCCTCGTACATTTTTCCATCGGGTACTTGATAGTTCTTTTGTAAAAACTATTGGATATCAGTAAATAAATTTTCTAAAATATCTGAAGTGCCTAAAGATTAAGCATAAAACATACCTAGTATGTTCTTCACCTGGTTTAAGAGACAGAACAAGAGGCTGGCCGAGACCCACTTGTGTGATCTTCCTCAGTCCCATCCATCCCAACCCACCCCCCACCACCTCAAAGGCAGCACTGTCCTTACCATTGGAGCCACCATTTCAATCTTTTCTTTATAATTATCTGCTACATCCATCAATAAATTCATGGACATTTTTAATTTTCCCAAAGAAAGAGAAATATCTGTTGTAAAATAACTATCGTTTTTTTAACCTCACTGTCAAAAAGCAAAGATGATGGATTTTGTAAATATCTATAGACGCCTCATAAAAAATTTATTATCAATCTGCATCTAAAATAAACCTGATTAGAGGAGCTAACATGAAACTATCAAAAATTAAAACTAAAAAAAGATAGACAAGTTAAAGAAGTTTCATCACACATATATATTTGGCAAATGTAGAACTTATAATAAAAATGTGACAAGCTTAATAATTTTTTCTTCTTATACCGTACTGGAGCTGTGTGGAAACTTTTGAAAATAAAAGAGCCCAATAATGAAGCAATTATGAAGATTTTTGACAAGTATTCTCACATTATTAAGACAGCTAAATGAAGCACAAATAATGAAATAAGACATTAGCAATTAATGTTCTAAAAGAAGTGTGATCTGTGGCAAATGAACAAGAAAGCACTACGATTTTTTTTTAAATAAAACAGCATATTTCTTAGTGAAATTTAAAGAGCAGTTTGCTTTGAAAATAATTTAAGCCACCTTGGCTCTGGTCTGCAAAATCTTTAAGTGAAGAGAACTACTCTTCTTTCCTTGAAATTTGATTCTCAGAAAAACTTGTGATGTTTTGGAAATGAAATGCTGTACGTTTTTCTAAAAGTGAAAATATATTTATATTATATTCATTTCCCTTATGGAATGTTGGTGTTTTTTGACAACATGAAATTGTA
The DNA here is from genome assembly GCF_964212035.1 of Myotis nattereri. Lineage (NCBI taxonomy): Eukaryota > Metazoa > Chordata > Mammalia > Chiroptera > Vespertilionidae > Myotis > Myotis nattereri. The sequence goes on along the minus strand of NC_138075.1, from coordinate 135,673,296 downwards.
AATATTCAAATATAATGACTTGAATGTAATTGGAAATTTCATTATGCAGCTGACAAATGCTGAACATGAATCAAACCAGTAACCTTTGGGTGCATGGGATAGTGCTCAACCAACTGAGCCACACCTGCTAGGGCCTGCCATTAATTTAAAGTCAAAAGAGTTTTACATTCTAGATTTAGAATAGGGTGATGGGTTGAAGGAAATAAGATGGAGAGCTATAAGTAGATGTGAGAGTGATTTCTCAGCTCAAAAGATAACCCATCCCCAGAGTTTACCTATTTCACTCCTGCAAGACTACCCTGGAAGCCAGCAACCTCTGTCCAGGACTCTCCCAGCAACCATTGCCACTCCTGACATCAGTTTCCTCACTCTGGCCCATCTTCCTTTGCTATTTCTAGAGCCAAAAACCCCCAATGGAGGGTGGTCACAACACTTCTTTGCTGGAAATTCTCCTCTGATTCCCTTTTCCTACAGGAGAACACCAAAATTCTTCCCAGTCTGGAACCAACACCACTCCAGCCTCATCTCTACCTGACTGTAGCACCACTGAACTTGCAGCTTGGAGCTTCGTCTCATCTCTCCCAGCTGTGTCATGCACTTTATGGCTTATGCCATCTGCCCTTTATGACATATGGCCTTTGAATTGCGTCCCCAAAAGATATTTCTACCTGGAATCTCAGAATACAACCTTCTTTAGAAAAAGGATCCTTGGAGATGTAATTAAGATAAGGATCTTGAGATCATCCTAGATTAGGGTGGGCCCTAAATTCACTGGTGGGTATCCTGCAAGAGACAGAAAACACAGACAGATGGAGAAGGCCATGTGAAGATGGAGGATTAAAGATGGAGTAACGCATCTACAAGCCAGAGGAAACCAAGGATTGCTGGTAGCCATCAGAATTGGAGAGAGAGACAATGAACAGCCTTCCTCAGAGCTTCTCGAAGAAACCAACCCTGTCAATACCCAACTTCTGGCCTCCAGAACTGTGAAGAGAACAAATTTCTGTTGTTTTAAGCCACCAAGTTTGTGGTAATGTCTTATGCATGGCAGCCCAGCAGCCTAGTACATCCTCCCTCTGCTCAGGAGACTGCTATCTTTTCCATGCCGTGAATATCTTCCTTAACACTCAGCCCAAATCTCTTAATTCATCACAGCAGAGTAAGAGGTAGAAGTTAAATCCTTGACTATCTGGACTCAAATTCTACCTCTAACATTTAAAGATTAAAAACCTTTGGTTAAGTTATTTGACCTCTCTGGAACACTATATGTAAAAATGGGGATAATTACAGTATTTTTAGTAAATATTGTATAACATACCAAGCACTTGGATTACTTCTTAAAATATCAAAAACCATCAAAAGATGTCAACTATTATTTTTATGTGTCAAGCCCCTAATTTTTTCAGAAAAATAATTATTACCTGCTCTTTAATGGGAGTAATAATATAATAGGACTAGAGGCCCAGTACATGAAACTCATGTAAGGGCGGGGGAGCAGGGGATGTCCCTCAGCCTGGCCTGCACCCTCTCACAATCTTGAGCCCCTCAGGGGATGTCTGACTACCTGTTTTGGCCCGATCCCCAGCAGTCAGACATCCCTCTCAGAATCTGGGACCGCTGACTCCTAACTGCTCTTCTGTCTGCCTGCCTGATCGCCCCTAACCACTTGCCTGCCTTATCACCCCTAACTGCTTGCCTGCCTGCCTAATCACCCCTAACCATTCTGCCTGCCTGCCTGATTGCCCTTAACTGCTCACCTGCCTGCCCGATTGCCCCTAACCGCCTCTGCCTTGGCCCCCGACACCGTGGCTTCATAGGGAAGGACGTCCAGAATGACATCTGGAAGGTCGTTCGGCTGTTTGGTCTAATTAGCATATTACGCTTTTATTATTATATATACTAAATAAATGAGCTGGTGCACAAGGAAGACTTAGAGAAGGGACTAGTATGGGGTGAGTGGGCAGCCAATGTTCACTATTCTGATTATGTGCAAGCTTCTCTGAATTCTTCCCTCCTCTAGACTCATTGTAACTGGTCTGTGTATCTGTCTTTACTGGAATGAGAAGTTTGCACCCATAGGAACTAGCAGAAAGCAATAAGCTTTGTAGGTAGATAATCAGGGTTGAATCAATGAATGCATGAATGAGTGTGCACATGAAGTTGGTACTGCTCTCTTGCTGCAGATGGAATGTGCTTCCACTAATGCTAAATCCATTTATTTTGATGTGCAATGAGTTGATTATTTAACTGTCAAAACTATATTCTGAAAAGCTCCTGGAGGCCAAAGCCTCAGGCTTTGGGATTAGCAAGTCCTAATGAGTGCTTCTTGCTGTGCTGCTGGACATCTATGTGTCAGGCAGAGAGCTGCTTGGTCATGGCCATTTCTCACACTTGGATTGATTCTTTCCTTCACATCTTTGATTCCTTACATAGTGACTGACCTAGTTGCATACAAAGGTTTAGAGTTTGATGAAAGGTTTATGGTTTTTCATCAGGTGAATAAAAGACATGAGAACGTTGGTGTATTTCCTTGATAAAAGCAGCATGCCTGCCTGTATCTGCCCAGATGCCAGTTTAGAAATGGCACTTCCCAACTGATTGCCAAGTCCCAACTCTTGTGTCAGGGAATGTAGTTTTCCAGAGACAGGGGCAGTATCCAGTATCTATTTTTTCCAAAGCACTGAGTCTGTGTTATGGAAGATTCAAAGCTGAAGACCCTAAATGTTCAGGGAATAGTGAGGAATCCTAAAGGCTGGAACATTTTTTACAGGGATGCAAAGAATATTATGGGAGGCAATGTTTGACAAGGAGGTTGGCCTAGTACATAGAGGCCCTTTTGAAGGTTTGCAAATGGGAAGGTGTTGAATATTCCATATAAAGTGCCTTGCTTAATTAAATATTTTAGTAAAATACCTATCCACTTATTAAATGATAATGAGATATTCTTGCAATGCCAGGCTATAAAATATAATGGTTATCAACTACCCCCTACAAATAAACTTTAAAACACATATGTAAAAATTCAGTAACATTTCAGCATCCTGTCTTTTCCTGGAGACTGGGAGAAAAATTGCAGGAGAGGAAGACCTACACCGAAAAAAAAATTAAGATATAATCAAGAAGTATTTGTGTTGTATCTAAATATCAATAATAATAACACTGTACATTGCAAATAATTGAATAATAAAAGCAGTTCAAATTTTCTTCATTCTAGGCACTTGTAGGGCCTGCCTTAATGGTATATTTACTAGCTCCCTAAACATTATATTTTGGGCTTTCAAGATAAAAAATTTGTTCACAAATACTGTATTGGGTACGCTATAAGGGAATCCTATAAGTTTAACTCAAGTTGTAAATATTAATTTTGAGTTTTCATAGTAACTGCTGTCTTCTCCATGAGGCCAGTTTCACAAGAGAATTTCTCCAAGGTAAGTTTAAAATAAGGAAATACAGTAGCAAATGCATTAACAATATAAGACTCATATGGAGCTTGGAAAGAAAGATGTTGCTGGTGATTTAGAAATAAATTTCAACAGATTAAATTCAGGCTTTAATTAAGTTATAAAGCCCAGGAATTGCAAATTATAAAAGTTAATTGGAATTAGCTTTCTTAGGAGCACTATTATATGTATAATAAATAAAAGGGGGATGATGAAGGCAGGTGCTCTACCCTAAATAAAGAAAGGCAGATGACACATTAATGGACACATTCCAACAAATGCATTCTCTTAAAATTATTTTATCAGCCAACAAGCATTATTTCATCAGCTAGCAAACATTATATGTTTGTCATAAAATGTTTGTCATAAATATTCCATTTTGACAATGCGCACTCCATAACATGCAACAGTATAATATTAAAGTCCACTGAAATCAGCTAGCAACCATCCCAATGCATATCTCATGTACAATAAACTGATCTAATATCAAGCATCTTTTCTCAGATATGATTTTTCTACACATTTCCAAGTGGAATTTCAGCATTTGTTTCTTTTATAATAAGTGCAGTTTCTTTAAGGAAGCCTCATTGTCTTCAGTCTCACTGACTCTTTCCTCTATCATCCATTGATGAGCCCAGTAAGGATTCTTTGTTTCTGTCAGTGTTTTGTTTAATATAAATTTACATTTCTCTGGGATAAATGCCCAACAGTGCAGTTACTGGGTTGTATGGTAGATGGATGCTCAGTTTTTACAACTATATATATATATATATATATACACACACACACACACACACACACACACACACACACACACACACTAGGGGCCCGGTGCACGAAATTTGTGCACTGGGTGTGAGGGGCGGGGGGGGGGAGAGTGTCCCTCAGCCCAGCCTGCCCCCTCTCACATACTGGGAGCCCTCAGGCGTTGACCCCCATCACCCTCCGATCGCCTGATCAGCCCCTTGCCCAGGCCTGACGCCTCAGCCAGAGGTGTCAGGCTTGGACAGGGGACCCCCATCACCCCCGGTCACTGGCTCTGGCCCCCGCCCAGGCCTGAGGTCTCTGGCCCAGGAATCATGCCTGGGCAGGGGACCCCCATCTCCCTCTGATCGCTTGCTCCACCCCCCGCCCAAGCCTGACGCCTCTGACCCAGGCTTCAGGCCTGGGCAAGGGGACCATCATATCCCCCCAATCCCTGGCTCCTCCCCCCACCCAGGCCTGATGCCTCAGCCAGAGGAGTTGATCCTCATCACCCTCCGATCACCAATCACCGGATTGGCCCCTTGACCAGGCCTGAGGCCTCCGGCAGAGGTGTCAGGCCTGGGCAGGGGACCCCCAGCTCCCCGCGGTTGCAGGCTCCGCCCCTGCCCAGGCCTAACGCCTCTGGCCTAGGTGTCTGGCCCGGGCAGCAGGGACCTACAGTGGCAGCGGGGGGCACCACGATTGTGGGCTTCGCTTTAGGCCCAGGCAAGGGACCCCTAGCTCCTGGGACTGCCAGCTTCGACCGTGCCCAGCTCCCATCGCTGGCTCCACCCCTACTTCCTGCTATCACTGGCCAGGGCAGCAAAGGCACCTGATTCTCCGATCATGGCTGGGGGGCAGGGCAAAGGCGGCCCTGGGGCCGCCTTTGCCCTGACCCCCAGCTCTTAGCTCCCCCCTGGGTTTCCGATCACTGTCAGTGGCAGGGGGGCTTCTTCCTGCTTTCCCTTTCGCCTCCCTGCATTGTGCCTACATATGCAAATTAGCCGCCATCTTGTTCGCAGTTAACTGCCAATCTTAGTTGGCAGTTAATTTGCATATAGCCCTGATTAGCCAATGAAAACGGTATCGCCGTACGCCAATTACCATTTTTCTCTTTTATTAGTGTAGATATATACAGTTTTTACAATTGTATATATATATGTATATATATATGTATATATATGTATATATATATATATATATATATATATAATATCTTTATTTTTGATAGTATTACAGATGTCTCCCATATTCTCCCACTTTACCCTCCTCCTCCCAGCCCCTACGCACATCCCCAGGTCTTCACTATCCTATTGTTCGTGCTATCCATGTAAGTATATAAGTTATTTGGTTTATCTCTTCTCATCTCCCCATCCTCATATGGATATATATCAGTCTGTTCCATGCCTCCATGCTTTGGGTCTTATTTTTTTGGTCAATTCATTTTGTTCATTAGATTCCACAAATAAGTGAGATCATGTGATTTTTGTCTTTCTTATATGTTCATAGCAGCATTATTTACAATAGCTAAGATTTAGAAACAGCCCAAGTACCCATCAGTAGATGAATGGATAAAAAAGCTGTGGGACATTTACACCATGGAATACTATGCAGCTATAAAAAAAGAGGGATCTCTTATCCTTTGGGCAGCATGGATGGACCTGGAGACTATTATGCTGCCAGTGTTGTTGTTTTACTATTATTATTATTTCTTGCATTTCCTCTTGATTCTTTCTTAGAGTTTTTACTTCTCTGCTTACATTACCCATCTGTTCTTGCATATTGTTTACTTTTTCCATTTGAGCCCTTAGCATACTAATCAAAGTTGTTTTGAATTCCTTGTCTGATAATTCCAACATCTCTGCCACTGATACTCTCTCTCTCTTCAAACTCTGTTTTTTTCTTTTAGTAAATTTTGTAATTTTTAGTTGAAGTCTGCACATTTTGTATTTGGTAAAATAAGCTGGGGTCAATAGATCTTTAGTGTGAGGTTTTCTATTTATCTGGCTAGGAGTTAGATCTGCTCGTATTTCCTGAAGCTGTAGGTGTCAGAGGCTCACATCTGCCCTGGTGTCCTTGTTTTTGTCTCCTGTTGTCTTTGGGTTTCCCTAGAGACTTCTTGTTAAGTCAAGCCTGGACTGTACAGATCTGCCCACTCTCTTCCTCCTGATTCCAGCAGCAGTTTCTGCTTTGGGGCTTCTGCTTCATTAAGTTGTGGTTCTCTGTACCTCGCTGTCTCTCTAATTAGGGGAGCAGTGGATTGTCCTGCCACTTCAATTCTCTGATAGATAGAAGAAGAGTTGCTGAGTTTAAGTTTGTTTAGTTTTCTTCTTATTGGGAGGACAGGATTATGACTTTCAAGCTCCTTCCATGTGGGTCTGGAAACCAGAAATCTAAGAAGACACCTTTTTAACTTGTGAGAGTTTAGGAAAACAATCGAAAAGGTTACTTGTCAAGAAAATTTCTACACTATCAGCTCAGCATCACAATAAGCTCACCTTTCTGGGCCAGTCTTTAAGCTTAGATCCTGAGGAATGGGATTTTGAGAAACCTTAAAATGCAAAGATCTCCAGTGTCTTATGAATCAATCTGCTTCCATCTATATTTTCAACATGAATATGTCAGACCCAGAATGACATGATTTTCTGAATTTTTTCTGTGCTAGAGTAACATCAGTTACTTATGCTTACCAATGGGGAGGTGAAGATTATTCCTTTCTGGGGCAGGAGAATTAGATGTTTCCAACCAATAGTTTCACCATTTAATGTCGAGGTGATGAAAATTCTTAGAAAAATGACTATTGACAATATCAGCCGAATTTCTGCCTGGCATGCCTTACATAAATATGTCGTTTACTTTTCATAATTCACCCTAGAAGGTGTTATCATTCTTTGGTTAGAGATGAAAGAAGTGAGGGTGGTAATTGCAGGGAGAAAGGGGATAGGGAAAGGTGGAAGAGGGAATAGAGGCAATAAAAGGTGATGGAAAAAATAAAACAAATTTTGGATAAATGGTGATGAAAAAATACATTTTTTTAAAGCTCGGAGCCTGGGAATGTGCATGCTGCTTAAACCAATTATTGATGAGCTTAGGAGTAGAAAGCTCCCTTCCCAGGGTCAGGACAACTAAGACTTAAATTCCAGTTCTGCGTTTCCTTTGAAGGATTCTGTGGGACTTGCCTGACATCTCATTCTTGCTGGATATCTCCTCATTTTCCTACTTCTCTAACATCTTTACCAGTTTGCCCGGTGAGCCCTTATAAATAAATCATTAGTAAGGGGGAAAACAAAAAGAAAGAAGCGAGGGTCAGAGAGGTTAATTGACTTTCTCAAGGTGCCATTGTTGGTCAGTGACCAAGCCAGGATTCAAACTTAGCTCAGTTTCCAAAATTAGTACTCTTAACTACTGAGCTATAATTGTCCCTTCAGGAGTAAGCATTAGGGGGACAGATTTCTTTTTTTAAGATTTACCCATCAATTTTATGTTTATTCAACAAATGATTTTCTGAATTTGTTCTGTGCTACAGTAAAATCATAACTGATGTTTATTAATCGTGCATATATGCCAAACTCTACTCTAGGCACCATAAATCTTTGTCTCATAGAATTTGCATTCTAGGAAAGGGAGAGAGAAATAAAACAACTTAGTAAGTTTTATAGTTTATTAATAGATCATTTGTGCTACGGAGAAAAATAAGGCAGGGAAGGGGAAGAGGAACTGCAAATATAAATAGAGGTCACAGATGTTCTCACTGAAAATGTAGCATTTGAACAAAGACAGAGAGGACCTAAGGAGTGAGCCATGAGTCTGGCTAAGGGAAGGGCATCAGGAGAAGAGCTGACCAGGGCAAAGGTCCAAGTAGGGAGCTTGCTGGAGGATTTGAGGAACAGCCAGGAGACCGCAAGTGTGACTGGATCTGCAGAATGGTCGGGTACCTTGCATTAACATCCTCATGTATTTCAATATGGGTTCACAAAGAGAACAGAGACCATGAGATTAATTTGTTCTAGGGAAGATCCTAATGCTCTTACAGAGGCAGACAACAGAAAGGTGCTGGAACTTTCAACCACCATCTTTTAAAAGCATGGAGACTTCCCATTAGCTGATCTGGTACCAGAAGTGGGTGAAGAGACAAGAAGGTAGGATGTGGCGTAATGGTGTAGTAGGAGGATGGTTAGGATAAGAGTCATTACACCTGAGTTCTAGCCCTGCTCAGTCACTAATTGGTTGCATGGTCAAGAGTAAATACCTCTCTTGGTCAGAGTTACTTTATATGTGAAATAGCCTTTTGGATCAACTGTTTGTTCTCAGCAACTATCATGCTTCCTTTTCTCCCTACTATATCCTCTTTCTCATTCTTCTTACTATGTCAGCTCCATAGTAATAGGGCCATGGCTAATATTTATAGAGTGCTTTTTGTATTCTTCACCTGAGGATAGGTTTATTGATGTTAGAGAGAGTGGAAGGGAGAGAGACAGACAGACAGATATTGATTGATTGGTTGCCTTCCCTATGTGCCAAGACTGGGGATTGAACCCACACTTAGGCATGTGCCCTGACAAACAACCTTTCCCTATACAGGGTGATGCTCCAACCAACTTAGCCACCTGGCCAGGGCTTATACAGTACTCCTCAAGTATGCCTCTAATAGTGTTAGGTGTATTAAATCACCTAACACTCAAGAACACTATAGAAGGTATATACTATTTTGATTATCTGCGCTATACTTTACCTGAGATTGTGGACTTGCCCATCCAGCTATTGAGTGCAGGAATACAGAGAATGAAGGTGGGGGTGGGGGTGCTGCCAGTAAGGGTCTGTACACAGGACTTCCTGGTCCTGGGTCAGGATCTGCTCAACTGGGCTCCTTCCACAGCCCTTCCCTGCTCTGGTTCTAAAGCAGCTGATAAAACTAGTATGTAAGCTATACATGCAGTCTTACATTTTTTAGTAACTACATCCTATATAATAAAAGGCTAATATGCAAATCAACGGAATGGCGGAACAACTGGTCACTATGACGCGCAGTGACCACCAGGGGGCAGACACTCAATGCAGGAGCTGCCCCCCTGGTAGTCAGTGCGCTCCCACAGGGGGAGCGCTGCTCAGTCAGAAGCCCAGCTCACGGCTGGCGAGCACAGCAGTGGTGGTAGGAACCTCTCCCATCTCTGTGGCAGCACTAAGGATGTCCAGCTAACGGGTTAAGCCTGCTCTTCACAGGGTTGCAACATATGGGACAGCAACAAAATACCATGTTTATGTTTTAGATATTTTTACATAGTCTTAACAAAAGCTGACACACACATAGAATTAACTGCATGCTGGGCAGTGTTCTAAGTGATTCATTTATCTTAACTCATGAAGACTCATGAGCGTCCCATAGGCACACTACATTGACTATCCTTGTATTGAATATAAGTAAACAGAAGAATCTAGAAGTCGTATAAATTATCCATGAACATGTGGCCAGGGACACAAATATATTGACTTAATGCAGACAGTTTGGCTACAGTGTCTATATTTCAACCACTTTGCTGTTCTCCTTAAGTGATAAGAGTTGGGCTTCAAAATTTTAGCTGTTATTTTTAAGTTGCTAGCAGACTGTGTGTACAACTAGCTGGAGCAAAGAAGGATACATTCATTTTCACTTGAAGTTGAAATACCCGACTGTGTTTCTATCTGGATTTATTTTAATCTCCCATTGATCCACAGATTTAAATCTGGGGATAGAATTTTAGATCAGCAGGGCACACTGATGAACACCAGAGTGAGGACTAACATATATTGCAGCCACACCAACAAGAAGCCGCAATGCCTTTTGGGGATAATTAGTGCCCTCACCTCTTTGCGTGCTCTCTGTAAGTCCGGTTATCCCAGAGCTCAGAGTACTTCCAGGAGATAATTAGGGGCTGCTGAAAGCTTCATTAACTCTGCTGGCCCACAGGGGCATTGTAAATGACTGCTTCTCAGACAGACTCACTGGCTTTCAGCAGCTTGAAACATCTCAGCCTTAATCCCCAGAGGATTGAACATGGATTTCTTGGATTATTACATTCTCTTCCGAGGTTTTGAATCTCTTTTCACAGAGACTGATGGCATTTCTGTGTCTTAAAGGCAACTTTGGGCACAGGAAGAGCTAATGCCACACATCTGGAGAAGCCTGATTGAAAGATGAGGACATAGTTTATGACCTGGGAAAGAGTACCCATCAAGATTTTACAAAATTATATATCTGTTGTATTTTCATGTATTCTAAATTCACATACATGGATTCATTCTTTAACATCATTCCTTAAAGTTTTTAACTTAGTATGTCTTTTTGAGATCTATCCATATTAATTCATACAGATCAAGCTCATTTGATTTAACATCTGTACAGAGCCCTATCATATCAATATACCACATTTTATTTACTCCCTCTCCTACAGAAGGTATTGAGTTTGTTTCTAATAGTTTATTATTACTATGTATATCTTTGCAAATATCTATCTGTATTAGTTTTCTAAGGCTACCAGAACAAAATACATAACTAGATGAATTAAGTAATAGAAATCTGTATATATAAAAATCCAGTGTCCATGATGACCGTGATGACCAAAAGACCAGTCACCATGAAGTGCATTGAGCACCTCTCAGCCCCTCTCTCCTGGTCCTCAGGCTCTGATCGCAACAAGGCCGGTGGCGGGTCAGTGGGGAAGTGAGAGTGGTGAGTAGCAGCAGGCAGGTGGGTGGGGCTGCGAGCAGTGATGGGCTACCATGCGCAATTTCGCGTGCTGGGCCTCTAGTTTAATAATAGCTCTAGAGGCTGGAAGTCCAAGATCAAAGTGTTGGTAGGTTTGGTTTCTCCTGAAGTCTTTCTCCTTGGCTTGCAGATGGCTGTCTTCTCTCTGTGCCCTTATGTGACCATTCCTCTATGTACATGCATCCCTGGTGGCTCTTCTTTTTCTTATAAGGACACCAGTCATATTGGATCAGGGTCCAGCCATATGACATCATTTGACCCTAATTAGATCTTTAAAGAGGTATGGTGAGGTTAGGAGTTCAACATATGAATTTAAGAGGGACACAATTCAGTACCAATAATGATACTGGAATCAGTCTAGACCAGGGGTTCAGAATAAGGGCTTTGGACTCAGGCTGCCTGGGGTAGGTCTTGACTCTCCACATGCTAGTCATGTGACTTTAGCAAGCTACTCAACCTTGTATCAATTCACTTGCAATGAAACCCATATGTCTTTTGGGTGTTGGGATTGTTAAAGGAGCTACATGTAAAGCACTACCACTGTGTTTCACTCAGTATTAACTATTTATAAGTCTATCTGTGTTTATTAAGAATACTTTATTTAGAACTGAACCTGGTCATGGAATTTCCAAGGCACAGGGGATACATTTTCAATTTCTCTAGATACTTCCAAAATAGCACTTTGTGGTGAGTACACCGATGAACACTTCCACCAGCCAAGTACTGTACAAGAGTTCCTTTTTCCTCTTCTTGGCCAAGAATTGATTTTCTTCATACTTAAACATTTTTATCCAACTGATGTTTTTTAAAAAAAGTATGCCATTGTTGAGTACATTCTTTGGTGTACATCTGTTTCAGGTGGTGTATACACCATAAGGGAAAAAGTATGCATGTGCTTCTGTAAAACCACTCCCTTAGCATAGTTCAAAGAAATATACAGTATAAACAAAAACTCTTTTGACATGAGTTGGAAGAAAGAAGGAAGTCAGTCAGGTTATTTTTCCCTGGCTTCCAGTTCTCTTTCTGTGTTTTTAGGGATTTTTACTTCTTTTCAGGAAGTAAAGATTGTCTTTTAAATGGAAACTTTCCAAAGGTTAACAAAGTGAAGTGCCTCTTGACCAGTGGTCATTTTTCTTTGGCTTAAGCATTAGCTCTCAAGTTTCACTTTGCCTGAGTCACTTGCATAGCTTGTTAATGATACTGATTACTGGATTTCATAGTCAGAGATTCCATTTTGACCCTCATGTGAGGACAAGAGTCTGGATTTGTAACACATATCTCTTGTGATTCATTTTAGGTAACATGTGGCCTACACTTTGAAAAATAAAACATTCTCTTGACATTTTCCTCAGTATTGTGGTATTTATTGTATTTTAACAATAAACATTCAGTCTGCAAACAAACACTGTCATGGACCTTGGGAATATGTTTTCCTGAGCCTCCTGTTTAATGTGAAAGCCACTGAGCTGGAAATTTCTAGGATCTTTCCAGCTTAGATATTCTGTGTTCTAGTCCTGTTACATGTCTCTTTCCTCATTTCCTCCAGGCCTTCAGTCACCCATGTAACCACACGATTCTTGGACTACATGTAGCTTTGAAACAATAGTAAATTTTTCTCAGGAACTTAAAATTCAGGGATATAAGACTACCCACTGAAAGTTAAATATTTAACTTAACTTTATAACTTAACATAACAGGTAAGTTCCTTACATTTTTAAATGTCCCCTTAGAACAGCAGTTCTCAACCTGTGGGTCGTGACCCCTTTGGGGGTCGAACAACCCTTTCACAGGGGTCGCCTAAGACCAACAGAAAACACATATATAATTACATATTGTTTTTGTGATTAATCACTATGCTTTAATTATATTCAATTTGTAACAATGAAATTGGGGGTCACCACAACATGAGGAACTGTATTAAAGGGTGGCGGCATTAGGAAGGTTGAGAACCACTGCCTTAGAAGATACAAAATCTCCCAGATGAAGTACTGGAAGCACAAGTTCTAATGTGATTGATGTTTAACTTAATATGATATAAAGCTATAGCTATCAGTGTGATAACATATCTGAAGGAAACAACGTGGAGATTGAGAAAGTATTAGGAATATCAATACCAAATAACAAAGAAAGAGAACCCAAAGAAGCCTGCCTCCAGTCCCTGCCCAGGGGGATAGTGCCCCAAATTTCAACTCTAGTTTATCCTCATACAAAAGTGAAGCCTTAAGAAAAAACAATGATGGAATGTCATGTTAATAACAATTTAACTTTGTTTATAATACAGCTTTTAACCAATTGATTTGGCCAGAAAATAAGATTCTACCTGGTGCTTGAGCATCACACTGCTAGCAAGACTATAAATTGGCACAATCTTTCTGAGAAGCAATTGGCTCAAATTAGCAAAAGCTTCAAAAATGGGTATTGCCAGGAGTTTATTAATTTCAAATTTTAAAATGTATTTAAGGAAATCATTAACGTAGGCAAATTCTTTTCTATAAGAAAGTTCATTACAGTGTTTCTGTCACTATAAATATATAACAAAAAGGAACCAATTATATACATTTTGGTATATCCTAAAAATAAGATCCTATTTAACCTTAAATAATGATGAGAACTATAAATGTTTTTACATGATAAGCTAAAAATAATATATTTTCCAGTGAAACAATAATCTTATAGTGTAGCAACGTAGCATAAAACATTTTTATGGTAGCCAGATGGTGTGGCTCAGTAAGTGGTTTGATTCCCTGGTCAGAGCACATGCCCAGGTTTTGGACTCTATCCCCAGTAGGGGCTGTGCAGGAGGTAGCCAATCTATTTTTCTCATCAATGTTTCTATCTCTCCCTCTCTCTTCCTCTCTGAAATCAATAAAAACATACAAATATACGTATTATATATGTATATATCCATAGAAAAAAATATATGCAATATACATGTATATTAAAAAGTTCCATAGTAATTATGTCTCCTTAGAAGGGTTATTGGTATGAATTTTTAAATCTTTTTTTTTTTTTTATCTATCTCTAGTTTCTGATTTTTAACATTAGAATTTTGGTTTCTATAATTGGTCTCCTGTGAGTTTAGTTAAGAACAGTCATTCATTCAGGAAACATTATTTGAGTATGTACCATGTGCCTTGGAATACTTCAGCAACAAAATGCATACAGAAACCTACCCTTGAAATTGACCTTCCAGTTTACATTCCAGCCAGTTCCTCTGAGCAAGAGCCATAATGTTAACTGACCTGGCCTGGAGTTCAGAGAGCTGGGCTTGCCATCCACCCCCACAGACTTGTGCACTCCCCCCTCTACTTCCCTAGGACCTGAGCCACCAAGACAGCAAGAGGGAGTGGAGGAGGAGCATCTTTTGTTACTCAGTAAGCCCCTTTCAACCAGGCCTGAGTTTATGCTAATGAGCTGACTCTTCATATCCCTGAGATAGCTTCAGGATGGGGACTGAAAAGACCAAGGCTTGATGAAAGGGTTGTAACTTTCACCCTGACCCTTGATCTCCAGGGAGGAGAGAGGGGCTAGAGATTGAGTTAAGCACTAATGGACAATGATTTAATTAATAATGTCTGCACAATGTAATCTCCATAAAAATCCTAAACAATGAGGCTCAGAGAGCTTCCAGATTGGTGAACACATCTAGGTGTTGGGAAGACGGTAGCCTGGAAAGGATAGAGAACCTGTGCATCCCTACCCCATAACTTCCCCCTGCACCTCTTCTATTGACTGTAATAGCAAGTAAAATGTTTTCCTAACTTCTGTGAACAGTCTAGGAAATTATGAAACCTGAGGAGGCGGTCGTGGAAACCCCTATGATTATAGCTGGTCAGTCAACAGTACAGAAGGCACAGACTTATGAGAGGTGTCTGAAGGAGGGGAGGGGGGCAGTCCTCTGGGATGGATTTCTTTAACCTGAGGGGTCTGACACACTAACTCAGGAAGCAGGTAGTGTTTGAAATGAACTGAACCACTGGACACCCAGTTGGTGTTCAGAGAGTTAGAGAACCGGTTGTTGGTGTGGAAACACCCCACATGTTTTGTGTCAGAAGTGTTCCAAGAGTAGAAACAGATCATAGTAGTAGAACCTAGGCTAACAGATGTGAGAGCCCTGTGAGTACCAGGAGCATATGGGCACACAGATTTATGCCTGTGGGTGGGGTAACTCATTCTACTTGAAAAAAGGAAATAATTTCACTTTGAACTTATTTTATAAAACTGAAAACTCTCCCAAGATAATGTTATTGGATTGTCAAATGGCATGACGATTTTTCTTTTTGTCTCTCTTTCTGTACTGTCTCTCTTGTCAGTAAATCTAGTAAAATGTCCCAGTGAAATTTTGTGACTATTTCTATAACATAATAAAAAGGTTTTCTTTTTCTTTCTTCTACTTGCCTCTGCCAGGTGCAAAGACAAAAAAGAAAGGCAAAACATTCAGAGAAAACCGATTTTGGTTCACTTACATAATTGGTTACTAGTTGAGATTGTGTTATTCATAAAAAGTTGATATTTCATCAAATGGAAATGTATTAGGCTTAGGAGTGACAGGTCTCTAATATTTCAGTCATTATCCATTCTGGTTAGATTAAATAATCAGTGTAATAGTCCTGCTAACAGATGGCATTATTGTGATTTTGGTAGTGGTGGAAGGAATAAGGAAAGTGGAATAAATCTTGGAACTTATTGAATTAGATTCACCAAAACCCACCGAAACTGAATTATGTTAAAAACAAAAACAAAAATGTATAGAATATTGCACAAACAACTGAGCATTCACTCTTTCTCTTGTATCAGAAGTATATTTTTAAAAGTATATTTTCAGTCAAATATATAGATATAGGAATATTTATAAAAATATTTTTTTTACAAATGGTAAAATGATTTTATTTTAATAAAAATATCCTCATTAGAAGCTGGCCCCTTCCACTGCCATTAGAAAGCAGCTTTATTGCTAAAAAGCAATCCACTTATTTAGATACTAGAGGCCCAGTGCATGAAAATTCATACACTGGAGGGGGGTCCCTCAGCCTGGCCTGCCCCCTCTCACAGTCTGGGAGCCCTCAGGGGCGGGAGGTGACCCAGTGATCAGGGGAAGGCGATGCCCCATCACACCTCTGCTGCTGGCACTGCCGGCAGCACAAGCTTTGGCCGGCCCTGGTTACCTGAGCCTCAGGTGTCCCTGGGCATCTGGGGAGCTGCCATCCAAGGTTTGTCTGTACCTCTGGCCAGCCCTGGGAGCCTGGGGGACTCCAGAGACAGGTGTGGCTGAGGGGACGGGCACCGCCATCTTATGGCTGTGGGCATCACCATCTTTGAGGGCGGGGCAGTCCATTAGCATATTCCCTCCTTATTGGCTGTGAGCGCCGCCATCTTTGCAATGGCGTGAGGGTCAATTAGCCTATTCCCTCTTTATTAGATAGGATAATCTTCTTAGGCAATTTAAAATTTTTCCACCTTCATATATAAATGGGGGGGGGGATGTAATAATAAACTGCGTTACAACTATGCATAATGTGCTAACTGAGTTTATCACTGTGTCTTAGGGTTCTAGGTCATTTTATTTTATTTTTTGTATATAGTTGTGATACGCAGAATGGCAAGCTGGGACTCTCTCATTGAGGGTTCTTGACCTATGAAGTTTGAAGAATAAAATTCTCGGGCTAATATATTTTAAACAAAAACATGGAAGTTTATTACAAGGTTATACAAACTCCCTGTGGGAAGGGGTGGCCAAAGGGGAACCCCTGGGGAGGGGTCCCTAAGTTGGGAAAAACCTTTATCTCTCTATAAAATGGGAAAAACCTAGCCCTGTGGGTCTCTTTGTCTATGGGTTTATAAATGCTGGAAGCTTCTTTGTCTCTTCATTCCACTTTCTAATTGGACCCTTCCTTGTTTTATGCCCCCAGTGCTTTCCTAATTGGCCATTCCCGCCTCCCACTGATGCCTGCATGGCATCAGTTTCAAAGTTTATAAGCTCACCGGGTGCCCCCTATTCTTCTTCCTCTTACCTTGTAACATTCTCGTAAACAATCAGGTGGCTTGGGGCCTTCTCTGTGGTCACATATGCATTCCTCTCCCATGGACCCTTCCCTAACACTGCCTCTCCTGTCTTTAAAATCCTTTCAGTTGTATTTTCCAAATGTTTCACATGAGTAAAAAATTAAATGTTAGTCCTTACTGGTGTTGCTCAGTGATTAGAGTCCCAGCCCGTGCTCACAAAATGGTCTCGGCTTTGACCTCCGGCCCGGTCAGGGCATATGTGGGAGGCAGCCAATAGATGGCTCTCTCATACCTATGCTTTTCTCTTTCTCTCTTTCTTTCTCTCTCTCCCCCTCCCTCCCCTTCACTATCGGGTAAATATTTAAAAAACAAACACACAGCAAAATTAAATATTATTAAGTAAAAGAGGGTGTGTATTTACAATATTTCATATGCTTTACAACCTGGTGAACAAACTGAATTACCAAGCACAATAGAGACAGACTCATAGATAGAGAGCAGGCAGACAGCTCTGATGGAGGGTTGGGCAGTGGCGGGGGTGTGGAGGGATTGATCAAAAAAGACAAAAAAATAAAAGAGAGAGAACTCACAGACATGTACATGGACAACAGAGTGGTGATTGCTGGGAGCGGGGGTTGGAGGTGGAAGAGGGCATAGAAGAGCTAAGTGGTGATGGAAAAAATAAAATTTAATTAATTTAATTGAAAAAAGAAAGGAAACAATAGCTTCACAAATAGCTATGTGACTTTCTCTAAGGTCACATGTGCCTGATTATGGCAGGAATATGATTAAAGTTGTTAAATTTTTAGTCTAGAACTAAAATAATGGTGGGGGTGCTGTTTTTTCTTGTTACTCTTATTTTAAAGATATTGTCCAGTAAAATACACTGAAAAATTTGAACAAAAGACAAACAAACAAACAAACAAAAACCCAGGCCAGCCTCATTGAGTTCAAACTACACTAATATCACCTTTATTTATAATAGTGTTGGACTGCTTTGCTGCTCCAAGTCAGGAAAAAATAGGTCCTTAATCCCTTATGTAGCATTTGGTTTACTGATGAAATTCTTGAGTGCTTCTAATTGAGTGGGTCATATTGCCCAGTGCTAAAGAGAGGTTAGCAGGCTGATGAGTCAGCTGAGGTCTCTCACTCGATCACTGGCAAGGAAACCTTTTCTTGCTTAGAAAAAAAGTACCCCAGGCAAACCCTTGACAATTGCTTCCAGACTGTGGAGTTTTAACTGCTTTTTCAGCATTTATAAAGCCCCATTGCTTGAAAAGGCATTCATTTCCGCAGCTTTCTTTCTGCATCCCCCCCCCCCCCCGCTCCCCCCCCCTTTGCTTCACAGTCTTGAGATTAGCTAATGGAATATCTTAATTAGCAGTTGAAACAATGGTCAATTCAGCAGAGAATGAATCTGTTTACACCTCTAGTCTAAAATGCCTTCATTAGGATTGAAAGTCTGGAGTTCCACTTCTGTTTCTAATTCCTCCAGGAAACGTGCTCAGCCCTCACTGTTCTATCATTTTCTATTGTAATGGCAACTGAAGTTCAGAAAAACTAAGTAAAGCAGCTAGTACAAGCCTGCTGGACCTGTTAGAACTCAAACGTTTCAACCACTAGTGTCTATTGTCAGAGTGGGCTCTCAAAAGCCGAAAAGGCATTTACAGAGTGAAGGGTGTGGAAGGGCGTTCTAAGGAGAGAGGGGTGAGGGGAGAGAGGAAGATTTTGAGAAGTCCTGACCCTTGGCCAATAACACCTTATTTCCATGGATCACACCATTATTTTCTAGTTAGAAGTCTCAAACTTGGCCTTGTCTCCAGCTCTGTCACTGCAGATGACATATTTCAGCAGGTAGTCAAAATTGCCAGACTTCAGGAATAACTGAGCCACCAAAATTAAATTGGATTTAAAAATTTCGGATTGATACTGACTCCCCATCTAGCACCCGTCTCTCCCCTCACTTATAAATCCCCATTTCTCCTAGATTAGGGGCACATGAGCATCTCTCTTACTCAGTTTATGTAAAAACAAGGCCCAAATTTGAGAACCATTAGGAGGAAGTCTTACTGACTGACTTCCTTTCAGCTCATGCTAACTTCCATCTTCTCTAACAATATGCATGTTCTTTCAAATAAAAGATCTGCTGTGAAATCATTTAATGAATAATTTTAAAACAATAGATTCACAGAAAGGAGGGACTTTCGAAGATTTTGAATTGCTTGGTTTTAACCCCAAAATTGGGGATAATATAAATGGGTGGTACAATGAGATATTGTGGGTAGGATTTTCCTAGACAATTACTGAACATATTAACTGGTCCAGAGATGTTGGGGTCCTCCTGAGAAGACACTCAATTTTCCTCACCTTGCCTTAGAACAGTGGTTCTCAACCTTCCTAATGCCGTTACCCTTTAATACAGTTCCTCATATTGTGGTGACCCCCAATTTCATTGTTACAAATTGAACATAATTAAAGCATAGTGATTAATTACAAAAACAATATGTAATTATATATGTGTTTCCCTATGGTCTTAGGCGGCCCCTGTGAAATGGTCATTCGACCCCCAAAGTGTTCGGAACCCACAGGTTGAGAAGCACTGCCTTAGGATGTGTGTCATGGTATAGTGTGGGCAAGAGAGATTTATTGTTGAGGAGTCCCATGTTGAGGAGTCCCAAAGCCACTCGGATTTCAAAGAATTGACAAGGATCATGACAAAAAGTAATAGATAGGCCCTGGCTGGTGTTAACGTAAAAAAATAATTCAGACCTGTAAAGAATTCTTGTGAATTAATTTGAACCAAACTGTCGACATATGCCGGGAAGCAGAACCTCAATGAATTGAGATAATGCTCTAGAGAATGGTGGGTTACATCTGTATTTATACATTGCAATCAAAGGAAGGGACGTAGGTGGGTTACATGAAATTCATTGGTGATAGATTAGGGAGGTGGAAGGAAGCAAATCAGGGAAACCTCTTGGATAGGGTAGAAAGTGAAATGATGGACATGTGCTTCTCTCACACAGATGGGTACAGGATAGTTTAACATAATTAACAGTTGACAATTACCTTGATAACAATAGCAATGAGGGAATGTTCTGGTGCCATTTGTTGTGCTATGAGGGGTGGCGGGGGGGAGGGGGGGGGTAAAAAGGAAGTTACAAGTTACCCAGACATTTCACAGATAGGTTATCTTAGAGGCAAAAAGGCAAATGGGCTCAGTAAAGATCTACGTTGATCTTTGTCAGGGAAAATATTTGCCTAGGACATGACTGCCCACTATAACCTGTTTGTAGTTAAATATTTAATTTTCAGACCATCTTTTGTGGTTATTTTAGGTCTCTGAGTTTGCAAGCCTGCCACGCAGGCCCCCCCTGAGCGTGTCAGGTTAGCATGTGGCCACTTTCGTCCACACTGGTGTGGCTCAGTTGGTTGGGCATCATTCTGTGCACCAAAAGGTTGCCGGTTAGATTCGGGTCCGGACACATGCCCTGGCTGGGGATGGATCCCTGATGGATCCTCGATGGAGGGGCTTGTAGGAGGCAGCCAATGGATGTTTCATTATCATATCGATGTTTCTCTCTCTCTCTCTCTCTCCCTCTCCCTTCCTCTCTATTTAAAATAAAGTAAAACATAAATAGTTCTATTAGAATGAACTGAATTCCCGAGGGTGCTAGCGATGCTGAGAGTGCTCTGAGCAATAGAATCATACATTTCAGTGACGAAAGTAACCCCTAGTGTTTTCCTTAAGGACTGAAAGTTCTAAGTGTCTTGCATGTTCAACAACCCTGTACAATTGCGAGCAGCTACTTGCTACTCTTAATTTTAAGCCTGAGGATAGCGAAGTCAGAGAAGTTATACAACTTGGCTAATGTCACTCAGGGACTTAGGCGGGGAGGCTGAAGTGTACGCCAGCTTCCCAAGTTTCCGTCCAGCGCTGTTCACTACACTGCGCAATGATCACAGTACAGTCCCGTCACAGGGCAACGTTTTGTAGGAAGTCCAAGCTAAATGGCATTTTTAGGTCCTTATTTTATTTAGGTGCTTAAAATGGATTATGAGGTTTCCCAGAGGCAAGATGTACCTAAGCCTAATAAAAAGAGGAGACAAAAAGAACGCAGGTTGACAACTTTGGGTTCATGTTTTTGAGAGTTTCCTCTACTATCCTATGCACCTTCTTCAGCTTAGCCAGCCTAAGGCAACTTCTTTGTTTCCTAAGCTTGCTAAGCAGACCACTGAAGATTTTGACTGAATATTGCCTTTAAAGAGAAAAAAAAAAGATCTCAGTTATGTGGATTTTTGCGACATATCAATTTTTATGTCTGTTCTCATTTATCTCAACAAACTTATTGAAACTCTTCAGACTATAAACTGTACCTTGCAATAAGTGTCTAAGGAAGTGGCACATCCAAGCATATTTATTTTCGGTACACGCTCGTTCTGCATAATGTACTGCTGAGAGGGAAGTAACAGGCTGCTTCTAGTAGCAAGCAGAGCTCCAAGAGAACACCATGTATTAAATGTGTCCTATATTCATGATTTGGTGCTTATGTTATAATTTTAAATCTCACAACCCTATGCTTAGCAATTGTAAACTTTTTATTCTTGTAAAAAATAATAAGATGACTTTTTGTAGAAATTTCTAGACTGTACTTGCCAAATATATATTTTACAACTGACTTTCATAGAGAGGTACCTGACTCATGTGCTTATAACTGAAAGAGTAATGTGGATTGAACATGGTTTTATAATGGCATGATTGGCTGACTTTGGAAGCTTTTATTTGGTAAGTTTTAGAAACAATACTTGAAAAATTGAGGTAGCTTCAAAAATTAAAATTATGATTTAAAAATATGAAAATGATGTAAGAGATAGAAGCTGTGATAATTTTGTAAAAATAACTCACTCCCCGCCGTGGCCAGATGGCTAAGTTGCTTGGAGTGTCATCCTGTACACCAAAAGGTTTCCGGTTTGATTTCTGATCAGGGCATATACCCAGGATGCAACCAACTAATGTTTCTCTCTCACATTGATGTTTACCTCTCTCTCTTTCCCTTCCTCTCTCTCTAAAAATCAATAAAAACATATCCTCAGGTGAGGATTAAAAGGAAAAATAAATTACCTTCAACAAGTTAATAGAGAGTTAAAAAGAGGAAATTAATGGGGTACTGATACTAAAACAAGAGACAAAATTGAATATTCTATAATGCAGACATGAAAAATCAGTAAGAGAGTAAATGTCAGGTAATTATTCTAAATGTATTACATGAATTAACTCTTTTAATTCTCAGACACCCAAGGAAATAGATACTGATACTATCCCATTTTACAGATCAGTAAACTGGGAAACAGAAAAGTTAAATCACTAGCTCAAAGTAACAGGATTAGATCTAGCTCCTTTTCCTACTGACCTACTTTGCATCCCTGTCATGAATTAAATTTCCGTATATTTATGGATCTATTTCTAGGTAGTCTAGATATATTGCTAAATCTGTGCCATTTCCACATTGTCTTAATTACCTGTGCTGCAAAACAAGTGCTGATATTAAATAAAGAGGAATTCTCTTGGTTATCTTTCGTCTTCTAAAATATTTGGGCTCTTCTTTGCTCTTCACTCTTTCATATACTTAATAACGAAGTTCCTCAGATTCCTCAAGTGCCATGAAAAATTCTATCATAACTTTTATTGAACCACTTTGAATCTATAGAGAAATTTTTAGAGAACAAATATCTTTTGAATATTCTTTTCACTCACTAGATTAACAAATATATGTTTTTAAAAATGAGGTGACCCAATCTAGATCACAGAAAGTGAAATGTTTATTCTCCTACCCAGCTTGAGAGAAATTAAATTGTAAGTGTAATTTGTCTAAAAGCAATTTGACAAAATGTTTGAAGAGCTTTAAAGATCATAACTTTAATCCAATAATCAAAATTTTTCAAATCTATATATCATAAAGAAATAATTTGAGAATCTGTAACAGATTTATATGTAAAGATATTTACTAGATGCTATTAATAATTGAGAAAATTATAAATAATCTAAATGCCCAACAATAGGAATGTGATTAATAAATCCATGATGCATTAGTCATTTTGAAGGATTCTTTAATGATATGGAAAAACACATGATAAAATGTTAAGTGTAAGAAAGTATGATACAAAATTATATACCTTGTGTGCTCATAACCTTTTAAAAATTATAAGAAAAAGCCTAGAAAAATTATACTTAAATGTCTTCAGTGATTTCCTTTGAGAAATAAAATTATGGGTAATTATTTTTCTATTCTACTTTCAAAGTTATCTTCAAAAAAGTATCAGAGATGATTTTCATTCGAGAAAAGCAAAGGAAAACGTTTCTCAGTGGCTACTTTCATTTGTGACCATGTAAAATTCTAATGGAATAATGGAAACTTTGTGTTTCTAATAGTAAATATCTGGTATCAGCGACTCTAAAGAATAATGGTTCAAAGCTGACTGTGTCCATGACAGGTGCCTGGCCTTTCCTTGATGTGCCTCTGGACTGTCTCAGAAGGAAACACTTCCATGAAGGCACTTTTGCATGCTCTGTCACTGTCCCACTGACCATTTATCCAAGATAAAATTCTTCAAGTAAAAACGTCCAAGGCTTTGAGTGGCACTGCAGTGTCAGAAAACATTTCATTTAGACATCAGACGTGTGTATCTCAGGCAGCAGGAGCTTAGATATACAATGAAGTTTTAAGCCATGTGGAGAACCCAAGAGAGCAGGGCGCATGTATCTTTGAAGTTTCTATGCCCACATGTCATTAACAAATGCTTAAAAGCTCAGTTCACTGAACCTTGCTGTTACTATGCAGGCATTCATATTTGTTATCCAGTGAAGTGACTGCTACATGTTGCCTAATAATAAAACTACTCAGTTGTGCTGAGATGTTCATAAGGTGAAAACTGGTTAGATTAAAATCCCGAAGAAGTTGCTTAGAAAGAAAGTTTATAAATATGTTATACAGAAGATAAAACAACAACAACAACAAATAGGAGTAAGAAGAAAGTAACAGGTTGGACGTTATGGGTGTTCTTTGAAATCTTTCTCCATTTCTAAAGCAATGAATTTCTGTCTGTCATGTAGAGTTGAGTATTTTGAGTCACATATTTTGAGTTGAGTATCACTATTAGAACTAGGTTACTCTCTGAAAAATATATCCCATACATGGAATCAAGCAAAGAGGATGATTTCTTTCCTAAGAGGAGTAAAATGATTTTCTTGAGACATCTTGTTCATACTCTGACTGTTATATTCCATTGCATGCATTTCCTGTTTCAGACAGTCCAGT
Source organism: Myotis nattereri (assembly GCF_964212035.1). NCBI lineage: Eukaryota > Metazoa > Chordata > Mammalia > Chiroptera > Vespertilionidae > Myotis > Myotis nattereri. The sequence goes on along the minus strand of NC_138075.1, from coordinate 135,649,051 downwards.
GGAATGCTTCTGGTGCTATGTCATTCACCAAATCTCATTTCTCACGCCAGTCCCCGGCCTGGTCTGGGGCTGTTTTCCTGCTGGCCTTCCTGGGATCGCAGTGATGGATGGGCCTCTGCTTTGGATGCTACACCACACAGCTCGACAGGAGGAAGAATTTCAAGAAGTCATGGAATCACAGTAAAGCATCAGTAAGGACCTAGTGCCTTAGAATGAAAAAACAAAACAAAAACACACAATAAACCTTGAACATTGATAACCTAGAGGACATTTCAAGGCTATATTTGTCGGCATAAGAAAAGATTATAGTAATCAACTTTCAGAAGACTAGTCGTGGGAGAATAGTCACACTTAATAATCATTTTTCCCTCTTGTCAAATATTTCTATGACCTTGTTTAGTGAAGAATAAGAATTAAGTTCATGCTATTTATATCATAATTTCACTTTTAATATATTTTTACTTTCCAGTGTGATAAACTGGAAAACGACAGTGTTGTACAAAGATGTAGTTAATCATCTAATATTTGTAAGATTATTGCTGAAGTCATATTTTTAGGAAAAAAAACCTTCAAAAATTGTATCACTGTATCCCTTTTTAAAAGAAATATGTTTCATTGATTTTCTTAGAGAGAAGGAGAGAGAGAGAGAGAGAGAGAGAGAGAGAGAGAGAGAGAGAGAGAGACATCTATGTTGATTGGCTGCCTCCTGCATACCCCCAATGAGAATTGAGTCCACAACCCTGGGCCTATGCCCTGACTGGGAATGAAACCAATGACTTTCTGGTGCATGGGACAATGCTAAATCACCTGAGTCCCACTGGCCATGGCACTGTATCCCTTTTAAAAACAATAACATAGAGACTTTTCTTACTCTTTCAGTTTTGCATATTTTTAGAGTATGAGTAAATTAGCTGCCTTAAGGATGTTTCTTTTGAGTCAGTTTATTATCGTATCCTATAAATTTCCCCCCTCCTATTAAGCTGAAAATAAACTGTGTGCTTCTTTCAGATTTCCTATAAACTATGGAACTATTCTTTTCCAAGATAATGGATTGAAACTGTATACGACAATTTGCTAAAATAACAATTATTCTGTCCTTTTCTTGCAAGTTACTATTTTTTTCTGTGAATTTCCTAGTTACTCCTTTTTAAAGGTACAGTATTCCACCCACACACCTGTACAGTCTGCCTTTTGCACAGTTATGACCCAGATTCTAAGTGCTATATTAATGGCACAAAAAGTGTGAGGCTACAAAGGCAGTGAGGCTATAATTATTGAGATGTAGATTACAAAATACCCATGAGAAGAAGGAATTAAGTGGAAAACAGTCTTACATTAGATATTAGACAGAAGATTTTCTTAAAAAAATGTCAAATAGCCCTTAATAGTACATTATCTTATAGTGTAGTGCCGCATCAAGCTAAGTAACACGCTTGGACAGTATGCTACAATGCTCAGTTGTCCCACTGCCATCTGGGGCTTTTCAAAATGGTACCACTTTGTGCATCTCTCATTTGGTGTTGCCATATGAAGAATATTAATAAAACACATTCTAGTAGGCTTCCACAGCTGTGGTGACCTCCATGAATTCCAAAGTATTTCTTTTCTTCTTCCATCTCTCACCTTTACATTACTCTAGTACTAATTTTATACTACACAGCATTGAAATAAACTGTCACATGGAAAATATTAGTGAAATGACAGTAATTACCCTCTATTGGATCTTGTCACCAAAATGTATGAATTATTCATATCTACTGTTTGGCCATTGACCTTGAGCAAGTATGTCTTGACATCAATTGCAATTTATGGGCCATTCTTTTACTGGTCGGCATTCTGTTTTGAAATTCCTAGATGTTTAGTTCCTTCTTGGTTTTACATAATGACTTTATATCTACTGGGATGACACTGCATCTCATTCAAGTGGATGGGATTGAATAAGGATATAAAATGTCTTAGCATTATATCATCACGGATCTATGACTTTGCCAAACAACTCTATTTTCCTCTTCGGGGAAATGGGAGTAAGTTTTATAGGCTGCTAGTCACATAATGAAGATGCAGGTATGTGTAAACCAGGATCACAAGCATATCAATGTTGTATAAGTGCCACGTTTTTTAAATTTCTCATTCCTAATTATAATTAACAGTGTCTGCTATTAAAGGAATGAGAGGCTTCTGCCTCTGCTTCTGAGTTCTGAATGGCAGAGGAGTTCCATTCTAAGTCCGTTCGCCCCTGTTTAAATCTGAGTTATTTTGAGCAACCACCCCAGTTCAGAGAAAATTATTTGGTGCATTCTATTATTGTACTCTAATTCAAGAGGCTTTTAGACCAATTGATTGTACTCAACAGATGTAGCTGCATCTTTGCAACAGAAAAAGAAAAAAGGGGAAAAAGAGAAAAGAAAGGCTGTTTGTGTGAGGCCAGTACATTTTAAGCAAAATATTCCTGATATTCTCTTTTCAAAATTCTTTTCCCTGCAAATCTTAGTCTCACTACTGTGACCTTAGCAACAGGCAACTGGAATGCTCCCAACAGGAGCTTGACAATGAGCTTCCATGGGCATTTTCATCCTTTTGTGTGCTGGGCTTCTTTTCCTATTATTCAGTGACATCACAGGAATGCAGAGAGAAACGTGGAGACTTGCTTCTCAGTGGAGGGTTACAAATGAAGCTGGTTGACCTCTCATGCTTGGTTTTGAGGATTTCACAGCAGGCGTTTTGGTAGTACAGAAATGGAAGGGATGGGGGTCGAAGCAGAAAGTGGGTCTGTGAACATTTTCGGTCCAGAATCGTTGCTAATTAGAGCGGCCTCCAGAAATGTGCATTTGCTTTGAGAGTTGTTGTGTGTTTTCTTTTCCCCAGGGGTGAGTGGGCATTGGGAGAGGGATGTGCAGAAAATAGAAAGGTGGCTAGAAAACAGGAAACATGCTTCCCATCTGGAAGGGACATGCCGCTGGAACACATCTTACAAGACCATGCCCAGATGCCAGGAGAGGCTGATGCGTCCCATGTGGAGCATGTGGCCTCAGGAAGGAGTGTGGGCGGCTAGGAATCAAAGCAGGAGCTTATTTATTTATTTTAATCAGCTGTTCCAATTTTGCATCTCTTTTAGCAGTGTGATGGGTCTTGAATAGCCAAGATTGGACTTTAATGCTAACACCTTGCAATAATGAATGAAGCATGTTTAATTGGGAACTGTATTTTGTTTCTATTTTCAAGCACCTTTGAACCAAAAAATGATGGATTTCTAAAAATTTTAGTACATGTATTATCTTTTGTCAACATGTATTGTAGTAAAACCTAAGACTGGTGGTATAATAAAACATGCCTGTCGTGCTTATTATTAAAAATATAAACGTTTTCATCAATGACATCCAAATCCACAGCATGTTTTCAAATATAGGCCTATAAATATGTTACAAAAATATCATAAAACCCGATAAAAGATACTGTAGCAGGATTTTAAAAATCTATAAAACTATAAAGAGGACCATCTGGAAAGGAAAACGTTTCCCCAGAAACTCAGTCTGAGTGTTTCCACCGAGATGGGGGCATTCAGTAGTTCAAACAGTAAGGTGAGCACTGATGAGCTGGGCCTGCACACTGGCTTGCTCTATGACCTTGGGTCGTACATTTACATACACTTGGTTTCATTTTCCTGGCTGCCAGGAAGCTCCAAAAGGAATTGCCTTTGCTCCTGTTTCCCCGAGGCTTATGTGAGAGATATGGGCTATCAGTCAACCAGAGGCATATGTCTCATATTCTGTGTCATGTGAGCTGTATGCCTTATCCTGTAGCGATCGCTGTGCCTATGGCTGAATTGGCCAAGTGCCTCTTAAGCCAGGGAAGAGCAGTTCTGTTATAAGGATACACGTATGGAGCAAGAGACAGTGCCAGGCACATTTTATCAGCTCGTTACAGTTACTTCTTCTTATGATCCTTGAAGTGGATATTGCTCTTCTCATCACTCTTATCAAGTCCAGAAAAGTTCAGAGGGAACCACCGGGTTTTTCTTCCCAAGCTTCTGCAATAAATCTCCTGTCTATGAGCACCTGGAAGAGAACAACATGTGACTATTCTAAAAGTTGGAGCTGCTTGAAATTGACTGAAATAATTTTGTCCTTTGGGGAAAATGATAATGGGCAAAAATGTGTCAGATTTTAATTAAATCTAATCAATAGACTTATTTGGCTATTAATTGTATCTACTATATTGCAGCATAACCTCGGGAAATTTTCTTTACTCGAAAGTAATCATACATTTACAATTATTAAATGTTTATTATTACAGGAATACTTGTTCAGAGAAATTCTCTCTGAGGTCTTCATGTGTTGGATAAAATAAAAAGCTTCACTCTATGTGAGCTCTATGAAGCAAAGCTCCTGGCCCATATAAAAGCTTAGTAAATATCAGCTGTCTGACTGACCAAGTAAATGAATGAATGAGTAAAACTGTATCCTGTATCTGCTCAAACCATATGCAGCTTAATACTGTGCTGTTATCTAGGTAATTAGGTCATTGTTGGATGCTGTACAGAATAATTTAGGGCTAATCTGCTTTTCCTTACTTTAATAATTACCTGGAATTCTCTGGAAGATTACCATGACTTTGTAATTCTCTTGGCCCCCATAGACAACCTTGAAATGAAATGATTTTGACAGTTGTCTTGGTGGCCCATAGTCTTTGCCATTTAGCATCATTGTTAATGACACATGGTTGGTGACCTAGGCACTATATTTACAGCCAGCTTCAATCTTTATTGTCTAGACCTAGTGTTATTGTATTTAGATTGAATGCATTTTTGCTTTGTGGGATAGCTGGGAGTGAGAGTGGAAAAATTGTTTGTTTTATATTTGTTTAAAAAAATATATTTTTAAAATATATTTTATTGATTTCAGAGAGGAAAGAAGAGAGAGAGAGAGAGAGAGAGAGAGAGAGAGAGAGAGAGAGAGAGAGAGACACATCAGTGGTGAGAGGGAATCATTGATAGGGTGCCTCCTGCACACCCTCTGCTGGGGATCCAGCCTGCAACCAGGGCATATACCCTGACTGGGAGGTAAACCATGACTTCCTGGTTCATAGGTTGATGCTCCACCACTGAACCATACCAATCAGGCTGGTTTTTTTATTTGTTTGCTTGCTTTTTAATGAATCAGCTAAGTAGAGAATTTGGGAGGAACACACATTCCATTCCACACCCAGTCTATGGAGATTCTTTATTATAGTTTCCATTATTATGATTTTACTAGAAGCTCAATGCATGAAAATTCTTGCACTCGGTGTGTGTGGGGGGGTCCTTCTGTCTGACTGACATCCTTACTGTTGCTGTGGAGGCAGAAGAGGCTCCTGCCACCATCTCTGCACTCGCCAGCCATGAGCCCAGCTCAGGGCTTCTAGCTGAGTGGCGCTCCCCCTGTAGGAGTGCACTGACCACAGAGGGCAGCTCCTGCACTGAGCATCTGCCCCGCTATTATGTGCATAATAGCGGTCCTTTTGCTGTTCAGTCAATTTGCATATTACTGTTTTATTATATAGGACTAGAGACCAGGTGCACAAAAATTTGTGCACTTGGGGGGAGAGGAGGGAGTACCTCAGCCTGGCCTGTGCCCTCTCGCAGTCTGGGACCCCTTGAGAGATAACAACCTGCTGGCTTAGGCCTGCTCCCGGGTGGCAGAGGGCAGGCCCAATCCCTAGGTGCAGCCCCTGGTGGGGCTCAGAGCAGGGCCGATTGGGGAGTTGGGGCCCTACCCCCTGTCATGCACAGAGCAGGGAGGATCGGGAGATTGTGATGCCACCCTCAGTCACGCTCAGGGTAGGGCCGATTGGGGGGTTGGGGCACCACCCCCTGTCACACTCAAGGCAGGGTCAATGGGGAGGTTGCAGCGCCACCCCTGTCACTCACAGAGCAGGCCCCATCAGGGTGGTTGGGGCTCTGTACCCTGTCACGCACAGAGCAGGGTCGATCAGGGGGTTGGGGAGCTCCCCCCGTCACGCACAGAGCAAGGAGGAACAGGGGGTTGGGGTGCCGCACCCTGTCACACTCAGGGCTGGGCCGATGGGGAAGTTATGGCTCTACCCCGTCACACACAGAGCAGGGCCCATGGGGGCAGTTGGGGCACCGCCCTCTATCACCCACAGAGCAGGGCCGATCAGGGGGTTGGTGCGCTGCCACTGTCACACTCAGGGCAGGGCCCGTGGGGGGAGGGTTGGGGCACCACACCTTGTCACACACAGAGCCGCAGGGCGATCAGGAGTTTTGGGCGCTGCCCCCTGTCATGCTGATCCCGGTGCCGGGAGGCATATTACCCTTTTACTATATAGGATAGAGGCCTGGTGCACGGGTAGGGGCTGCTGGTTTGCACTGAAGGGTGTCCTGTATCAGGGTGGGGGTCCCCACTGGGGTGACTGGCCAGCCTGGATGAGGTTATGATGGCTGTTTGCAGCTGGTCACACACCCTTCAGGGTGGGGTCCCCACTGGGGTGCCTGGCCAGTCTGGGTGAGGGGCTGAGGGCTTTTTTCAGGCTGGCAGGTGACTGAAGCTCCCAACCGCTCCTTTTTTTCTTTTTTTATTCTGGGCCAGCTTTAGCTCTGAGGCTGCTGAAAGCAGGTATCTTGTTTGTTTGGGTTCTATAATCGAAACATTGTTTCAACTCCAGCTCTGAGATCCCCGCTGGCTGAAAGCAGGTTTCTGAGGTTTTGTTTAGCTTCTATATTTTTAACAATGTTTCAAACTGCAAGCTCAGAGGCTGGCAGCAGCAGGCAGGGAACGTTGCAGTCCTCCGTCACTGAAGCAAGCAAGCCTCCTGTTCACTTCAAGCTGCCTGGCTGCCGGCCGCCATCTTTGCTGGCAGTTAATTTGCATATCACCCTGATTAGCCAAGGGGAAGGGTAGCGGAGGTATGGCTAATTACCATGTTTCTATTTTATTAGATAGGATGGGAATAATTATCATTCTGACCAACAACTTTGCTTAATTACTTCCATGAATCTATTTTCATTTTCCTTAAAGGACAACATTATTAGCACCAGCCAGATCCCTCAATAGTCCTCAAGAGGTTATTCTTACATCAATTATTTTTTAAGGCAGAATCCAAACACCTCAATTTTTTAAGTGCTTTAAGAAGTTATGCATCAAAGATTTTATTTTCAGAAGCAAATGCAGCACCAAAATAGCTTACCATTATTTCTAGTAATATCATGAAATAGCAATAACAGTAACCCTCAATTTTAAAATAAGAAATATGGAACCTATATTTAAAAGGTATCACTTTTTAACTTGGATAATTTTTAAAAATAATTTTAAAGAAGTTTTGATCACAGTATATTCTTACTATTAACAGATTATTGTACCTTCTATAAATCCCTTTTCAATTTCTTTTAGCTTTTCAGAGTCTAAACATCTTCTCTGTAGAGAAAGTTGGATTGTGGCGATGGTTGCACAATTTTATAAGTTTACTATAAATCTTTGAATTGTAAACTTAAAATGCACCTCAAGAAAGCTATTAAAAATATGATAAAGTTACTATTACCATTGTCCAAGTGTTCTTTGTATGCTGGTGTTCTTAGTACACTGGGATTAATAATTAAATTGATAATGAATGCTATTTTGGATTTAAAATGATGAGTTTGATGTGGACGCTTCTAAAACATTAATTCTGCCATTACAGTGGTTAAAACAAAGGTTCAACTTTACCTCCCTCCTTCATGCACATTCTGGTGTTCTACAATCATTTATTAATAGAACTTTTAGTACCAGGGTCGATGCTGGTGAACATTAAGCTCTGCAATGCATTCTGTTTCACCACATAAACACCTGGCTTCTTAATGCTGTCAATGGGGCAATTGTGAGCATTATGTGGCCCAACGAGATGACCTTGAACTTCTTCACTTAGTCCTCCTGACTTTGTAAGCTTTCTCCTTGCTAATAAGGACCATTGCCCTCAGGTAGATAAAAACAAGGTCAGATTTAGTGTCTCTTAGCAGGATTTCAGAGAAAGTAAAGAAGACTAGGCAGGACCAAACAGCTTTTTCTGATTATGTTTTGTGTTTGTTTGTGAATTCCACAAGGAATAAAATCTAAAATATTTCCTGCAGTGTCTAAAATAAACTATGTTGTATGGTATGTCAAAGATTTCCATTTATTTATGGTTGTTTTAAAAAAGAAGAAAACAACTTGACTTGTCATGAAGGAAAAATAAGTCTGGAGGGCAACCTTTCAAGGTGAACATTCCAACATCACTCTCAGCTCAATAAATTATTTCAAAGAAAACACCGTGGAGAAATGTTTCCCAGCTAAAGATTACATGTTCCTGTATGCTCATGTCCTGTTAAAATAAAGACTTTGTAAGCAAACTTTTATACATGAGGCTCTTTGATTACATATTAGCCTAGAGCTCCCTAATGATCATGGTCTTGACAACTTGCTAGTGTTCTTTGCACATTGGTAACCTTATCATATTTTTAAGCAACTTCACTAAAGTGTTATTTATATATCATAAAATTCATTTATTTTACATGTGTAAGTAAATAATTTTTAGGAAATTTATAGACTTATGCAACCATCACCAAAATCTAAGTAAGAACATTTTCATCACCCCTAAAAGAAACCATATACCAATGAGCAGTCACAACCCATTTGCTCCTCTTCCCCCAGCCTCACTCCTCAGGAAACCACTCATCCATTTTCTATTTCTATACATTCACCTAATCTGGACATTTGTTATAAGTAGGTTCATACCATATGTGCCCTCTCATGACTGGTTTCTTTCATTTAGTATAATGTTTCAAGGATCAGCTCTGTTGTAGCATCGATCAGTACTTCATTCCTAGTTATTGATGAGTAGTCATGATAGTATTCCATTGTAAAGGTACACAATGTTATACTTATTTATCTATTTACCAGTTGATGGAAATTTAGGTTGTTTTTCCCCCCTTAGGCTATTAGAATAATGCTGCTATGAACAGTCAGATAGAAGTTTTTTGTGTGGACATATATTTTCATTTCTCTTTGGTATACAACTAAGAGTGGAATTGCTGGCTCCAATGGGAAACCTATATTTAGCATTTTAAGAAACTGCCAAATGTTTTCCAAAAATGACTGCATCATTCAAAGTCCCACCTGCAATGTATGAAGGTTCCAGCTCTCCACATCCTTGCCAATTGTCAGTCTTTTGAATTATATCCATTCTAGTAGATGTGAAGTGATATCATACATGTATGATGGCTCTAAAATAAACCAAAATCACTTTTAAAATCAAGGGAAGAGTGAGGGATATACCACATAGCCCTTCATGACTAACCTAGTCCAGTCTCCTCTCCTCCAGTACCTTCAGTCCATCAAAACTGTAACCAAAGTAAGAACACCTATTTAAATAATGGTAATTTTTTTTTACTAGCAAGTAGGCCAATTCAGGAGTAAAATGTATATAGGCTGTCTCCTGAGTAATCTTTGAAATATATTGAGACACAGTTCAACTGCTGAAATTTGGTGTAGCAAAAGCCATAAGCTATTGCAGGGTAATAAACTCCAGGATTTAGGTACAATATTTCTTCTTTTCCACTGTGAAATCAAATAAAAAGTGAAAAAATATTAATAAACTTTGTCCCACTTTCTATAGGCAAAGCTTAGCCCTAATAGATTCATGAAAGAGAGGAGCAGCTGTGCTGTGACCTCACTGACCCCATGTCTCTGCTCTTCATACATTTCCCGGAGGCTTCTTCCTAAGTGCATTGCTTTTTCATTCAGGCAAAGGAAGGCTGCAGCTATGAATGTTTGGTATGTAGTCAGCTGGCCCAGGTATCGAGGACTCTGGGGAAGTATAAGAATTGGGTATTATGAGTATGACTTTCTTAATACAGTTAATATAGAATCGCTAAATATGTGAATTCCCATGTATTTCCTACATTTTTTGACTATAGTCAGCTTGTGCCAAACTTGAAGTTAATTATTATTTCTAGTCCTTTTGAAATAAGGGACTCGGGAGGCAGCAGGTCAGGGCAGTGGGTATGTCTATTGAGTTTCCCTTCATACCTTTTGAACATAAATAAATATGTATTTTTGTGTGAATAAAATGTATATAAATGTGAGTCTATATAGTATACATTTAATTAATAGGTTCATATTTTATGTTACACTGAACAACTTTTTTGTCATTTAAATCTATTTCATATCAATACATCCTTTTGAAGAACATAATTGTATAATATCCATAATTTGAATGTTGTACATTTTTAAAATTAGTTCCTTAGTGTTGGATATTTAGAACACACACACATGCACACACACACACCATTTCACATCATGTCACACTGTAAGATAAAATTATAGAAGAGTTAAAAGGTAAGCAAATTTTTTATTTTAATGCATAATGCCAAATCATCCTCCCCAAAAGAAATATTTCCACCTTCTATGGATAAGAGTATGTGTTTTTTTATACTCTCATTAATGTGAACTTTGTCAAACTCATTCTGTGTTGATTTGCTGGCATTCTGTACACTCACACATAATAAGACTCATTTTGCCAATCTACCAGACCCAGGAGGAGTCAGACCTTGCCCAAAGCCCCAGAACTCTGAAAAGTTGGTCAAAGGGTCCCTAGCCTTTTGGATTCAGTGGTTAGAACATCAGCTCACCTACTGAAGGGTTGTGGGTTCAGTTCTGGTCAAGGGCATATACCTGGGTGGCTCGATCCCTGACACTGGTCAGGGTGAGTGTGGGAGGCAGCCAATCGATGTGCTTCTCTCACATCGATCTTTCTCTCTGCCTCCCCCTGCCTTTCACTCTCTCTATAAATCAATGGAGAAAATATCCTCAGGTGCGGATTAACAAACAAATAAAAGAGTTGGTTAAGGTGGAAGGTTGACTTGGCCTGGATTAGTAATCTCTGCAGTAGAGGGAAGTGCTACCTCTTCTCTTCATGCCAGTCTGCAGGGCAGAGGGTGGTCACCATGTGGGTCAGTTTCAGCCTCGCTCATAGGTCAAGGTTCTCCACATCAGCCTTGCCCTTGGACCGAGGCAGACATGGCATTTGTTCCCATCATCCTGGCAAGTCAGACTATCTTTTCATTGGTATTAGGACTGGAAATTTGGTGGTTTGCTCAGCTTTCCTACCATCAACTTAAGTTCCCATGAGGGAGTGACTACCTCTGAGATTAAACATGAGCAGAGGAAGATACAAGCTTCTTTAAAGTACCACAGAGAGGAGAAGAACACGACGTCATCCTTTTGTCTAAGAATACCCCACCCAGTGAGAGCCAAACCTGTGTTCCCATTGGAGAGTATTTTAATCCGTTACTCTCTAATTTTATTTTGTCCAAGGTGGCCTCGTCTTGAATATAGGGCTTTCCTCCTTGTGCCATTTTCTGAGAAAAGGTGAGCTCACACAATGGATGGATTCTGCTCCTTTGGGGATCGGCCCTGAGCTCCGCTCCATAAGTTCAGACAAACCTGAATCCTGGATGTGTGGCCCACTGGCTGTAAGACCTTGGGCAAGTCACTTCAGCTCTCTGGGCCTCAGAATTCCACTGTTCAAATAGGCATGACCACGCCTCCTTCTCAGAGTGCTGTGTGCGCTAGGTGAGATAAAGCGTGCGGTACACTTGGCCCAGACAATTTGCAGCACACTATAGCAACTTCAAAATGCTCTGCTCTCCTCCTCCTGCCATGTTCAAAGAAGCCCAGATTCAGGGGAAGAAGATGAAGCTACTCATGTGGCTCAAAGGAACTGGCAGAGATTTTCCTCCAGGCCAAACCACCCCCCCCCCCCCACCAGGCTCAACTCTTAAACATATAATTATTCAATGCACACAGATTACAAAATGAAATTGAAAATCTTTCTCAAAAAATGAATTTGATGCAAAGCAAGATCGGTTTCAACTACATGACATATCATTGACAAATGAGAATCAGGGACAATTCAGCAATTACACTGAGGAAGAGAAAAAATAATGTACAAAGATGACCATGGGCTAAATTACTGCTACTTTTATTTTCTAGAATCTATGCTCTCTAGGAACATAGTTGACATCTGTAAACATAAGTTTATTAAAAACAATATACAAGATAAAACAAATGCATAATTCTTGTCCTACTTTTAAGATAAAGACTCAACCCAACTGGCGAGTTTTTTAAAAACAACTATTTACTAGGAAATTTTGGCCCCTATTCAGCTGCCAACTATTGTCATATAGTAAGAAGCTCCTATGACACATAATTCTTGTAGAAAAGTTATAACAAACAGCAAGAAACTAGAAAGAGCATGGCCATTCAGAGAATCCACTAACATTTTGGTTTATAAACTCAAATTATTCCTTCCATGCAACTATGTACATGTAATTATACAGACATCCTCCCATGTCCGTGCTTTTAATCCGTATAGTTCATATAAGCTACTTTGTTTCCCTAAAAGCCCATTAGGACATGGACTCTTTCTTTGTGGAATCTTTTCTTAGTTTTTCATATTTAGGAATAAACTCTATTTGTGCTAATTTTCTGCTTGTTTCCAGAGAAAGCAACAGATCTTGGTGCTCTAATGTTTATTTTTCTAACATTCATTCTGCGTACACACCCCCTTTATGAAATGTGAGCAGAGAAGTCTTTTTGCTTCCTTCCAGGCCAATGAACCTTAAATTTGCATTATCACACCCCTCACTCCTGCTCCAGGATCCTTTTTAGATACTTTTTTTTTCTAATTGCCCACCAATAACTTTTAATTCTATAGATACACTATATGTCTGTTTACATACTATCGTCCTTGGGAGGGTGTATTCCTTTTCCATTGCTGATGTAACAAACTACCACAAACTTAGTGGTTTAAACACAGATTTGTCATTATAAAATTCTGTAGAAATAGAAGTCTGATGTTACAGAACAGTCAGGAGGATGTAAAGTACAGTGGAGGGAATATAGTCACTAGCATGGTAATAACTATGTTTGGTGCCAGGTGGATACTTGAAATATCGGGGGATCACTTTGTAAGCATACATAGACTTCTATGAACCTGGGGGTGCATACATTCTTTCTGATTGGTGTTTCAGGTTTCTTAGGATATATTCTTAGAAGTGGGATTACTGGGTCAAATGGCAGTTCCGTATTTAATTTTTTGAGGAAACCTTTTTTTTTTATATGCCCCCATGAGGAGCTATTTTATTTATTTATTTATTTTTGCCAGGGTGAAAATACATTTTTATTTTTATTTATTTTATTTTTCTTTACTGATTAAGGTATTAAAAATGTGTCCTCCCACCATTGTCACCCCACCTCCCACTCATGCCCACACCCCCTGGTGTCTATGTCCATTGGTTAGGCTTATATGCATGCATATAAGTCCTTTGGTTGATCTCTCCCCCTTACCCCCACCCTCCCCTACCTTCCCTCTGAGATTTGACAGTCTGATCAATACTTCTCTTTCTCTGGACCTATTTTTGTTCATCAATTTATGTTGTTCATTATATTCCATGAATGAGTGAGATCATGTAATATTCCATACTGATTGCACCAGTCTGCATTCCCACCAGAAGTGTACTAGGGTTCCTTTTTCTTCCACATCTTCCCCAGCACTTGTCATTTGTTGATTTGTTGATGGTAGCCATTCTGACAGATGTTAGGTAATACCTCATTGTCATTTTAATTTGCATCTTTCTGATGCTCAGTGACTTTGAGCATTTTTTTCTAGGCCATCTGTATGTTCACTTTCTAGAAATGTCTATTTAGGTCCTTTGCCAATTTTTTAGTTGGATTGTTTGTCTTCCTTTGGTTAAGTTGTATGAGTTCCTCATATATTTTGGAAATTAACCCTTTATCAGATGTATCATTGCCAAATATGTTCTCCCATACAGTGGGCTCCCTTTTCGTTTTGTTGATGGTTTCTTTTGCTGTGCAGAAGCTTGTTATTTTGATATAGTCCCATTTGTTTATTTTCTCCTTAGTTTCATTTTCCCTACTACATCTATAATAATAAAAGCATAATATGCTAATTAGACCGGACGTCCTTCTGGACAACCTTCTGGACAAAGCAGGGCTGCCAGAAGCCAGAGGGAAGCCTGGGTCCCAGGTGCCAGAGGGAACCCAGTGCCAGCAGCCGGGGGAAGGAAGGCCGATTCTTGCACGAATTTTGTGCAACGGGCCTCTAGTATATCCATAAACATATTGCTGCCAGAGATATCTGAGATTTGGCTGCCTATGGATTCTTCTAGGATTTTTATGGTTTCACAACTTACATTTAAGTCTTTTATCCATTTTGAGTTTATTCTTGTGTATGGTGTAAGTTGGTGGTCTAGTTTCATTTTTTTGCATGTATCTGTCCAATTTTCCCAACACCATCTACTGAAGAGACTGTCTTGAATCCATTGTATGCTCTTGCCTCCTTTGTCAAATATTAATTGAGCATAATGGCTTGCATCAGTTTCTGGTCGGGGTGGGGGGGGGGTTGTCTCTGTTCTGTTCCATTGATCGATATGCCTGTTCTTGTGCCAGTACCAGGCTATTTTGATTATGGTGGCTTTGTAGTATAACTTCAAATTTGGTGTTGTGATTCCTCCAATTTTCTTTTTATTTCTCAAGATTGCTGCAGTTATTCAGCATCTTTTTTTGTTCCATACAAATTTTTGGAGTATTTGCTCATATTTCTGTGAAATATGCTATTGGTATTTTAATAGGGATTGCATTGAATCTGTAGATTGCCTTGGGATTATGGACATTTTAATGATGTTGATTCTATCAATCCATGAACACGGTATATTCTTCCACTTGTTTATATCTTCTTTCATTTCTCTTTTTTAAATGTCCTGTAGTTTTCTGAGTACAGGTCTTTTGCCTCCATGGTTAAGTTTATTCCTAAGTATCTTATTTTTGTTGTTGTTGCAGTGGTAAATGGGATTGTTTGTTTAGTTTCTCTTTCTGAGAACTCATTCTTGGTGTATAAAAAAGCCATTGAATTTTGGGTGTCAATTTTGTATCCCGCTACATTGCCAAATTCATTGATTAAATCCTAATAGTTTTTTTTCTGGAGTGTTTACGGTTTTCTATGTAAAATATCATGTCATCTGAGAATAATGAAAGTTTTACTTTCACCTTTCCAATTTGGATGCCTTTTATTTCTTCTTCTTGCTTGATTACTATGGCTAGGACTTGCAGTACTATGTTGAATAAGAGTGCTGAAAGTGGACATCTCTGTCTTCCTGTTCTTAGGAAAAATGGTTTTAGTTTTTGCCTATTGAGTATGATGTTTGTTGTAGGTTTGTCATACATGGCCTTTAACATGTTGAGATATGCTCCCTCTATTTTCACGTTGCTGGAAGTTTTTATCAAGAGTGGGTGCTGGATTTTGTCGAATGCTTTTTCTGCGTCTATTGATATGATCATGTGATTTTTGTCTTTTATTTGTTTATGTGATGTGTCATGTTTATTGATTTGCAAATATTGTACCAGCCTTGCATCACTAGAATAAATCTCACTTGGTCCTGGTGTATGATTTTTTTTAATGTATTGCTGGATGTGATTTGTTAATATTTCGTTGAGGATTTTAGCATTTATGTTCATCAGGGATACTGGCCTGTAATTCTCTTTCTTTGTAGTGTCTTTATCTGGTTTTGGAATTAGGAAAATGCTGGCCTCATAAAAAAAGTTTGGAAGTATTCCTTCCTCTTGGATTTTTTGGAATAGTCTAAGGAGGATAGATTTTAGTTCTTTTTTGAATGTTTGGTAAAACTGCCCTGTGAAGCCATCCAGACCTGGGTTTTGTGTGCTGGGAGGTATTTTTTATTACTGCTTCTATTTCATGAGTTGTTATTAGCCTATTCAGGTTTTCTGATTCTTCCTGATTCTGTTTTTGGGAGATTGTATTTTTCTAGGAATTTATCCATTTCATCCACATTGTCCAGCTTGTTGGCTGATATCTCTGTTCATAGTATTTTCTGACAATCTTTTGTATTTCTATGATGTTAGTGGTTACTTCTCTGCTTTCTTTTCTGATTTCATTTATTTAGGTCCTCTCTCTTTGTTTCGTGATGAGTCTGGCTAATGGTTCATCAATTTTGTCTATCCTTTCAAAAAAATGGCTCTTGGTTTCATTGATTTTTTTTTTTTTTTTTTTTTTTTTTTAGTCTCCATATAGCAGTTCTCAATTTGTGGGTCGCGAACAATGAAAATACATCTTGCATATCAGATATTTACATTATGATTTATAACAGTAGCAAAATTACAGTTATGAAGTAGCCTCGAAAATAATTTTATGGTTGGGGGTCACCACAACATGAGGAACTATTATTAAAGGGTTGTGGCATTAGGAAGGTTGAGAACCACTGCATCATTTATTTCTCCTCTAATCTTTATTATTTCTTTCCTTCTACTTACTCTGGGCTTCTCTTGTTCTCTTCTAGTTCTTTCAGTTGTAAGATTAAGTAGCTTATTGTTGATTTTTCTTATTTTTTTAGGTTGGCCTATAGGACTATGAACTCCTCTCTCAGGACTGCTTTTGCTGTGTCCAAGAGATTTGGGGTTGTTATGTATTCATATTCATTTGTTTTCATGAAGTTTTTGATTTCTTTCTTGATCTTGTTGGTAACCCATTCATTGTTTAATAACATGCTATTTAGCCTCCGTGCATTTGAGTGTTTTGGGGTGTTTTTACTGTAGTCGATTCTAATTTCATGCCATTGTCATCTGGAGAGATGCTTGATATGATGTCAATCTTCTTGTACTTGTAGAGACTTGTTTTGTGTCCTAACATGTTGTTTATCTTTGTGAGTGATCCATGTGCATTTGAGAAGATTATATATTCTGCAGCTTTGGGTTGAAATGTTCTATAAACGTCAATTAACCCATCTGAGCCAGTGTGTTCTTTAGAGTCACTGTTTCCTTGTTACGTTTTTGTCTGGAAGATCTATCCAGTGAAGTCAGTGGGGTGTTAAAGTCCTCTCCAATGACTATATTGTTGTCAATCTCTCCTTTAAAGTCTTCTAAAAGTTTTTAAAAATATATTTAGGTGCTCCTATATTGGGTGCATATATGTTTACCAGGTTTATGTTCTCTTGTTGGATCAATCCCTTTAGTATTATGTAGTGATCTTCGTTGTCTCTTGTGATGGCCTTCATTTTGAAGTCTATTTTGTTGGATATGAGTATTGCTACTTCAGTTTTTTCTTTTCCATTTGCATGGAAAAAAAATTTCTATCCATTCACTCTCATTCTCTGTGTGTGTCTTTTGGTCTGAGGTGGGTCTCTTGTAGACAGCCTATAGTTGGGGCATGTTTTTATATCCATCCATTCAGCTACCCCTTGCCTTTTGATTGGAGTATATAATCCATTTACATTTAAGGTTATTAGTGATAGATACTTATTTATTGCCATTTTAATTCTGTATGCCTAGGTTTCTTTCTCTGTTTCTTCTTCTCATTGCAGCAGTTCTTTTAGCATTTCTTGTAATGCTGGCTTGGTGGTGATGTATTTCGTTAGCCTTCCCCACTCCCCTGCCCCCCAACCCCGGAAGCTCTTTATTTGACTGTTTATTTTCAATGATTGCCTTGCTTGCATTATCTTGGTTTCAAATCCTTGCTTTCCATTACCTTGAATACTTCATGCCATTCCCTTCTGGCATATAGAGTTTCTGATGAGAAATCAGGTGTCAACTTTATGGGAGCTCCTTTGTAGGTAACAGTTTGCTTTTCTCTTACTGCCTTTAAGATTCTCTCTTTTTCTTTAACTTTTGGCATTTTAATTATGATGTGTCTGGGCATGAGACTATTGGGTTTTTCTTGCTTGGGTTCTCTGTGCCTCCTGAACTTGTGTGACTTTTTCCTTTACTAGGTTAGGGAAATTTTCTGCCATTATTTCTTCAAACACGTTTTCTATCCTCTTTTCCCTTTCTACCTCTTCTGGCACACCTGCTATTTGAATATTGTTTATGTTGTCTCACAGATCCCTTAAGCTGTCCTCCTGTTTTTTAATTGTTGTGTTTTTTTTCTTTCTGGTTCTCTGATTGAGTGGTTTTATTAACCCTATCTTCTAATTCACTGATTTGACCCTCAGCTTCCCCTAATCTGCTGAGTATTCCTTCCAATCTGTTCTTTATCTGTGCTATACCATTGTTTATTTTTGTTTTCATAGTTACTATATGCCCTTTTCTCATGCTGTTGAGCAGCGGTTCTCAACCTGTGGGTCGTGACCCCTTTGGGGGTCAAATGACCTTTTCACAGGGGTCGCCTAAGACCAACGGAAAACACATATATAATTACATATTGTTTTACATCACTATGCTTTAATTATGTTCAATTTGTAACAATGAAAATACATCCTGCATATCAGATATTTACATTATGATTCATAATAGTAGCAAAATTACAATTATGAAGTAGCAACAAAAATAATTTTATGGTTGGGGGTCACCACATCATGAGGAACTGTATTAAAGGGTTGCAGCATTGGGAAGGATGAGAACCACTGCTGTTGAGTATCTTTACCATCATTGCACTGAACTCTTTATCAGATAAATTTCTTATCTCTATTTTCTTTATCTCTCCTTCTGGAGAATTCTCTTGTTCTTTTGTTTTGGGGTTGTTTTTTTGTCTCCTCATTTTGGTTGCCTGTTTGGGTTTGTGATGATATATTAGGTAGATCTGGTATGCCTCTCAATCTCTAGTGGAGGACAGTATCAAATACTGTTACTGACTGATTAGATCAGGCAAAGACTCAAAGCCTCCATAGACTGCCTCTGCCTACAGACTGACAAGATTCTCTTAAATTGCCCTCAGGCTATTGACCTCAGGTGTGACAAGAGTTTTTTTTTCCACAGGGCGGGGCTGTTGCTTATGCCTGGAGGCTAATTGTTATTCTCAGTCTCTCATGGGCCTCAGCAATTCTACACAATCACGCAAGGTGTTTACCAATAGAATGGATCAGCTGACTCCCCCACAGACAGGGTTGCTTGTATAGCTAATGCTTGCATGAGAAATAAGTCCTCTGCAACATGAGGGAATGACACAGCACAGGAAACTGGGGTGTTTGCCTTCTTAGCTCTAACTCCTGAGCCCTGATGGTGGCTTTTGCTTACACAGCTCCAGTCCACTCTGACCTCCCTCTGCTGGAGCACAGGGTGGTATCTCACAGGGAATTTTGTGCATTGGGCCTTTCAGATGGTGCCTGAATTTTCATCCCTCTCTCCCTGGCAGACAGCAACCCTGCTGCTTTTCACAGCTAGATGTTATGTGGTTATCCTTCTCAGTTCTGGTGCTCTCTGCTGGGGGTGCCAAACTCTGGGATTAGATACCAGAGTTCTCAGTGGCAACCCTGCACATCTGAGCTATCTCTCCAGAACTTCAGATGTTTGTGTCAGCCTGGCCAGCCCTTTCATGCCTCCACCCCTCTTACCAGTCTCTATGTGGTCTCCACTTTTGGTCCTCGAGTATCAGGGTTCTCTCCAGCCTGTCTGTTGATTATTTAGGAAGTTTTTCTCTATTTTAGTTGTAATTCTAATTTGGTTCTGGGGCATGTCCATGCAGCATCCACTTACTCTGCTGCCATTTTTAATCTTCTCTCTCCTGCTTTTAAAGACCCTTGTGACTGCATTGGACCCCCATAGATAATCCAGGACAACCTCTCCATTTTTAGGTCTCTAATCAGCAACCTTAATGCCATTTACAACTTTAATTTTGCTTTGCCACGTAATATACTGTTTACAGGTTCTGGGGATTAGGAAATGGACTTCTTTAATGGGGCAGGGCAGGGGGTGCATACCAGAGTAGGTCACAAAAACACTGTAATATGTAAAAATTCCTGCCCCAAAAGACCAATTTTTATTCCTTGGGGCAGTAATCCACCCATTGAGCACAAATTCTAGGACATCAGTGCTTCCCTTATCACCTTTCTCCTCATCTTTCGGCTTTTGGCCAGTGGTCAATAAACCTCCAGGTAAGAATGTCTTAGTAGACTATAAAAACTTTTCTAGATGCACATATGCATCTTAATGCACAAATATTTTTCAAAATAAAATTTAAAATTTGTGGGGAAGCATGGGACTTGGTTGGAAAGTCTGTAGGAAGGAATCTCCAAAAGATTGGGGGCCTCTAGGGGGATCTTGCTGAAGGCGGCAGACCCTACCTTGACTTTTCCAAATAAGTCTGAGCCCCCAGGTATCTTATTAGAATCTTTATGTTTAGACTTCAAGACATCCTTGCTTAAAGGACACTACAGATGCATGTGTCTTCTCAAGGATGCTTACTCTGCTGATAGTATCTAATAGTTAATTTTAGTTCAAGCTGTTGTTATAATAAAAGCCTAAGGAGGCAGGGGAACAGGGCTGTTTGGTTCCTATAGCCAAGCAGTCCCTTAGCCCTCTTTTTCACAGAAACATGTGTCAGAGTAATCATTCATTTGTCTCTCAGGGTCTGCTGCTCAGCCCCAGCAATCATTTATTTTTTTTAATATAGAAAAACCTGCCATTGACCTAACCCAACATTACCCATATCATGAGTTTTTTATTTAACCACTTAGCCTAAGAGACACATAATAGTGTCAAATAAAGATTTATCTAAGTCCTCATTAGAAAGACTAGAAACCAAAATTCAGAGTGGGAAGAAGTTATACTAAAAAGGATTTTCTAGATTGTTCAGTGTTTCTGTCTCTGAAGACCACTTTTGCAATGAATAAGCTATCTCTTGAACTTCTGAAAGATGGACTGAAGAAATGACAGCTAAAAATGTGCCTGCAGCTCCTAGTGTCTCCAGGGAAATGATGAGCCACATCGCTTCTGCTTTTACTGCAGGTATTGCTATGGGAGCTGCAAGAAGCCTGACATTGTAGACTTGGAGGCTTTACACACGGATGTCTTTCTCTTTTTTTAAAAAGGGCCCTGAGCCAAATCATCAGGTTTGTATCCTCTCTGTTACATCAACTAATAGTACCTGAAAATCCAATTCAATTTAATTTTCTTGAAATGGAAAGCTAGGGGAATCTCCTTGTCTTTTTCAAAAGAAATCTACCTAAAAATCTGTTCTCACTATCAAAAATGATTGCACTCTGGTCTTCAGGATAGCAGAAGCAAACTCACAGTAATGGTGTCTGGAAAATGAGACAATTTAAAGCACATTTATATCTGCATAGATAATTGCTTGGAAGGGAGGCACCAATGCTCTGCATTAAAGATAAAGTTATTTGCGCTGGTTGGCAGTCTCACAGTGATGAAGCTTCTCCATTTTTTTTCCCAAAGGCATTTTAAAGTTGAAGGATTTGGTGAACCCTTCACACTCCTCCCACTAAGATGATATTATGGAAAAGCCACCAACTTTTAAGCAGGAGTCCAATTCTTAATTGAATTATACCATAAATCAAGTAGATTTTCATTAAGCTTTCCTTACCAACCCTCTTAAACCCAATCTTATATGTATTTGACACAGAGCTCTCCCTAGGCTGTACTGATGATGTAGGTACCAGGAAATTCCTTCTTTTGACCTATTGTGTCCATAGACCACCCCCAAGATGAGCAAGCCTTTCTATATCCCCTAAAGAATAATTTCTGCTTTCTGAACTAATAAGTAGCCAAAATGACTGATTCAATACTTGTCCTGGCTCAAATAGAAATAGTCCCCAGGTCCAAACACCAGAACACTTCTTACCACCTCCGCCACCAAATCTTACTCATTGTCAAAACTGCTGCCCCTTTGGACTCTTCCCAACGTTCCCAGCTTCAATCCAAGCTGCCATCACTCCGGCTCTTCACAGTTCTCCATGGCAACCAGAGGAATCCACCCTCCAATGGCTTCTTATCCTCATTCAGAATAAAATCCAAAATTCTCACCTTTCCTCCCATGTTCTCCCTCATCCAAATCTGCCAAACTTCCTTCTCCCTCACATCATCTGCAGTCATTCTCAGCCCCTCCTGGTGGTCCAGGCAAAAAGCAGGGATGGATGGCTGAGCTATGAGAGAGTCACTATACAAACAGTGGTATTTGAAGAAATGAAGGGATAGGGTGTGGAGATGATGAGAGAATGTTGACAGACTCAGAAGTCAAATAACCTGGGTTCAAGTCCAGTTATGCACTGTAATAGTTTTGGAACTTTCTGTAATGATTTTACTCTCAGCAGGCTGCACCTGTAAAAATGGAAGGAATAACATTTGCCTCAACAAATCACTGCAAATATTAAAAAAAGGTAATGTATATGAATGTGATTAGCATGGTACCTGGCAAATAGAGAGAGATCAAAATATGTTTGCTTAGCAAAAGAACAAATCAACCAACCAGCATGCAAATACCACTTGAAACAGTGGCATTATTAAAGGCCACTTGTAATGTTCCTTTATGTAAGGGAATACTTACAGTATTCTTGTGGGGTCAGGGGTGGGAAATACTTAAGGCTGAATGATATATCTTCTCCCCTCGGTTTTTTTTTTTTTTTCCCACTGTAGGATAAGGAAGATCTAAATTAATTTATAGATTCTGGTTGAATTCATTTGGAATTCCACTGAAGCACATTCAGAAATAAAATTTAAAAATTCTGTCAGTGAGTAACTGAATTTGTTCTTATTAAAAGAAGGGAAATTATTCAATTACTAGAGGCCTGGTGCATGACATTTGTGCACTCAGGGGAGGGGTGTCCCTCAGTCTGACCTGTGCCCTTTTTAGCAGTCCAGGAGCCCTTTGGGATGTCTGACTAATGGCTTAGGCACAATCCCCTCCACCTTCACTCCTGTGGGAGAACACTGACCACCAGGGGCAGCTCCTGCCTTGAGTGTCTGCCCCCTGGTGGTCAGTGCATGTCATAGAGACTAGTTGTTCCACCGTTTGATCGATTTGCATATTACCTTTTTATTATATAGGATATCTAAAATTTTCACAGCAGGCTCCAGTTTTCAGTGAGCCTGAATAATGAAATAAAGATTTGGTCAGATTTCTTAAGAAACTCTTTGAAGGGAATATAAATTCTTCATACTTACAAGTATATAATTCTCCCTTCTGAGTATCAAGCATGTTGGTTGCCCCAAAGGAAGTGGAGGTCTGAAGGGAAAGTTCCTCATGTCTAAAATAATTAATGCTGATGGTGCAAAATGCTAACTGAGTAGAAATGTTGGGTTTTAACATGCTGGTAAAAATGAAATGAGAAAAAATGAGAGCTGAATCCCAGTGTCACATAAGAAACATTCAAACCTGTGAAGAATTTTTTGTGAGTTTATTTGAGCCAAACTGCTGACAAACGTCGGGAAGCATAATCCGAAAGGAACGAGATAATGCTCTGAAGAATGGCAGTTTTGCACCCTGTTTTATACATTACAATCAAAAGAGGAGACACGAGTGGGTTACATGAAATCTATTGCTGATTGATTAGGGAGGTGGGAGAAGACAGCAAAGCAGGGGAGCCTGTGGGATTGGGTACAAAGTAAAATAAAAGACACATACTTCCTTCACTTATGTGGGTGCAGGATAGTTAACAGTCAATGATTAACTCAATATCAGTAAGGAGATTTGTGGTCTCCACAGAGCGGTACCTGTGCTTTTAAGGGGCTGCAAAAACAAAAAGTATTTTAACATTCCAATGGTATGTTATCATAGATGCACAAAGATAATACACATGGTCAGTTAAGGTAAAGATTGAGCATTGTCAAGGAAGATACTGGCCTAGGACATGACTACTCACCACAAACAGCTTTTAGTTAAAGTTTTAATTTCAGACCATCCTATGTGGTAACTTTAGGTCTCTGAGCTTGCAAGGCCACCATGCAGGCCTTCCCTGAGCTTGTCAGGTTAGCATGTGGCCCCTTTTAGTCCATTCCGGTAATGAAGGGGGGAAAAGTTAAAACACAAGTTTTCAAAATTTCCAACCAGTATTAGAATGTGGGGTCTTAGATTGGGTTTTGCTGAAACAAGCCAAGCATTTACGAAAGGACCTGCAATAATTTTTGAGGATGTTGGCATATAGAGAATTAAGAATCAAATAGGGTAGGGAGTAAGACAGGCAGGAAGAAAAAGTATCAAAAGTGAAGGAAAATAGAAACAAGAGCATACAAATAGATCATTTGCCACATTTAAGAATCAAATTTATCATCAAAATTACAGGATTTGAGAATTGAGGCCGTTTGGGCTGCCTTAACGAGGTCCCGTAGACTTGGTGGCTGACACACATTTGTCACATTTACTTTTCTCCTCTGGGCTGGAAGTCTGGGATTAGAATGCCAACAGGGTCAGGTTCCTGGTGAGAACCCTCTTCCTGGTTTGTAGATAACAAACTTCTCTCTGTGTCATCACACAGCAGAGAGAATGATCATCTCTCTGTGAACACTTTATTGTTTTATTGGAAGTAATTTAAAAATAGCCTTAGAAAGCCCTTATATAAACTGAATGAAGTGCCTTACTAGAAAAGGTGGCACACAGGCACTAATGTTCTATCTTTACTCACACAGCTGATTGGTAGTTTTCTAGCATTAGTGTATGTGTGTGCATATGTACGTGTACACACTCATGTAGGTTGAGATAATGATTCATGTTAAGAATATATTTCTTACTTTATTGTTTCCTGACATTGACAAGTTAACAATCAGATAAGACTTACAGAATTTGCACTTCATATGTTTATAAATATACTAGAGGCCCAGTGCACAAAAATTTGTGCACTCGGGGGGAGAGGGGGGGGTCCCTCAGCCCGGCCTGTGCTCTCTCGCAGTCTGGGACCCCTCGGGAGATAATGACCTGCTGGCTTAGGCCTGTTCCCGGGTGCCAGAGGGCAGGACCAATCCCTAGGTGCAGCCCCTGGTCTGGCTCAGAGCAGGGCCGATTGGGGAGTTGGGGCGCCGCCCCCTGTCATGCACAGAGCAGGGCAGATTGGGAGGTTGTGATGCCACCCTCAGTCATGCTCAGGGTAGGGCCGATTGGGGGGTTGGGGCCCCATCCCCTGTCACACTCAAGGCAGGGTCGATGGGGAGGTTGCGGTGCCACCCCCTGTCAAGCACAGAGCAGGGCCAATCAGGGGGTTGGGGCGCTGCCCCCATCACACACAGAGCAGGGCCCATCAGGGGGTTGGGGCACCACCCTCTATCACACTCAGGGCAGGGCCAATGGGGAGGTTATGGCTCTACCCCGTCACACACAGACCAGGACCCGGGGGGGGGGGGGCTGATTGGGAAGCTCCCCCAATCAGGCACAGAGCAGGGCTGCTCAGGGGGTTGGGGCCCCGCCCCCTGTCACACACAGAGCCACAGGGTGATCAGGGGGTTTGGGCGCTGCCCCCTGTCACACTGATCCCGGTGCCGGGAGGCATATTACCCTTTTACTATATAGGGTAGAGGCCTGGTGCATGGGTGGTGCTGGCTGGTTTGCCCTGAAGGGTGTCCTGGATCAGGGTAGGGGTCCCCACTGGGGTGCCTGGCCAGTCTGGGTGAGGGGCTGAGGGCTGTTTTCAGGCTGGGAGTGACTGAAGTTCCCAACCACTCTTTTTTTTCTTTTTTCTTTTTTTATTCTGGGCCAGCTTTACCTTGAGGCTTGTCTCCAGCTCTTAGGCCTCCACAGCTGAAAGTAGGTTTCTGACCTTTGCTTACAATGTTGCGAATCTGCTGGCTGAAGTCCGGCGGTATTTGTTACAATGTTTCTTAAACTGCCCGCGCAGAGGCCTGCAGCCGCAGGCGGGGAACATTGGTTTCCTCCGTCACTGAGGCAAGCAAGCCTCATGTTAGTTTCAAGTGCCTGGCTGCCGGCCGCCATCTTGGCTGACAGTTAATTTGCATATCTAGCTGATTAGCCAATGAAAAGGGTAGCAGTCGTACGCCAATTACCATGTTTCTCTTTTATTAGTGTAGATATATAGTAGGCAGTTAGACAGACATGCACAAAGCAAGGGCAATGGGCCAGGTACAGAAGTTACCAGGGTGGAAAGCCCCAGGTGCCTAGCAAATGACAATTGTAAGGTGGGATCTGGTTCCCAGGGAGACCTTTCCTCCCCTCACATATTGCTGGTTTAGACCCCAATCTCATGACCTCTCTTCCCTAGAGATAACATCTAGGCTTAAATTGTGTTTCAGCTCCACAGGCAGGATTTTAGGGGAAGTCTCAGTGGAGGGTCTCAATAGAATACTCATCAGCTTTCCTTATGTGATCATTTAGGCTCATGGACCCTAGGGCAGGGGTTCTTTAGTCATTGCAGTGGGCATGACATCAGGAGATGTCAGCCATGGCGTTGCTTTATTTGGTTTTGCTGCTTTTCTGGGCCTGGAGCTGGAACACAACTGAGGCTTAAAGGTTAGCTCTACTTTGACCAAAACTCTGTCATTTTGATCAACTTTCCTAAGACTATTTGATGTGAATCAGAACTTTGTTGTCCTGAGGGCTTAATGCTTAAGGGAGTGGTTGTGCATGTGAAGGCTTATATGGGAGTCATATGAGGCTGTTCTCTGGCCCCTTTTCCTCCTCTAAGCAGGCACGCCACATGACTAGCAACACGCCAGGGAGGAAAGATCAGGGGCGGGTCTGAGCCACATGACCAGTGATAGTTAGGGGAGGAAAAGTCACCCTGGGGGTGAGGTCCCACCTACAATGCCTTTTTTCCCATTACTAGGCACTCAGGGCTTTCTGCCCTGGTGAGCTTCCATACCTGGCCTATCCTCCCTACTCTGCTCATGTCTGTCAAACTGTTTACTCTAACAGAGGCAGTTCATCATCTTTACTTATTAGCTTCATTACTTTCAATTTCATCCCAGGATAGAAGAGTCAAATAGAGCTGTATTAGTTCAAGTCACTGAGTTTAAATATTAATGAAGAATTGCTCTTTGAGTATTTTCAATTAAACAAAATAGGTTTGGGAATGAAAGATCAGATTTTTGCTAATGGACAGGTAATTTAAGGTGCTTTATATTCAAATTGCATGCCCCTACAGTGTAGTGTAAATGTATATCTTCTGAAGTAGTATTTTACTTTTTAACTGCCTAGAGGAAGATTAAAAAATAAGAAATGAAAATGGTGACATATTGTTTTAAAAGACCCCATTTAAAGTAATATGCTTGGGGTTTTTTTTTTTTTCCTTCAGTTCAAATTTTAAATTCTGATACAATATCTTAACGCCTCCTAAGCTATATATCATAGCCCATGGCTCAAAGAAGACACACAGCAGTTCCAAAGCTCAGTGGGACCATCTTCCTGGTCATAAACTAGACTGGTGGGGTTTGTTTACATTATAAATCGCATACCACTTGAAATAAGTAGTCCACAAAATTGGTCAGTAGGTTTTAAAACATGCTGATGGAAAAGTAACCTTTTGAAACTTTGAAAACTTTTGCAACCCTCAGAACAAG
Source organism: Myotis nattereri (assembly GCF_964212035.1). NCBI lineage: Eukaryota > Metazoa > Chordata > Mammalia > Chiroptera > Vespertilionidae > Myotis > Myotis nattereri. The sequence goes on along the minus strand of NC_138075.1, from coordinate 135,621,785 downwards.
TAAGTGCAGAGTGAATCGTAGCCTCAGAAGCTACTACAGGATGAGATGGGGACTCCAGAAAAGGAAAACAAACTCTGTCTCCCTGTCTTCCCGCAAATCACACATCTTCCCTTACCTTGGCAAGAAAATCCGAGTGGTTCACCCAAAGTTCTCCCGTTTCTGGTGTCACACTTCATTATACCCTTGGAGTGGCTGATGTAGCCCCCTCTTGGTTTTCATTGCAGCATCCATTCCAATGCTCATACTGGGGACTGTGGCTGGCTCGGACCCAGAGGTTTACTCTCTTTTACCATCACTCTCAGGCTTGTTGTGTGGTCACCATTATTCGTCTCTGGTATCATTTCTCTTTCCTTGGCTGTTTCTGTTGTTGAATTTGGGCCTCCACCCCTAGAGCTATAAACTGTTTATTGAATTTCCCGACGTGGTGGCCTACTCTGCTAGTTTTTAAATATATTGCTATAGTTTTTATTATTTTACCACATCCTCAGGTATGACTTTTATTTATTTTACTCCGTGTCTTGATAAAAGCCAGGCCAGATCTTACAGTTAGGGTCATAGGACACTTGAGAGGCATGGCCCAGCATGATCTCTCAGAGAACTTCCTCTCTGTGGGCAATAATGAGCCTGCAGCCTAGGACAGCTCAAATGTAACTTACTCTTTCCTCAGAATGAGTATCTTTCTTACTCCAGACTTTTAAAACTTTTACTCATGGGGCTCAATAATATTTCCCTATTCTCTTATTTCTCTAAAGAGATTTGTTAGGCATTCTCTGACCAAAGAGCTCCAGCCAGTCTAATAGTTGCATTTATGAAACAGATAACATTTTTAGAACTCTCATGGGCATTCTAGTAGAATTGCTTCATTAATTGTTCTTTGGAAGGGACAGAACTTTCAGGTATGTGCAATTATAATGAACTTAAGGTGAATGTTTTTAAGAGATAAGAAAATTTCTTTTGTTAGAGATACTGTCTGTAATGAACTAAAAGTTAAACTTGATTGCTTAGTTTTTCTTTTCTGACTTTAGGAAAATATGTAAATTTGTGTATCTCCATGAGTTTTCTTGCCTTTCACCCATCAATATTTGGGTAAGTATCATGCTGATAGTGAATATTCTGTTATTAGAGAAGGAATAAATTGGATATCAGAATAAAAATTACCTTGAATAATAAGGATTTTAAGAACATTACAAACCATTAAAATATGATAGAAATAAAAATAGAGCTTTGATACTAATGGGGTCAGTCTATTTAATCTCTAAATAACAAATAAAATCATTAATATGGATAATTAAGATTTGCAGCCATTTTAGAGGACAACTGCCCCACACAGTGTCTCAGTCTGGTTTCAATACAAATAATTTAAATGTATTATGCTCATGAACAGTGAGCAAAAAAGAAGGCTGAATGCATTCACTTTTTTTTTAGAGAGAGGAATGGTTGGGGGAAAGAAATATTGATTAGTGCTTCTTGTATGTGCCCCAATGTGCCCCAACTGGGGATTGAGGCCCAAACTTGGGTATGTGCCCTAACCTGGAATCAAACCCAACACCTTTCAGTGTACGGGATGATGTTCCAACTAACTGAGCCACACCAGTCAGAGCTGAATGTACTCACTTTTATGTTCATGTCTTTTTCTCATTTTTCCTTTGGTCTGTTTGCCTTTTTCTTATTGCTTCATAAGTGTTCATACATTCTAGATCTGTGCTATCCGCTTTAGCAATGTGACGATTGAGCATTTGAAATGTAGCTTGTATGAACTGAGATGTTTTGTGTGACATAAAACCTGAGTTTTGAAGATAGTATGAAAAAATGTATACTATCCCATTACTAATTTTTATATTTATTGCCTGTTTAAATGATAATATTTTTGATATATTGTGGTAAATAAAATATAATATTAAATTATTTTATTTCTTTTTTGATCTTTTTAAATGTGACTATTAGAAAATTTAAAATTACATATGTGGTTTGAATTATATTTCTCTTTGACATCACTATTCTAGCCTTATAGTCTTTGGTTGGTAGCAAATCTGTGTGTGTTTGTGTGTGTTTGTTTGTGTGTGTGTTTGTGTGTGTGTGTGTGTGTGTGTGTGTGTGTGTGTGTAGTTTGCCTTTCACTCTGTTTTAATGAGGAAAAGAGATGGTTCTGGTTGCAGAGTACAGACTGTAGGGACCAAGGAGAGCAGTAAATGAGTCCCAGAAAATCTTTGGAAAAAATCTGATGGATAGGATGTGGTGAGCAATGGCATGGACTTGTCAAGAATGACTTCCTGGATTTCTAGCTGGATCATGGTGTCGTTTACTGTGATGGGGAGACTGAGGGCAAAATAGGTTTACAGGGAAAACAAAGTGTTTGAGTTTTGACCTGTGAAGTCTGATGCGTCACAGTGGAGTTACCAATTGGTTAAATAAATCTGGAGTGCGCATATTGTAAATTCCCCATGAACAAGAGACTGAAGCTTGCCTCCTTCAGCTATTGAGGTGTAAATAACAATCAGACATGCATCCGTAGCATGTCATCATAAGTATTTATTTCTCATGCATTTGTGGGATGTTTGCGGTGCAGCCGGACTGGGCTGGATGTGGCTTCTCAGTGCAGGCCTGGCTCTGGTCTGTTCTTTGTGTGCTTATTGCAGGGTTCAGGCTGAAAGTGCAGCAGCTACAGAGGAACCTCTTCATACAGCCGTCCTAAATGCACACTCATGTCAAAACATGCATGGCCTCATCAGCCTCATTTGGAATTGGCACACAGCTGCTTTTGCCCACATTCCATCATTCAAAGCAAGCCCATGGCCAGTGTGATGGGGCATTGACCCCTGCCCACTTTAGTAATTGGCATTGAAGAGACAAATGGCAAAGGGTGTAGATGCATGAGGCATCACGGATAAGTAAATACAAATTTGTAGACAATGATTCTATTTACCACAAGGCTTATCGTTGTAAAATAAAAATAAGGGCTCTAAATGCTTTGTTTAAAAAAGATTTTCTAGAGCTGGTAAATCTTTCTAACACCTATCGTAGTCTGGCAGTATATTAGGGTAAAACTAGACGTGAAGAAGCCAAAGAATGATATTGACCGTATATCAAATATCATTCTTTGGCAGACGTGCTAACGTGCTAACAGAATAACGTGCTTCTAGGTCTGTCCTTTGCTTACCACTGTGTGATCAGCCCGACTGACCGGGCAAGCAGAACGAGTCTGTGGGAATCTACTTGACAGACTGGAAGAAACCAATTTTGTTATTAGGAGGTCCTTGTTTTGCATTCCTATTGTATTACAGAAATTGTAAACGATTCTTAACTTTCCTGAGCCCTATATTTCTCATTTGTAGAGAGGAAATATAAGATTTACAAGGCTGTTGTATTAAAATGAAATTAAATATTTGCTGATATTGCCTTTTGTTCCCCTCTCTGTGTCCTGTAAATGCTGTTTTCCAGTAACACTTCATTGTATCTATTTGTTTAAGTTTTTCTCTTTGTTCCTCCCAAACTATGACCACCCCTACCCCCCAAGAGGATAAAGCGATCAGATTTGTAATTGTGAAGTCTAGTATAATACTAGGCACATAGGAAACGTTTAGTACAATTTTCTTTAACAAAGTGAATGAATTATTCACTTTTATGCTGTAGGAATTAGAGAATAAAGGAGGCCATATTTTGTGGCTGCCAATCTTCTCTTGAATGACTGTATTATGAATGATTTTACTATGTAGTAAAATGCCTTATAAAGAACCTGACACATATTATGAGCTGAGTAAATCTTAGCATTCTTTCTTTTCTATCTGCAAATTTTTAGAAGGAACAGAATACAAGACAGGAGCCACTGCACCATTGGACCTCACAATCCTATAACCTCTTTAATGAACAGAAAATTTTAACCAGCCTGAAAGTTCCCTTTTGTGAAGACTCGTGGACAGAGACAACAGTATGGTGATTGCCAAAGGGAAAGGGGTGAGGGGAGGTAATAGAGGGTAGAGGGAGGATAAATGGTGGTGGAAGGAGATTTGATTTGGGGTGGTAAACACACAATACAATATGCAGATGATGTATTATAGAATTGTGCACCTGAAACCTATATAATGTTATTAACCAATGTCACCCTAATAAATTCAATTGAGGAATAAATGTAACACCAAAAGTTAAGTTAATTCTGTACAGAAAAATTCAGTAGTGCTTCAGTAGCTATAATGTACCTGAGAAATTTTATTGACTCAGTGAATTCTCAGAAGGGTAACCAAAAAATGACTATACCAGATAGTTACATAAGAGCTGTTTCAAAAGTATTTTTTCTATAGTAAATTTATCCTGAAACATTTTTTCACTGTTAATAAAAATTGTCATTCTAAGTAAATTCAACTATTTATTGTTGATTATAAGATACAAACCTAATGATCATTCAAATGCTAATTGTGTATCTTTAGTGACAAATATAAATTCTCATAATAAAAATGTGTCTGAACTTCATTAAAATTAAACAATTTTGAGCTTCAAATTATACCAGCAAGACTATAAAAAGGCCCTGGCCAGTGTGGTTCAGTTAGTTGGGCATCAAGTGTCCACCACAAGGTTGCAGGTTTGATTCCCAACCAGGGCACATGCCTGGGTTGTGGACTCGATCCTTAGTAAGGGGAGTGCAGGTGACAGCTGATCGATGATTCTCTCTGATCATTGATGTTTCTATCTCTCTCCTTCTCCCTTCTTCTCTCTGAAATCAATAAAAAAAAGGACAACCAACAGAATGGGAGAAAGTATTTGCAAATTATATATCTGATATGGAACTTATATTTTTAATATATAGGAAGTTATGCATCTCAATACTTAAAAAGATAAATAACCCAATTAAAATGGGCAGAGAATCTGAATAGACATTGCTCCAAGAAGATATAAAAATAGCTAATAAAATTATGGAAAGTTACTCAACACCATTAGTCATTAAGAAAATGCAAATCAAAGACATCATAAACTACCACTTCACATGGACTTGTGTGGCTATATTAAAAACACACACAGAGAGAGAAGGTGGAGAAATTGAAACGCTCATACATTGCTGTGGGTATGTAAAATGATCAGGAACTTTAGAAAATATGAATGACATTTCTTCAACATGTTGCACATAGAGTTACTAATAATTCCACTCTTAGGTATATGCACAAGGGAAATGAAAACATATCCACATGAAACATAAATACATATAGTAGTACTATTCATAATAACCAGCATTGGAAACAACCCAAGTGTTCATCAACTGATTATTGGATTACCAAAATATGGTATAAACACACAATGCAATATTATGCAGCAATTAAAATAAATAAAGCACTGATACAAGCCAAGGCATGGATGAACTAGAAGGCATTATGCTATGGAAGAAGCCAGTCACAAAAAAAACTTATGTATAAACCCATTTGTATGAAATGCCCAGAAAAGGCAAATCTATAGAAACAGACAGTTGATTAGTAGTTGCATAGGGAAGGAGGAGGAAGAATAACTAGAGACTGTTAATGGATTGAGGGTATTTGTATGTGTGTGTGATGAAAATGTGGTGATGCTTGCATAATTCTGTAAATAGACTGAAAAACACTAAATATGTCAATTGTGTAATATGTGAATTGCATCTCAGGAAAGTTGAGAAACTAAGTGTATATGCATGCAGGGTTGTGTTGAGAAAACCTTTTCAGGTAATTATTATGGAAAACGTCAGGCTAAGCTCAAATTTAATTCCATTAATAACATAGCAATGTTGCTTCCATAGTGCATTGTGGAATACTTATCCTGTATCCAGATGTGCTTTTAGTGTGGAGTAGGCAGTGGTTAATAAAGGAGATAAGGTATATGTGTTTCTCAAGTCTGTATTCTTGTGGTAGCGGGAGGAACAACAGACAATAAAAAACTCAGAAATACTAATTTCAGGTAGTCATAAATAATGTAAAGAAAAGAAAATTGAATACAGTAAGACTGGGAGTGGAGAAAGGAGGACTGGACTTGGCCTCTCTGACATTTGAGCTGAGACATGGATGCTGAGAAGCCACGGGAAGAACGGGGGGGACACAGCCCAGCCAGAGACCAGGGCGTGGCAAAGGCCCTGTGTGAGGAGACCCTGGCAGTATGTCTGCAGCATGAGCGTAGGGCAGAGATAAGATGAGAGTTGGGCGTCACATAGGACATTGTAGGAAGTTTGGATTTAATTTTCAAGGCAATGGAAAAGATGGAAGGATTTGAAGGAGAGGAGTGATATGAGAAACCTAAGTTTTGTTAACCAATCTGTACCTGAGGGGCCTTATTCACTTCTGGATCTGATTTATTAAGTAAGGAGATTCTGGACTCTGATACTGGGTCTGATACTACAAAGGGATGACATTTTTGAGGGAGACAGTGAGCATATTTTGCATGTTGGGAAAATGTAAGTAGTTATAACCAGAGGACAAAGAGTAATGACTGAAAAACATAGCAGCAATATTTTGCAGCTCCTTCTATCAGGAGGAGATGTTTTCTCTCGGTGATAAAAGAAATTTGTGTGAGTTCTGGACCCTAGCCCGTACATGGCCTTAATGAAGCTGGGACACTGTCCTGATGGTGCCCTGCCGTTAAAGATCCTAGGGTGAAAGGCAGAGTAGAGACAGGGGTCCCAGTACCCCAGCCATCCCAGCTGAGAGTTGTCCTGGTCATCCTGCCAGTTCAATGCAGCCACATGAGCTCAGATAAGACTAGCAGAAAATCCACCCAATCAACCCACAGAATCACACACACACACACACACACACACACACACACACACACACACTCACTCACAAAGAATTGTGGTTAAGGCAGTAAACTGTGAGCGATTGGTTTGAAGCAGTAATAGATAACTCATGCTTTATTCCTTTAATGGCTTTGATCTCTTCTTCCCCCCCCCCCCCTCTGTTTACAATAATTTATCTTAACCTCCAGCCTCTTCAGTGTTCCTTCTGCTCCTAGAACTTGTGTTTAATAAGTTCATTAACCCATCTGTGAATTTTCCATTTATTCTGTTTAAAATGATTTTTCCCACTGATGGTCTCAGCTCAATTGTCACCTCCACAAAGAGGACTTTCTTCACAGTCTTTATCACCTTTTATGGCAGTGTCCTCCATATCCTGTTTGATTTGCTTCATAACAATCAACACTGTCTACAATAATCTATTATTTTACTTTCATTTTGTTTACCTCCCTCTATAGATTCTCTGCCAGGACACACGCCCTGGGTTTGGGCTTGATCCCCAGTGGGGGGGCATGTTTGAGGCAGCTGATCTATGTTTCTCTCTCATTGATGTTTTTCTCTCATCCTCTCTCGCTCTAAAAAAATCAATAAAAACATATTTTTAAAAATAAAATAAAATAACTAGGATGTTAAAAGATGGACAACTGTGGCCATTCCTGGATTTCAGTACTTGGATTGTGAAGAACACATTTCTTTCAAGATGGTCCCTTCTTTTTTCAAAATTTTTACTTCATTTCATTGAATCAGGTTGGTACATATGAACTGATTTGCATCAACATATTAAGGATCCCACAAACTGTGGGACACAGCCAGATAGGAGTGACATTAAAGGGAAGAGTCAAAATAACTTTGTAAGACAAGAAACAAAGTGTAGGACTTATGCAACCTGATTTCAAAATTCACCATAAAGCTAAAGAATCAAGACAGTGCCATATCCTATCTAATAAAAGTCAAAAAGGGTAATTTACCATACCTTTGCTAGGCTTCCCATTGGCTAATCAGGGTGATATGCAAATTAATTGCCAAGAAAGATGGCAGTTAACCACCAACAAAGATGGCGGTTAATTTGCACACATAGGCGTAATGATGGGAGACGAAAGGGGAAGGAGGGAAGAATGGTGATTGGAAACCCAGGCAGCAGGCAAGAGCTGGGTGGCAGGGCAAAGGCAGCCCCGGGGGCTGCCTTTTCCCTGCCCCCCAGCTCTGGATTGGAGAACCAGGGCCACCTTTGCCCACCCCCCAGCCGGTGATCACGATAGGAGGTGCCACCTTGCCTGAGTCCCCGTGATCTTCCATCGAGATCGGAGAGCCAGGGCGCAGGCAAGGTGGCACCCGGGCACCCCAGCACCTGACATGCAAATGTCAGGGATGAAATGACTTTTCCCAACCACATCTGCAAATATCCTGGGGAAGGCATCACTGAAGAGTTCACAACAACTCTCTTACTTAACAAGGAAGAAAACAGTTGGCAACGGAAACAATCCCTTACATCAAAGTTAAGGTCCCTTTGGGTAAAAAAGAATATTTCCAATGTAAAGGAGGGAGCAGGCGAAAATAATAGGTTCTCATGACTTCCACTGAAGTTTGAGCATATGACAGAGTCAAAACAAACATACAAATTAAAACTGACAGTGGACATTCAAATGACCTGAATCAACTGTCACTGTTTGTCCCAATAGCAGCAATGCTTATGTGATAATATAGTTTAACAGACATACAAAACAAGTCACATGATAAGAGAGGTTCGGCTTCTAAAGTAAATTGAATATGTTCTTTTAAAATTCTCATGTCCTCCCCTCTGACTATAATTCTTAATTTTCCAATCAGAAAATTACCCCCGGTGATCCAGTATCATGTAGAACTCCAGTAACCTAACTTATTTTAAAAAAACAAATATCCCAACCATTTTTAAAATATTTAAATTGATATTTTAGGGTTAAAATTATAGAAGATATTTAGATCCAAATATATTTTCTGAATAGAAAATATTTCAGTTTTTGATTTAAAAAAATAGACATAAAAAAATATATAAGTGACACATTTTCCCAAGGAACTCTGAATTAGTACCTTTCCCTCTAACTTTCTTCAAATTAAGATAATTTATGGAGTTCCCTATACTGCACAAGTTTTAATGAAAGAAAATAAGACTTTCTAAGAGCATCAAATACATGTTTTCTTATTTACAAACATATATATTCTTCTCTCTCTCTCTCTCTCTCTCTCTCTCTCTCTCTCTCTCTTTAAAATATATTCTTACTGATTCAGAGAGGAAAGGAGAGGGAGAGAGATAGAAACATCAATAATGAGAGAGAATCATTGATCGGCTGCCTCCTACATGCCCCGTACTGGGGATCAAGCCCACAACCCGGGCATGTGGCCTGACCTGGAATCAAACTGTGTCTTCCTGGTTCATAGGTCGATGCTAAACCACTGAGTCACACCGGTCGGGCTCAATTCATTCCAAGGACATATACAGCTTGAAAAGCTTTGGAAGTAGTTTCAAAAAAACTAGCTTTTAAGTAACAAGAAAACAGTTATAGAAGAAAGTTTAAATTAAAAGAAAAAAATTGTTTTAATTTATTCAAGAGTGGGAACATCTTCCATGAAAATGTGTACCTTGACTGTGGATGGCTGGGTGGCCTTGTCACACCTTAGGAATTCAAACGCTTTTTACAATGAAAAGAAAGAGAGTTTCATCTCATTTCTCTCCCAGGGTAGATGTCTGTCAATAGAAGGTGGACATCAATAAAAGGAGGGGCTTGCACAATCAATCCAGAAAGTCAGCAATCTATGAATAATCCAGAACGGAATATTTATCTCCTCTGCCACACACCCTCCCTCCCAGCCAGTGAGCAAGATAATTACTCACAAGTCAAGCTAAGTGCCCCCCAGTCACAGTGGCCCACTGCTGACATACAAAGCATACAAATAATTCTCACTCTGGCATAAAAGTGACAACTTTCTTAGAAGAAAAGCAGATATTGTAAATTTCTCAAAGTCTTCCTGAAACATTTTTTAAAGTAATTTTTACTTCTTTAGAAAAGATGCATACATGGCAAACCATCTGTAATAAAAGGCCCATTCTATAAAATTTTACCTGGTCCTACTCATATCTGCAATCATAATCATATTTACAGACAAATATATCTATACTAATAAAAGAGTAATATGCTAATTGGACTGGGAGACCTTCCAGGAGACCTTCCAGATGTTCTTCTGGACAAAGCCATGGTGGTGGGGCCAAGGTAGAGGTGGTTAGAGGCCAAGAGTGGAGGGCAGTTGTGGGTGATCAGGCTGGTGGGGAGCGGGGCCGTTGAGGGTAAGCAGACCAGCAGGGGGGCCAGATGGAAGCAAGCAGGTCATCAGTGGGGGTCAGTTGGAGGTTATCAGGACAGCAGGGGGTGGGCAGTTTGGAGTGAGCAGGCCAGCAGGGGGATAGTTGGGGATGAGCAGGCCAGTGGGGAGGGAAAGTAGGGGCGAGCAGGCCAGCAGGGGGGGCAGTTTGGGGTGATCAGGCTGGCGAGGGGGCATTTGGAGGCAAGCAGGCTGGGAGCAGTTGGGGGCAAGCAGGCCAGCAGGCAGAGTGGTTGGAGGCAATCGGGCAGGCAGGCAGGCAGGTGAGTGATTAGGAGCCAGCAGTCCCGGATTGCGAAAGGGATGTCCGACTACTGCTTTAGGCCCAGTCCTTGTAAACTGGCAGTAGGACATCCTTCGAGGGGTCTCAAATTGGAGAGGGTGCAGGCCAGTCTGAGGAACACACTCTCCCCCGTGCACGAATTTCGTGCACTGGGCCACTAGTTGGTATATAAAAATTGAAATACAGATCAATGGCATCAACTAGAAAATGCAGAAATAAAGCCACACATGTATAGTGAATTGATTTTTTATGAAGGCACTGAAGTAATTCAATGGGTAAATATTGTTTGCAAAAAATTGTGCTGTGACAATTGGTTATCCTTATGTAAAAAGATGAACATTTTCCCTTATGTTATACCATAAACAAAACAACTCAAAACGGATCATAAATCTAAATGTTAATGTATAACATATCTGAAGGAAACATAAAAGAAGATATCTGTGACTTTGAATTAGGCAGAAATTCCATACTATGACTTCAAAAGTATAATACATCAAAGAAAAAAGTGGCAAATTGGACATTATATATTTTTTTAAATCTGCCTTTTAATAGACACCCATTGACTGGAAGAAAATATTTGTAAATATTTCTGATAAAGGACTTGCATTTAAAATGTGTAAAGACTCACACTCAAGAAGAAGACCCACTTTTCAATAAGAAAATGAGAAAATATATGAAATAAACATATGAAAAAAATATTCAACATCATTAATCCTTAGAGGAATGAGGCACTATTATACACCTATCAGAATGTCTTAAAATAAAAAATACTAGCAATACTAAGTGTTGGCAGTGATGTGGAGAAATTGCAGTTCTTATACATTGCTATTTGAAAATGTAAAATGGTAGAGTCATTTTGGAAAACAGTTTGGAAAGTTTTTGTGTTTTTGTCTTGTGTTTTTTTGTTTGTTTCTGTTTTTTTTAAAAAAATATATTCTTATTGATTTTTAGACAGAGAGAGAGAGGGATAGGGAGAAACTTTAATGAGAGAGAAACATCACTGATCAGCTGCCTCTTGTACACCCCCTACTGGGGATTGAGCTCACAACCCAGGCATGTACTCTTACTGGGAATTGAACCAGTGACCTCTTGGATCATGGGTCGATGCTCAATAACTGAACCACACTGGCTGGGCACACGTTTTATAAATAAGATGAAACTAAAATACTAAACAATAAAGGAGCTGCGACAAGGATGTTCAGAAGAAAAGCAATGCATTCTGAGATAATTTTTAATTGACTGTAGATTTTGTTAAAAATCTATAAAGTTAAACAAGTATGAAATTCAAATGTAGCCTCTAAAATAACAAGTTTATATATTCTTCTTCTTGGCGGGAGGCCAGACTGTGGCCTTGCTCCCCGTAATGCAAAGAAGCAGAGTGAAAGGTCTCTGGCCCCTCTATACCATGTCTTTGGTATTGATGGTTTCTAGTCTACCAGTTCTATCCTCAAGCACTGGGGCACTGGTAAAAAATAAAGTTTAAGCTGATTAAAAATTACAGATGGCCACAAATTCTTGATCATTCGTCTCATTATTTGATGGAGTCTTTCCATCCTTTGACTCTGGTCTGGCCTGATGATCTGTTTTGTTCAAAAGAATGCAGAAGTGAAGCTGTGTAACTTTCAAGGGTGGGCCTTAAGATATATCTACAGCTATTAGAACATTCCTTCTTGAAATCCAGCTGCCATGCTGTAAGGAAGTTCAAGCAGCAATGTGGAAAGGCGCAGCAGAGAAGAAACAAGTCCCCCAATCAACAGCCCTAAGTTCCCAGCTAGTGGCCAGCACAAACTGCCAGTCATATTAGTGAAACTTTTAAAAACACTTTAGTTGTCTCATTGCCCCAGTCACGTGAAGCAGAAGAATAATAATAATTGTTGTTTTAAGCCACTTAGGAGGGATTTCAGGTTTGTTACGTTGCAAAAAATACCATGTGCCAGGTACACAGCACTTAGTCAGACTGTGTCCTTGACTTCAAAGAGTGCCCAGTCTGCCACAAAGGGCTCCTTGTGGTTAACTGAGCCAAAATCCATAACCAGGGTCTAGCAGCCATTGCTGAGAGAGGCCTCTCACGTAAGCACGCAGCCTTCAAGGAAAAGCCCCACACTGAGCCACCAGCCTCTTGTACTGTCTGTGTTTTGTGTTTTTTTTTTTTATTTAAGTTAAATAATCACTTATCATATGGCCCAGCAATATTCTTAGATATCTACTTATAGTCTTTTTTTTTAGGCTGCCATAAAAAATTACCACAAACATGGTAGCTTAAAACAACAGCAATTTATTCTTTTACAATTCTGGAATCCAAAGTCCAAAATTAAGATTCAGCAGTGAATGGTCTAGAACAGCGGTTGTCAACCTGTGGGTCCAGACCTCTTTTGGGGGTCGAACGACCCTTTCACAGGGGCCGCCTAAGACCATCAGAAAACATATATATAATTACATATTGTTTTTGTGATTAATCACTATGTTTTAATTATGTTCAATTTGTAACAATGAAATTGGGGGTCACCACAACATGAGGAACTGTATTAAAGGGTCGCGGCATTAGGAAGGTTGAGAACCACTGGTCTAAAAGATCATCCTTCTTTGCCTCTTCCAGCTTCTGGTGTCTTCAAATGTTCCTTGGTATAACTCCAATTTCTGCCTATCTTCACATGGCCTTCCTATTGTTGCCTATGTCTTCTCTTCTGTCACTTATAAAGACACAGCCATCAGATTTTGGGGCCCCTGCTAATACAAGATGTTTGCACATCAAAATTTTTAACTTAATCACATCTGCAAGTAGCCTTTCCCCCAACAAGGTCACACTCACAAAGTTCTAAGTGGTTATATCTTTTGGGGGCCACCATTCAACACACTACACTAGCCAACAGAATTGAAAACATAATTCTCCACAGACTCATCTGCTGCATTAATCATAATATTTCCAAATGGAAACAACCCATATATCCATTTACAGGCGAATAGATAAACAAAAGGTGGCACATTCATATAATATACCCACATTAAGAAGAAATAAACTATTGATATACACAAAGCCATGGGTGAATCTCAAAACATTATGTTAAATGACAAAAAAAATGCATATTATGTGATTCCATTTATAGGAAATCTCTGCAAGAGCCAAAACTATGGAAGCAGAAACATATTGATGGTTTTCTTGGAGCTAGTGGTGAAAGTAGAGATTGACTGCAAAATGGCACAAAAGTATTTTTGGGGGTGATGGAAGTGTTGTAATATTGAATGGCAGGGATTGCTACACAGCTCTTATAAATTACTAAAACTCACTGAACTGTGTATTTGCAATGGGTAATGTTATGACTTGTAACTTATAATGCTGTTAAAATGAACGGAAAGGGGGCCGTGAGCTACCACACCTGTACCTATTCTCTTTCAAAGCCAGGGCTCCTAGGTCCTGGGATAATGTAAAACAAGACAGATATTTAGCTGAGTCTTGGGAGGGTTTATTGTGCACACATGGTATCTCACTTCATGAGAACCAGTAGATCTGGTTTCCTATTCTAGACCATTATTTCCACCACCCATTATTTAACCCTGTCAGTATTTGGTCACATTTGCTTTCTATCTTTGTTCTCCATTTTTCAAAATCATTATACAAATAATATATACTAACATTATTTTTCTTTAGATACAATGTATTATAGCCAAATAAAGTGCTTCTTGACCACAAACCTGGTCCCATTTTATTCCCTTCCTTTTTTTGAGATAATGGGCCTAGTGTTATACTTTTAATATATCTTTTATAATTTTACATTCACAGTTAGTATGCTATAAACATTTTCCTCTGTGTGTTTGTGTTTTTAGCAAATAGAATCATGATTAGGTATTTTTTAAAAAATATATATTTTTATTGATTTCAGAGAGGAAGGGAGAGGGAGAAATAGAAACATCAATGATGTGAGAGAATCATTGATCAGCTGCCTCCTTCTGGGGATGGAGCCCGCAACCCAGGCACATGCCCTGACAGGGAATCAAACCATGACCTCCTGGTTCATAGGTCTATGCTCAACCACTGAGCCATGCAGCTGGGCGGTATTCTTTTTTGCAACTTGCTATTTTCCCCACAAAAGCTTAAGGTTTGGAGCTCTATTTATGCACATAATTCTTTCAAAGTGCAACATGCACAGTTCACCTCTTTTAACTGTTGTCTGCTCTTCCATCATGTGAGAATAGTGTGTTTTCTTTATTCATCCCAGTATTGGTTAACGTTTAGGTGGTTCTATTATTTTGCTGCTATAAACAACACTGCAATGGGTAACCACTTGACATGGTACAAATGTTTCTCAAGGAAACATAACAAATAGTGAAATTGCTAGATGGTAGACAGTATGTCTACATTCAGTTTTTCTAGATCTGGTCAAATTATTCTCTGAAGTATATATTAGTTTGGTAAGCTAAGATGATTAGCCCCAAAGACTACAGTCCATTACAACTATTCCTAGTCTGTGATTCACTCTCCTCCATGCAGTAAATCAAAAATCTTAGATTCTTGTGGTTCTGCTACTCACTGTATCCAACTAACGGAAGGGGAACTGGAGTGTGCAGGAGGCACACCCGCTTCTTAAAGATTTTGTCTCGGAAGTTGTATTCTGATTTCAACTGGTGAGAACTACTTTCAAGGCCACACTCAGCTACAAGAAAGGCTGGAAATAGTTTGACAACTACTTCTCAGCCAAAACCTGTGTTCCTGGAAGGAGCAAAGGAGTTTGATCAACAGCTAGCTCTATCTACAGAGCTTCATATGAACTTTTAATCCCATCAATATTCTCATCAACATATCGGCAGAATATAATTTTTTGCCAATCCTATAGGTAAAATATAGCATCTCATTGGTGTTTTCTTTTGTATTTCACTGATTTTTACTGAGTTGACGAAGACCTTCCCTGCCCCCTCAAAAACTGAAAGAGAAAGAGAACAGGTAAAAATAATGTGAAGAGCTTAATGTCTGAGTTCATATGTTGAAATGTAATCTCCAAGTGATTGTACTAGGAAATGGGGCTTTTGGGGGTGGTAATTAGGTCTTGAGGGTGGAGCACTCATGAATGGGATTAGTGGCCTTTTAAAAGAGGCCAGAGAGCTACCTGTCTTTCTGCCATGTGATAAACAGATGAGGGCCACATCAAATGACCTTGATTACTCAGTGAAGCTATGACAGCATGCCTGTGTACTCTAGACTCCGAAACATAGTGACATTTTATTTTGTCTCCATCATGATAGAGAGAAAGTTTCTCAGTGAGGTATGTGAAACCCAGGAAGTAAAAAGAGGTTGACATCACATACCTGAGTTTGCTTCCACTGCCATCTTTTGCAACACAGAGTATCCTGGTTCCCAAGATGGGGGCATAAATTTAATACCACCATTTTACTTGCGAGTCAATTTGCACCATCCACAGTTTAACTTAGAAAAGACATCTATCTTAACAGACAGAAAAGATCTCATAATAAATAATAATCAAGTAACAATTAGGTCTTTAAAAAGAGGTTTTAACTGCCAATAACTAATAGCACTGTAAATCATAGCAACAAAAACAAAACAGGAGCTATAATATTTCTGGCAATTCAGGGTCAACCCAATATTTCTCTGTGATGTTATAGTCATTCATAGGTGTGCCATTCAAATGGCTGCTTACATGCTGTGCCATTTGCCAATATCTACAAATAGCTGTTTATTATTGAGTCTTCACTCGTCAAATGCAATTCTACATCATTTCCCTATATGCTATGTAGCAGGAAAATAACATTTCTTCAAATTTTATGAATATTGGGAATCATTTCAACATGGAACTATGATTTTTATTTTTTACTTTTGTAGCATGTAACACATTAAATATTAATTCATAATGATGATTCCCTGAGAAACTTTAGTTAAAATAGATTGGCCCAGGCCCTGGACTGTTAGTTACTATAACATCAACCAGAGTTGAATACAAATACTGCATATGCCAAAATAGACAAACCAATTTTTATAATATAGAGCATAACCATTTTTTTTGAGGTCCCTTTAGTGCTTGGCTATGAAAGTAATATGGCATTGAATCCCCCTGAACTTTTAATCTTGGGTTTGCTGTTTCTGTTTCTACATTTAAAAATCATAGTTCTACTGAAAAACATTTACATCCTATTGACAATCTCATTTCACTTTTAGTTTCTTGTCCTATGATTTCTTCTCAAGAGTAGGCTTAAGCTTCTATTTTGCTTTTCAGTTTTTTGTGTGCTTTTATTTGATTTTTTGTTTCAGGAAAAATTTTGCTCTTTTTAAGAAAATTAAGAGACTTTATTTTTTTGGAGCAGTGTTAGATTTACAGAAAAAATGAGTAGAAATTACAGAGTGTTTCCAATATACCATCTCCCTCTTGCCAAATTGTCTTCCAAGATAGCCATACTATTTTGCACTCCTGTCCTCAATGAATGAGAGTTCCTGTTGCTCACTGTTCTAACAGTACTTGGTGTTGTCAGTGTTTTGAATTTCTGACAATTTTAATAGGTGTGTGTTGGTCTCTCAATGTTTTAATTCAAAATTCTGGAAAGAAACATGATGTTGAGCATCCTTTCATATACATATTTGCTCCCGGTAGTTAGGTGTCTCTTCGATTTTTAGTCCACTTTAAATTGAGTTATTTGTTTTGTTATTGTTGACTTTTGAGAGTTCTTTGTATGTTTTGGTTGGATATGAGACCTTTATTGATGTGTTTTGCAAATATTTTCTCCAACTCTGTAACCTGTCTTCTCATTCTCTGAGCAGTGTCTTTCACAGAGCATAAGTGTTTAATGCTAATGAAATTCTACTTACCAGTTTTTCTTTCACAGTTCTTACTTTTGGTGTTTTATCTAAAAAGTTATCACACTAAACCCAAAGTTACCTAGAATTTCTCATTTGCCTTCTTCCAGGAGTTTTATAGTTTTGAATAAATATTTATGTGTCTGATCCATTGTGAGTTAATTTTTATGAGGTCATAGTGTCTGGATATACAGTTGTTCCAGCCCCATTTGTTGAAAAGACTACCCTTTCTCCATTGAACTGTCTTTGCTCTTTTGTCAAAGCTCACTTGACTATGTTTGTATGAGTCAATTTCTGGCCTCTCTAACTGTTTCATTGATCTATTTGTCTATTCTTTTGTCAATAGCACACTGCCTTGATTACTCTAGCTTCTAAAGTAAATCTTGAGATTGGGTAGTGTCTGTCCTCTGATTTTGTTCTTTTTCATAAGTATTGTGTTGGCTATTCTGTCTTTTGATTTCCATATAAACTGTAGAATTTGTTTATTGCTGTCCAAAATATAACTTCCCAGAATTTTGATTGGGTACTTTCTTTTTATTTTCTAGTCCTTGTTATTCAAATTTCTTCCTTTCATTCCTATAGTCATAAGTTCCCAACTTTTTTCTCTAACTTTTGTTCCTGCATTGAAACAGGAAATTAAGCATACTCTTTCCTTTTTCTGAGAAATTTACGACTATTTTGAAGAGACTTGAGCTTTTCATAGTTCTACAAATGCGTTTTGTGAGGTTCTTTTTATCTTGTTCAATCAGACCATGAACTCTTTCAGGCTCACTCTTCATTTTTTATCAATGATTCATTTATCCAAACAGCTAAGGAATCTGTCTACTTGAAGGGAGTCAAAAGTAGCTCCTTATCAATGTGAGAAAATATCGACAACTTTTCTTTACAATGTTATCTCTTCAGGCCATTTTTGTTGCAAACTCTCACACACAGAGCTTTCTCTTTGCCTGTATTGTGTCTATGTTGCTCTATTAAACTTGATAATAGGCATTTTAAGCATAGCTACATGTGGGGGTTTGGGGTACTTCCAGGCATAGTTGACACCAAAGGACACATTTTTTTTTTCCAGAGAGTTCCCTGCTTGCTTGAATAACCAGATGCAGGTAAAGTGGTAGTCAGTAAAATATTCACCAGAAAGTATTTTAAATTGAAAATACAGGGCTTATGTTGAGCCTGATGTCAGGGGCATATTCACAACAAAGCATGAGGCAGCATTCACAAATCTTGTCACAGATGTGTGTGTGTTGGCAAAATCCAAGGTGTTTTTTTAAAAATAAAACTCCTGTTGAGTCAGTACCTATAGAACAAGCATGTGAAACTCAAAGGCTAACACAGGCTAAATAAACAAGGTTTAAGTTTATGTGGGCTGCAAAAAAACAAAAGCTTCAATTTTCCTAGAAATGTAAGTTTATTTCAATAGAGATGTGCTGAATACAAAGGGCTGAAATAAATGAGCAATCGTTAACATAAAATAATAGAACATTTTAATAAAAATTAATATTTTTTCTTGAATATTAACTTACCAGACACTGAATAACTGCACAAATTAATAAGCGTAATGCAAATACTAGTAAACCTATTTTTCTTGTTCTCTGAAAGTGAAATATTTCCTGTTACTCACACCAAACAAGTCAGTCCAAGACTAATGACATGGCAATCAGCTGCTAAAATATTTGCTGCTAGTATTAGTGGAGAGAAATGGTGCACCTGCACATAAGGTGCATAAGAAAAATGAATGCAACACGATTATAGTGATTAGTCATTAATGAACATTGTAGTTCACTGTTAATAATCCTATATAATAAAAGAGAAACATGAAAATTAACCATCCCTCCGCTACACTCAAGCCACACCCACTAGCTAATCAGGAGTGAGTATGCAAATTAACCCAACTAAGATGGTGGCGGCCACGGAGCTGGAGCAAGCAGGAGGCTTGGGTTGCCCCCGGTGATGGAGGAAGCCAAGCTTCCCGCCTGCCCTGGCCAGCCATGGGCTTTGCTCAAGGCTACAAAGTTTCAATTATAGAAGATAAATAAATACCATATACCTGCTTCCAGCGGGCAGTGGCCTCCACTCAAGGAGGGACTGTGAGGCTGGGTTGCCAGGGGCAACCCAGGCTTCCAGCTGGACCTGGGCTCTGCTGAAGGATACAAGGTTTCAATTATAGAAGATAAATAAATCCCATCCTATATAGTAAAAGGGTAATATGCAAATTGACCCTAACAGCAGAATGACTGGGAATGACTGGTCACTATGACACACACTGACCACCAAGGGCCAGACGCTCAATGAAGGAGCTGCCTGCTAGTGGTCAGTGCACTCCCACAGGGGGAGCTCTGCTCAGCCACAAGCCAGGTTGCCAGCTGCCAGCACAGCGGTGGTGGCGGGAACCTCTCCCGCCCCCTCAGTAGCGCTAAGGATGTCCGACTGCAGCTTAGGCCTGCTCTCCACTGGCAAGTGGACGTCCCCTGAGAGCTCCTGGGCTGCCAGATGGATGTCTGACTGCCAGCTTAGGCCCAATCCCCCAGGGAGCGGGCCTAAGCCAGCAGGTGGACATCCCCTGAGGGGTCCCAGACTGCAAGAGGGCACATGCCGGGCTGAGGGACCCCCCTGAGTAAACAAATTTTTGTGCACCGGGCCTCTAATTATGTATAACAGGATATTGTAAAAATTAAGTTATGAAATTTTTATTAAAATGTTTCTTATATACCGTTATATTGGCTGGGCCTTAAAAATAGCCTCTGTGGGCTGCGCACACTCAGCAATGCAGTCTTATGTGGGCAGTCTTTGCTCAGTTCCCAACTCCTGAAGGCAGAAACTTTATTTTCCCTGTACACTGCATATAGATGAATGAATGAGTGAATGAATGAATGAATTAACAGCTTATATATGAATGAACAATTGTATAAATGAAAAGTTTTATACAATTTTCTATTTTAAATAAGTCAGGTGCTTGGTAAAATTTTGGTTTTCTCTTTTATTCGGTGAGTCTCTGAGGGTGAGGAATTGTGCTAGTCCAATCTCTATACTTCCAATTCCTAGCACAGTGCCTGGAACTTAGCACTCAATAAATTATTTTTTAAATTTAATAAACTGGAGGCTGACTTCAAAGGAAATTGTATTTGTTGCTAACTACTTAAAACTAATTAGCAGCTAAAAATTGAAAGCCTAAAGGAGAACAGGAACAAAGACATGTCCTAAAGAGTCACATGCACGTCTCTCTGTGTATGTGCCTGTCTTGCTCCACCTATTCTCAACGTGAATGAAAATTGGGGAATGCTTTCTGTTAAATTTTATATTTTATGATACTGAGAAGCAAAGGCAGAAAGATATTTGGGGTACAGAAGAGGCCAGTGGAGGAATAAAGTAAAGAAGGTGGCTTTACTAAATGAAGATATGAATATTGAAATTGTATCACAGTAAAGCCATGTTTTATTTAAAAGACATGTGAGGGCCCCACCACTTCCAGTCCTGCTGCCAGGAGTGGGTGAGGCTGTGAGGGCCCGCGCCTAGTCGCTGCCTGCTGGGCATGGTGTTGGGTGCCAGGCCCGCCTCGGCTTCTCCAGGTGCCCAGGGAAAAGGTAGAAGTAATGCTGACGCTGGCGAGCCCACTGAAGCGGGATGATGGTCTCAAAGGTCCGGACGTCAGCCACAGCCTCTGACTCCACTCGGAGGGTGTCCGTGAGGCACAGGCTGCTCATTAAAAAGGCTGCAGAACTTGAAGCTAAGGTACCTTGTACATGCAAAGTGCGTGTTCCCGACCCAAACAAGCTTCGTTGCTTTCAGCTAACTGTAACCCAGATGAGGGTTGCTACCAGGGTGGATAATTTCCGTTTGAAACAGAAGTTCCTGATGCAGTCAATGTGGTGCTGCCCAAAGTGAGATGCCTGACCAGGATCTGGCACCCCAACATCACAGAGAAGGGCATGATCTGTCTGAGTGCACTGGTACTGAGAGAGCATTCCATCCACGGCACTGGCTGGGCTCCCACGAGGACATTAAAGGGTGTTGTTTGGGGATTAAACTCTTCATTTACGGATTTTCTAAACTCCAATGACCCACTGAATATCGAGGCTGCAGAGCATCACCTGAGGGACAAGGAGGACTTCCGGAACAAAGTGGAAGGCTACATTAAGGGTACATTGGGTGTTGGGGGCGTGGGGGGGGGGGCGCCTGCAGCGTGGATTCTGAGGGTCTTCTCCAGCTCTCTAGGGGGCCTGTGTCCCAGTCCTCGTGTCCCGCAGACCCACTGACTCTGCTGGGTCCTGTGACATGTCCTGCGGAGAAACCTCTTTGGGACTGCCTATTGTAGACAGAGTCCCACATAAATGCAGCAAGAAAATGCGTTGTCTGCTTTCCTTAACATTTACTTTGTGAACCTGTACTGTGTAGGCTGAGGAAATGCTTGAGAAATTGTAATGAACTCAGAATCGGAGCTTGCTTCTTACCTTCCCCCAGATCACTTCCCTGCACAGCAATGCCAATGACCTGCCAGGAGCTGGCAGGTGGGCGCCAGAGCCCACTGCAAACTGATTGGATGCCAGTCTCTTATCTCCTCCCACAAATGCCGGCCCTGCCTCAGTGTCTGAGGCTTCCCAGAATGCAGCCATTGACTGTAGGTCTCTTATTTGCGTATTTTATTTAATGTAAGTATATTTTGGAAGATTTGTAGAGAAATACACAGAAAATATGAAGAGAGGGAGAGAGAGAGAGAGAGAGAGAGAGAGAGAGAGAGAGAGAGAGAGAGAGATGTGAGTCTGGAAAAGGGGCCATAGAAGAGTCAGCAGTCATTACCCAGTTAACCCAACAAACCTAAATCAGGTTATCCATGCCTACCAAGGTCAGTGGCCATGAAGAAGAGAGCAGCAGTTAATACCAACTGGTTGAAAAGATTTAAAACTTCTTCTAACTTGATTAATTAAATCAGAGACCTCTGCATGTACTAGTATTTCCAGTGTTCCACTCAATTTCATAGTAGAGCTTTGAAAACTGTTTTTAACTTTGGTAACATCATTATTAGCTAATCAAACCTGCTTCCTCCCAAGAGCCATAGCACTAAGAATAATCCTAAATTTTCACTAAATGGAATCTTGGCACAACAAAGAAAATCCTCTGCTGAGTTAAACCAGAGGCCAAGGACAAAACAATCAAAAATAAGTTCTGTGAACACTTGGAAAAATATACCTTAAAGAATAAAGCACAATATGTCGGTATCCTATTATCTAATACTAGAGGCCCAGCGCACGATTAAATCATGCACATGTAAGGTCCCCTAGGCCTACCCTGCCATCAGGGCCATGTCCGCCACCCCGCAACGCCTCACATGCTCAGTGGACGCTGCCAGCACCTTGCAATGCTCCCAGCTCGCACCCTTTCCCCTCACACTGTCTCCCCCTTGCTGCTGGCTGCATGTGCCCCCACTCCTCCCCCCGCAACAGGAGCACCTCTGCTTGCCACCTGGGGACCCAGGCCATGCTCACCACTTGCCCGGTGCCCATCCCCCATTCCCTCTTCACACGCAGTCCCACCTGCCCACTCCCCGCCTTGCTGTTTCCTCTTTACTGCACAGCCCCCGCACCAGCCCCAGGTGAGCCCCACCTCACTGCACGAGCCACGAGTCTCGGCCCACAAGAGGTGCTCCATGCACCTCCTGGTGACTGGTTGTCTGGTCATGACACCGTTATAGCATCACTGCCACAGGCCTTTCATGATATGGAAGACTAGAGGCCTGGTGCATGAATTCATGCACAGGTGGAGTCCCTTGGGGTTGCCTGCAAAGATTGGGCCCCAGCTTACGCCCCCAGCCTCGCAGCCCCACCTGGCACCCTGCCTTGTCCTGGCACTGCCCCCTCACCTGCTCCACCATCCCACTTCCGGAGTGATCAGTCTAGGGCCAGGCCCCCCGCCTGGCTCCCTCAGATCATGGGAGCTGGGCAGCAGGGGGGTTGCCGCCACTGGTTGCCATCTTCGGGGCAATGGGCAGGGTGATTGGGCCGCCTGCTCACCAGCTCCACCATCCAGCCACGGCTTATCAGGGCGGGCAGCGCCTCCACTGCCACCTGCTGCCAGAGCCGCGTCGCCCGACACCCGCCGTGGTCCATGCCACCTCCTGGTGTTTAGCACACATCATAGCAAGTGGTCAAACTCCAGGTCTCCTGGTCGAACTCCTGGTGAATGACCACTTCAGGGGACAATTTGAATATTAGGCTTTTATTATATAGGATCATTGTCATTTCGATTTTTACAGTGGATGAGACTCTTTTAAAGATTCATTGTGCTAAGGATATTTTCTTTGTACATGTACTGCCCAATCTAATTAGAAATAAGAATTCCCATGGATGTGAGCCATAAGATATTGTGTGAGAGTTGTAACCAGTTAGTACTTTCTTTGAAATTATTTCTGTTGTGTCTATTACCATCTTTAATTCTTTCTGTCTATTGTCCAAATAATAATTTTTATCTTCTCATTCTTCTACCTATTTTACTATTAATAGTATCATTATGTTCAGATAGCAATTTCTCTGCCCACAGAGATTATTTATTTTAACTTTAAAATGTAGTTCTTAAGTATTGTAGAGAATGTCAGTCTATTTTTCCACTATTTTAAAATTTCTATCATTATCCCTCATTGAATCCATTTATTGAAATTGTTCAAAACAAGCAGAACAAATAGGTAATGTTATTTGCCTTCCAAATTATTAAACCAATTCAACAAAATAAAAATGACTATACTGTAAAAATAAAATTATAAATTAATGTACAAATTAATGCGTTTTTACCTATAGAAGAAATTTATACTAAATAAATATCTGTAAATAATACATGTTTCCAATTTTGAATGGATTCTTTAAAATCAGTATAATATGTATTTAACTGTTTCAACTATTTTAGCTTTACTTACCTATTAATTTCTATCTTTCTACAGTATCTTCACTCATATGAACTTTGGAATTTTAACATAATAGAAATCATATCCATGAAATTTTGCGATTTGACTGAGAACAGAGGTGAGGTTTCCACATTTACTCGACTTGAATCTTCGCATGTTATGCCTGGCGATCTCACTTTTACTTCTTCAATCCTTTCTTACCAATTCCTATTTCCAGTGTGTTTTCTACTTAAAATCTGTTATTTGATTCTAATTTAAATTGATATGTAATTTTTGAGAAATGTATAATTAACTTTAGGATAGCATCATAATTTATTAAATTATTTATATTTTCAATTTACTCTGTTAATACCTTCTCCTATGTATTTTGTGTCATTATTTTTCTTGCAGGTTTGTCTGAACCATCTGTAGACTGGCAATGTCCTTAACTAGCCAGCCAGCATTTCACAACCTTTTCTAGCTAGAAACTTACCTGCGGAAAGCTGCAATGCTTGAGATAAATCTTTGCAACAGTGACTATTTCATTTCAGAGTCCAAGCTGCTCAACACTCCACAGAAATAGTGATGAAATGCTTCAGCTGCAGAAACCCAAGGCAAACCTCTTAACCTTTTAAAAATGCAATCACTGTCCTTCTTTTTGATAAGAAGTTCTAGAAAGCAGAAAACAACTTTTACTCTTTATATATAAAACCTATTGAAACAAACAAAAAAGGAGAGGTTTTTGTTTACTCAAGGATATTTCTCTATATTTGGTTGATCTTATTTGGTTTATTTGTGGTCCTGAAAAAGTGTGGTCTGATTTTGTGAGTTCAAGATGGGGACAGCTCGCTGAATGACCCAGGCAGCATTAGAAGCAGTTTTATAGTAAAAATATGGACATTTTCAGAGCATAAAAACGTAGAATTTTCAATGGCTCTCTCTTAATATCTTGGTGCAGACCCAAGCCTTATGATTGATGGGTTAAATAATAGTTGCTTAACTGCTATGCAAAGTGTAGCCCTCAGACCACCAGCGTCAGCATATCCTGGGAGTTTGTCAGAAATACAGAATCTTGAAGCCCACACCAGAGCTACTGAATGATAATTGGCTTTTCCCCACCGTCTTCAGGTTGTTTGTATGCACATACATTTTCAGAAGCACTGGCTTAATCAACTTCCTGACTCAAAGATGAAAATTCAGGCCCTGGGCAGTGTTGCTAAGTTGTTAGAGCATAGGCCCATGCATTGAAGGGTTTTGGGTTTGATTCCTAGTCAAGGGCATGTACCTGGATTGCAGTTTTCAATCCCCAGTCCCAGTCAGGGCACATTTGGGAGACAACCAATCGATGTGTCCCTCTCACATCAATGTTTCTCTCTCTCTCTCTCTCTCTCTCTCTCTCTCTCTCTCTCTCTCCCTCTCGCTCTCTCTCTCTCTCTCTCTCTCTCTCTCTCTCTCTCTCCCTCTCTCTCTCTCTCCACCCCCCCCTCCACCTTCTCTCCGTCCCTTACACTCTCTCTAAAAATCAATGGAAAAAATATCCTCAGGTGAGGATTAACACAACAAAAAATGATGAAAATTTAGGCAAATCAAATCGTGGATTTTGTTTAGCATTAAAAATAGGCAGTTTAAATAATAATGAAAGACACAATTTTTAATGAAGTCAAACCAGATTATCCAAACCCATTTGTAGAAGAACATAGGAAGGTTTGATTTATGTAAGAAGCATTCTCAGAAGTAAGTGCAATTTAAGACATATGTTGGTCTGCCCAATTTCTGACGCCAGGCAGAGGTGCTCAATACCAGACATCTGTCCACTAAAAAAAACCCCGGCGGGGGGGGGCAGTGATTTTAAAATAATGCATTTCATCAAGATTTTGGTCAGCTCCTGATGCAGCCTAAACTAGGCCCACAGCTTCCTTACAGAACTCTCCAGAGGGCGTAGCGTTTACATGTCAGTGACAGTATGTGGCAGGTAAGAGGGAAATGGGGCTGCTTTCCTGTTTCACAGGGCTCCTAACCTTTGGGCATTTGGCCTGTGAGCAGACACTGCTGTTGTGTGATCCAGGTGTTAAGCTATGGTGGTGCTTTCTGATAAAGCACTTCAACTAAAGCCTATTTAGCATTTTTCACTGAGGCATTATTTCCAGAAGTTGAAAGTGGCACCTAGAGAAGAGACATTTATTTTACTTTAAAATTCTTGTTTTCACCGGAGCAAAGAATGAGTCCTGATCCTAGTTACATAACTGGCAGAGCCTAATGCATCTGTTCCTGAGCAGATAAAGGGCAGTAGTTTCTGAATTGAGTCAGCCATTATTTTATCGCTAAATTACTGGAGTCGGCTGTTTATTCTTGTAACTCCAGCCGGAACATTTTAGGATTAAAGGTGACTTCCTAATAAAGTAAGGAATTATCTTCATTTTACTGATCTAATTTGTTTATTGTCCTGATAAAATCCTGGCTAATTTCTCCTGTTTTCGATGCAGTTATTATAAATTTCATGAAATCAGACAACTCCTGATCCAAACTACGTATGAACTGATATGTTTTTGCCAAAGACAGCAATCACTACAAATTAGCCTATTTTTACTGAGACCACATTTCTTCAACTTGGATCCAGCTGAAATTTTTGAAAAAAGAAAGACTTAGAAATAGTGAGATCTACCTCTGATTCATTTCACATGCAAATAAAGTTATGAAAGAATTATATAATTACCATGATAATGATACTTTAAATATAAGTTATAAGATTTATTTAATGTATTTTCCAAACAAAAAGAAACTCTTGAAAAATTGACTTCCTTTTCTAGCAACTTTAAGAATGTGATAATTGCACATACATATCTTCAGAATCTGGATGGCTTTGTTATTGGGGAAGCTGAGGTTTCCCTCTCCTCACTGAGTGCTGGGGCTGAAGCCTGTACAATAGCTCCAGAAAAAGTATTTTCTGAGACTCACATGGGAGGACGAGTGATTTTTATTTGCATGGGATTACATCTCTGTGTTTCTAAAGTCCTATTTCCTTTGATCCAGTCCTGGAAGAAGTATGGGTGGGGGCGGGGGGAGGCATGCAGGGGGCAGAGGGGTGGTCAGGAAGCAGGAGAGTGAGAGACCCATAAGGTAGGAGGCAATCAAGAGCAAATTTCTTTGTTTAGGGGATTAAATATCTCAAATTTCCATGCACTTGCAGTGTCCACACCCATTCTGTGCAATAATCTGATCCCAGGTGTGACTGACAGGCAAGAACCCTCTTGACATCACCCCAACTTTATTGTGTCTCTCTTTCCTCTGTTCCCTTCCTGTTATTGATAACTAGGTGAATTACAATAGTATCAGTTTCTCCTCATTGTTTCTCTGAAATGCCTCGGTTTCCTTATTTCTTCTCTTAGAGTTCATGATTAAGGAGAAAATAGTTCAATAGCTTTCTGTCATGGTGCTAGGATCTCTCAGGAAGAAAGCAGTCCTTGACCTTTAAGAGTTTACATTCTGCTTAATTTCTCATTAGAGTACACTGAAGTCTCACCTCTGGAGCTTGCCTTAAAGGTAAGAGCAGAGAATCAGAGGAGGGAATCCGGCTTGTTGTCCATATTCAGCTTGACACTCTAAAATATGGGTGCCAGGAAATGCATTTCTGGACGATACCTGTTTGACTACATGGGCATCCACTATAAAGTAAGGAAAATCTCATCATCTACTAATTGTCCTCTTATATTATGAACTGGTTAATTTTTTAGGGTTTTTTTTGGATTGCTTATTTTCCTCTTCAAGTTTAGACTCTAGAACACTAGTTCACATTGCCCTATAAAAAGTTATATCCCTAATATTAATCTTCAATTTTCCTAACTAAAAATTGAAAAATTTTCTCCTTGCTCTAGTATCCCAGGATTTGATGAACTGTTTCTCTCCTTTATCTTCACCTTTTGAAAGGGTGAGGGCTACGCCCTCCATCTTGCCCCGAATCCTCCATTTTTGGGCAGAGCCATGAGCTCAGCAAGGAGCTTCTTCCCGGAAGAAGCCCAAGCCTCTGCTAGCCACACCTAGGTTTCTTTAAACTAACCAATGACAATCAAGGGAAGTGTGCGCCATAGATATGACCACATCCTGTGTAACAAGACACCGACTTGCTCCTGGCCAATCGGCAGGGCCCACTGTCCTCTCTCCTCCCCTTACTCCAACCCCCCTATAAAATCCCTCTACCCACAAAGCTCGCTCTCTTTGCCCCAGCCGCTGTGTCGGTGAGTGTGGGGGGAGCTCAAGCTAGCTTGAATAAAGATTCTTATGCTTTTGCATCGGACACAGCTGGCTCCCTGGTGTGGTCTCTTGGGGATCCTAAATCTGGGCATAACACTTTTACATTTTTTTAACAAAAAAAAAATGTAGCCTTACTCAGTCTTTACCTTTCCAACTATGGTTCTAAATTTTTTCAAGTGTCTTCATCAACATGCCCTCCAAAAATCTCATCATTTTACTTGTCTTTGCTGCACCTTTCCAGGTCATGATATTTTATTCATCACAAATAGATCTGTTAAATTTTCATTAACAAGCAGGAGAAAGAGGGAGAGCATAGTGTGTAATAAGCTTCATGGTAAATTTAGATCAGTGTTTAGGATGTATAGTAACTTAAAACATTTGATTGTTTTTGAGTATTCTGACACATGTTCAATTCTCTTTTAATTTAGTGATATTTTCACATTATTTTATACTATTATTTCTATGACTTGGTATCTCAGAGGTTACTCAGATAAAGTGTTGACACCGAAGATAACATTTGCTAAAAGCTAAACAATTATTTCTGATCATTCATTAATGTGGTTTCCTGATTTTCCACGAGAGTTTTAAAGCATATTTTAATAAAAATGCTTTGACAGTCATACCAAAGAATTCTTCACATCTTTCATAAAAAGTGAATCTAGAAGTTTTTTTTCTGGTGCTTTTAGTAGTGAGATATTTATTATCTTATAAAGTTGATGTTTTCAATAAAATGGTCCTTGTGAGACTGTAGTATTCTATAAATCCTCTGATTTCATAATTTTAAAGACCTAATTCCAGAAATAATTATGATTATTCCAAGATTAATATGATTAATAAGTTAGGAGATATTTTCTGTCTTATTCCCAAATAGTCATTCTATTATTCTCTTACACTATTGTCTTTTTTTCCTTAAACATGTGCGTTTAATATAATAATTTGGTGTGGAAAAAACATACTTAGTCACTTATCATAGGTATATGTAATGGAGCATAATTGATAAATTAAAATCTATTCTTATGGATGTATTTGCATTTAATTATTAGTTCATTAGCTTTTTTAATGCTCTCTTAGAATGTATTAGTCATTTTTGGAGTGGTTGTTTAATAATAAAATATGAATTCATCTGCAGTTTTTCTTTCTGGAAGAATTTATTGGTGTATGTAAGCTTGATGATTTCCTCTTATACATTTTCCAATACTTAAAATATATATTAAAATAAGACTGATTTTAGATCTAATTCTTTAAAGAATTTCATTATTTATATTTGTTTCTTGCAAAAATGTGACCCTTTATGCCCTACAGATTTTATATTATTTTTTGTGCTTCCTTTCTCATTGGGTTGAGAATTTGGGGGAGTATGCCTTACTTTGTATTTCCCATAGTTCTTACTAAGCACAAATATTCATTGAATTCAATGTCATCCTATATAATAAAAGCCTAATATGTTAATCATTTGAACCGTGTAATGACCAGTTGGTGGGGGGTGGGGCTGGCGAAAAGGCAGTGCCAGGCCAGACAAGGCGGGTGCCAGCGGGCAGAGGGAGGGGATAGTGATGGGGGGGGGGAGCAGGAGTGACTGGCAGAGGTGGAGGGGTGATGATGGGGGGTGGGGCTGGCCACTCACTGGCCGTTTTCATCCTCCAATTGGCTTGCCAGTCACCTCTACAGAGGGAGGCCTAAGCCGTCTGTTGGACATCCCCAGAGGACTCTTAGACTGTGAGAGGGCACAGGCCAGGCTGAGGGATCCCCCCCAAGTGCATGAATTTTCATGCACTGGGCCTCTAGTCTATATATATAAAAGCCTAAGTGACCTTTATGACCGAATGACTGGAATGACCAGAATGACTGGTCTCTATGATGTGCACTGACCACCAGGTGGCAGACCCTTAACACAGGAGCTGCCCTCTCGTGGTCAGTGCACTCCCACAGCCAACTTCCCCCAGCCAGCCAACCTCTCGTGGTCCCACCTCCTGGCTGTCAGGCCCTGATTGCTTGTTTGGGGCAGGGCCTCGGGCTGGGACAGGGAACTGAGGGTGGGTGACAGTGGATGGGCCCCTTTCTCAGGGTGGCCGAGGGCTGGCTCCCTTCTTGGGACCAGTGGCCAACCTCCCATGCCCTGGCCCCGATCAGCCTACTGCCCACCTGCCATGGTGGCGACGCTGCAGCCAGGGAAGGAGGAGCGTGGAAGGCAGGGAACTGTGTGGTGGTGGGGCACTGATGATGATGGCGTCAGCATCTGGCATCCGTTCCTTCCACACCTGGCCTGACAACCATCACCTCCTCTCCCAATCCTTTGGGGCCTTAGGGCCCCAATCAGACTGGCCCCAATTGTCCTGGCCTGGATTGGCTCTGATTGCCAGCCAGGCCTAGGGACCCCACCCATGCATGAATTTCGTGCACCAGGTCTCTAGTATTTTTATAATGGTGAAACAGTTTGCTCTTATTTCCAGTTCCATGGTGATTTAATTAAAACATATAGCCTTGGTGTAAAACTTTCTCCAAGACATTTTGAAAGTTTAAACAAGCCATATACTCAGTGTCTGTTTTTCTACGTTAATATTTAGCACCTCAAAGAAGTCTATTCTATTAGTCAGTCATGATTTATGCTTAGGGAAACTACATTACCTTTCCCAAATAGATTATGTTTGAGAAAATGTTCCATGGTCCTGCCCTTTATTTTATATATATGCAATTCATTCTAACCAATTTTTATTGATGCTGGGAACTGGGAGCCCTATCTTGGGATGCCTTTCCATAGAGCATTTACAAGTGTAAGGTATTCATAATGTATGTGCTGACGAATGCATTGTGCATCTGGGCACAATTCTCCCCTTTGAATTGTCATTCTATCGACAAAAGTAAACTGAACACAATAGTCAAAAGATAGGAAAAACCCAGGTGTCCATCACCAGATGAATGAAAAAACAAATGTGGAGATATATATATATATATATATATATATATATATATATATATATATATATATATTAGAGGCCCGGTGCACAAAAATTTGTGCACTCGGGAGAGGGTGGTCCCTCAGCCCGGCCTGTGCCCTCTCACAGTCTGGGACCCCTCGGGAGATAACGACCTGCTGGCTTAGGCTTACTCCTGGGTGGCAGAGGGCAGGCCCAATCCCTTGGTGCAGCCCCTGGTCGTGCTCAGAGCAGGGCCAATTGGGGAGTTGGGGCGCCGTCCCCTGTCATGCACAGAGCAGGGCGGATCAGGAGGTTGCAATGCCACCCTCAGTCACACTCAGGGTAGGGCCGATTGGGGGGTTGGGCCACCGCTCCCATCACACTCAAGGCAGGGTCGATGGGGAGGTTGTGGCGCCACCCCCTGTCACTCACAGAGCAGGACCCATCGGGGGCTGGGGCTCAATACCCTGTCATGCACAGAGCAGGGCCAATCAGGGTGTTGGAGAGCTCCCCCCTGTCATGCACAGAGCTGGGGTGCCTGGCCAGTCTGTGTGAGGGGCTGAGGGCTGTTTTCAGGCTGGCGGGTGACTGAAGCTCCCAACTGCTCCTTTTTTTCTTTTTTTTTATTCTGGGCCACCTTTAGATCTGGCTCCAGCTCTGAGGCCTCTGCTGCTGAAAGCAGGTATCTGGTTTGTTTGTGTTCTATAATCGAAACACTGTATCAACTCCAGCTCTGAGATCCCGGCGGGCTGAAAGCAGGTTTCTGGGGTTTTGTTTAGCTTCTATATTTGTAACAATGTTTCAAACTGCAAGCTCAGAGGCCGGCAAGGCAGGCGGGGAATGTTGGTTTCCTCCGTCACTGAAGCAAGCAAGCCTCATGTTAGCTTCAAGCTGCCTGTCTGCCGGCTGCCATCTTGGCTGGCAGTTAATTTGCATATCTCGCTGATTAACCAATGGGAAGGGTAGCAGACGTACGCTAATTACCATGTTTCTCTTTTATTAGATAGGAGATATATATATATATATATATATAAATTTCACCCATGAAAAAGTGTGGGGGTGAAGGGGAGAGATCAACCAAAGGACTTGTATGCATGCATATAAGCATAAACGATGGATGTGAACAATAGGGGGTGAGGGTGAGTTGAGGGCAGGATTGGAGGGATGAGGGGACATTAGGGAGATAAGGACACATTTTTAATATCTTAATCAATAAAGGGGGAAAACGAGAATTCATGTGTTGCCCTAACTGGTTTGGCTCAGTGACTAGAACGTTGGCCTGTGGACTGAAGGGTCCCGGGTTCAATTCCAGTCAAGGGCATGTACCTTAGTTGCAGGCATGTCCCCAGTAGGGGGTGTGCAGGAGGCAGCTGATCAATGTTTTTCTCTCATTGATGTTTCTGACTCACTGTTCCTCTCTGTAAAAAAAAAAAAGAAAATCAATAAAATATATATATATATATAAAAGTGAAATCTTAGCATATTCTACAAAATGGATGGACCTGGAAAACATTATGCTAAGTGAAATATGCCACACACAAAAGGGAAAATATTGCATGATTCCACTTATATGAAATATATAGAGTAGGTGAATTCATAGAGATAGAAAATAGATGAGAAGCTATCAGGGGCCTATAGGAAGAGGGAATGGGGAGTTGGTGCTTAGTGGTTATAGAGTTTCTGTTAAGGGTGATGCAATGATTTTAAAATAGTGGTGATGGTTGCACAACATCATGGACATAATTAATGCCACTGGACTGTAAATTTTAAATTAGTCAAAATGGCAAATTATGTTTTATATATCTTACCATAGTTTAAAAAAATTTAATAATTTAATATAATAAAAAACAATGATTGTACACTTTAACTGGGAAAATTGTACGGTATATGAGTAATATCTCAAAAAGCTGCTTAAAAAGTCAATTAATGAGTGGAGGGTTGAAGCATATGCCCCTTTATTGCCTTTGTTATCCTTTCCTTGGAAGAAAATATAGACATAATAATAACTCTAAAGTGACAAGAAAAGTTTATACTCTCACCGTAAAAGAAACCTAGGAGTCTAGGCTGATTCTGGGGAATGTGTGGAAATCAACACACGAATGGTATTCTATAATGTGCAATCATCATTAATGTACTTTAAAAGTTTCAAAATAAGGTTTCTATTGGAAAGTCTTATTAAATACATTCTGTCTCACTCCCTCTCTTGGCAGAGCTGGTCATATTTCCAGAATGTCTTTAGGTGCCTGCGATGGATCATTTTGTTCCCCCACTCCCCCCCCCTTCCCTACGCTCCCCCCTCCACCTAGGAACTTTGCAAACTAAGAGAATTGCATTGTAGTCTGAAAGGCTCCCTGAGTCTGTGAGCTGCCTGGCTTTGCCAAGATTGCCAGCCTGCCAAATATCAGCTGCCAAAAGACTAGCCCAGGCTTCCTCGTATAATGAAAGTACAAAAAAGGCCATGTGCTTAGAGGACTTGCCCAATTTTGTCTGCTTCATAGAGAAAATAAATCTCTGAAGAAGTCCAAGAGAGAGCTACCATCTGGTCAGGCTCCTGGCTTTCTCAATATGGCTCCCACCGCCTATCGCCAAGTGTCAGGAGGGCTTCCTGTGTTGGACGGAGGCGGGCTGCGGAGTGCAGGGCCAATATGCTAAAATCAGATGGGAGCCTAATGAGGTGGGACTTGGCAGATTGATTTCAACCTGTAGTCTCATCATTGCTTCTGGCACATTCACAGAAGGGTCAACATTTCAGCAATAAAAATTGGAGCAATTTAATAGCTGGCTCTGTAGTTGCTGACTGTCTGTTAATTTTTTGAAGAAACCATAACATATCCAAGTCAAAACTTACCCAACTGCTACAACACTGTGCATCCCAGATGACTCGAAGGCAACACTATTGGAAAAAGCTTCAGAACTGTTTTCACAGTGCTGACAATTTGCAGCTATTTGGCCCAATTTCTGCACACTTTGATATTCAGTCCTAAAAGCCAAAACCAATGTTTCTTTTGCTATGAAAGTTCACATCTTACAAGAACCCTTCTTTTAGAGTAGATCATAGTATGAAACCTGTGCACTTATTATGTAGCTACATGGACCTTGGTGATCAGCTTGGTTTAAACATTAATCATGTTTATTCATAGAAACTTTGCCTTTAATATCTGAAGATGGTAATAAATAATAAGGTCAACATATTGATCTATATGTTCATATTTCAGATTTTTAGCAAGATTAGAAGTCATTGGTAGGTGTGCAGATTTTGAATCAGAAAGATCAGTACCAACTTGAGACTGTGAGAGAATTGAATTATTTTTATTATTTTATTTTTAATTTATTATTAGTAAAGGTTGTACATTAATATTTTTCTTCTTTAACCGAAAACTCTCTTCTATAAATTCTCCAGTCTAGTGAAACATCTGTATGCAGTTGTCCCCTGAACCAAACTCTTCAGCACAAACTGAGCCTCAAGATCACATCATATGCAAGTTTGTTTCTCCTAGCTGTGTTGTGCTGTTGTCACTTGAACACACTGGGAACCCCCTAAGGGATTCCCCTCTCCTTCATCTCTCTATCTAGTCAGGCATCAGGTCCTATTGGTCATGCCCCCGTCCCTTCCTTTCCCCTGAAGGGATGCAGAAAATGCCACTCCACAACATGCTGCTTTGGCATAGATTATTTTGAATGGAAGGCACTTGAGAAACAGCAGATGCAGGAAAAGTTCTTTTCTACCTAAAAGCAGATCATAAAATTTCCCATGAGAGGTGAAAAAGGTCAAGGGATTAAGAAGTACAAATTGGCAGTCACAAAATAATCATGGGGTGTAAAGTACACCATAGGGAATATAGTCAATAATATTATAATAACTACGTATGGTACCAAGTGAGTACTGGAAATATCAGGGGGAACACTTTGTAAAGTATATGATTGTCTAACCACAGTGCTGTACACTTGAAACTAATACAAAATAATATTTAATATAAACAATAATTGAAAAAAACACACAAATACTCCATTGTCACCTGCCAGCAGGAAGAATATAATTATTTTCTTATAAGAAATATGACATCATTTAATATGGCAAATGAGTTCATTATATATATATTTTAAAATTTATTTAATCTTTTTTTAAATTTTCAATTACAGTTGGAATATATAATTATATTAGTTTCAGGTATATACCCCAGTGATTAGACATTAATTACATAACTTATTAAGTGATTATCTTGACAAATCTCACACCCATTTGACACCATACATAGTTATTAGAATATTATTGACTATATTTTTTATGCTGTACTTTACATCCCCATGACCATTCCGTAACAACCAATTTGTGCTCCCCGCAGCCCCTCTCCTATCTGGCAACTGTCAAAACATTCTCTGCATCTATGAGTCTGTTTCTGTTCTGCTTGTTCATTTATTTTGTCTTTTAGATTCAATTGTTGATAGATATGCATTTATTGCCATTTTATTGTTCATAATTTTTTTTTCCTTCTTCTTCTTAAAGAACCTTTAACATTTCATAATATTGTTTTGGTGCTGATGAACTCCTTTAGCTTTTTCTTGTCTGGTGAGCTCTTTATCTGTCCTTTGATTTTAAGTGATAGCTTTGCTTGGTAGAGTAATCTTGGTTGTAGGTCCTTACTTTTCCTCACTTTGAGTATTTCTTGCCAATCCCTTCTGACCTGCAAAGTTCCTGTTGAGAAATAAGCTGATAGTCTATGGGAGCTCTTTTGTAGGTAACTAACTTCTTTTCTCTTATTGCTTTTAAGATTCTCTTTGTCTTTAACCTTTTGCATTTTAATTATGATGTGTTTTGGTGTGGGTTTCTTTGGGTTCCTCTTGTTTGGGACTTTCTGTGCCTCCTGGATTTGCATGTATATTTCCTTAACCAAGTTAGGAAAGTTTTCTGTCATTATTTTTTCAAATTGGTTTTCCATTTTTTTCTCTCTCTCTCTTCTCTTTCCTGCATCCCTATGATGTGAATATTGGTATGTTTGAAGTTGTCCCAAAGGCTTCTTACACTGTCTTATTTTTTTTTAATTCTTTTTTTTTCCTGTTCTGGTTGTGTGTATTTTTGCTTGCTGATATTCCAAGTCAATGATTGATTCTTGGCTTCATCTACTTACTGTTAACTCCCTGTAAATTATTCTTACTTTCAGTTAGTGTATCCTTTATTTCTTTTGTAGGGTTTTCATGTCCTTCTTTATGCTGATGCAGTTCTAAGTTCATTGAGCATCCTTATAATTAGTGTTTTGAACTCTGCATCTAATAGATTGTTTGTCTCCATTTTGTTTAGTTATTTTTCTGGAGTTTTGTTCTGTTCTTTCATTTGGGACATGCTTCTTTGTCTCCTCCTTTTGGCTGTCTCCATGTTTCTGTGTATTAGGTAGAGCTGCTATGTCTCCCATGCTTGGGAGAGTGGCCTAATGTAATAGGTGTCCTGTAGGTCCAGTGCCACAACCTCCCAGATCACCCAAGCTGTGAATTCAAGGTATGATCCCCCATGTGAGCTGTGTACATCCTACTCTTATATTTGAGCCTTGATTGCTGTTGGCATGTCAATGGGAGGGATTTACTCCAGGCTGATCAGTTGTAAGAACTAGTTGCAACCACTGACCGCCAACCTCTAACCACCATGGAGGATCAGCTGTGCAGGGGCCCACCCCATAGAGCAGGACTACCCACTCCCCCCACCCCTTGAGTGTGAAATTTGTGGAGGTGGTTGGGTGGTGGTGCTCCAACATGGCCTGAAGCTATCCACTTGGTGCAATGGCCCTGGGGCCTCCTGTGAGGTGCAGGTAGAGGTCAGCCACCGCTTGTGTTCTGTCCAGAGCCACCCAGCATGAGCTACAAAGCACTCTGCAGATGGCTGTTACATGTGCTAGGCTTCAAGGTGCCCAGACAAGGCCAAGCTGTAAACCACAGCTGGCTGCTGCCAGTGCTGGACCTGGGGCCACTTCACAAAAGGTACAGGACTCACTGAAGCCAGATATTGTTTGTTTGAGAGATTTTAGGAAAATCTGAAGCTTGAGGCACGACAGGCCATTCTTATGGAAAAAACTCTGGAAATAGTTTGGGTGGGTCCAAAAGTTGGGTGGGGTAGGGCCTCAGGGAATCACCAGGGTAGGGCAACCAGTGTGAACCAGATTGAGTCTCAGATATGTCAGCCAACTGCCAGCTCTGTCAGAGGAGGGTTCGTCAAAGGAACAAAGGCCTCTGCCAGCATTTCTGTCTGGGAGAAACCTACCCCCCCGCTCTTGCCTGATGATGGACTGTTCTGTTTCTCCCTGTATGTATCTGGTGCCTTTCTGGTTGTCTACCCTCCTCAAAGTTAGTTTATTGAGGAAGAAAGAAATAGGGTCATTAAAGCTGCAGTATATGGATTAAGGAATGCTTACATTGCTATGCATGTGTACATTACTAGGTGAGTCCAGAGAAATCTTAAGGGAAAATGATATTTGAGTTGAGACCTAAAGAGTGAGCAGTCTGCCGAAACCGGTTTGGCTCAGTGAATAGAGCGTCAGCCTGCGGACTGAGAGGTCCCGGGTTTGATTCCGGTCAAGGGCATGTACCTGGGTTGCGGGCACATTCCCGGTGGGAGATGTGCAAAAGCAGCTGATCGATGTTTCTCTCTCATCAATGTTTCTAACTCTCTCTATCTCTCTCCCTTCCTCTCTGTGAAACATCAATAAAATAAAAAAATAAATAAATAAAAAATAAAATGTAGTGAGATAAACTTGTTTAAAAAAAAAAAAGAGTGAGCAGTCAGAGCTTAATAACCGTTAATAATTCTCTAATAGAACCAACTTTAAAGAGTAGACAAAAGGTTATTGTGGTAACTTCAATATAGGTGAAAGATAGTTTGTAAAAGAAAATGGCATTTTATTTCATTTTCAATTTCTCTAAAATCTTCCTCAAGAAGAAAAATTGTATGTTGTTTATCAGTTTAGCTTTTAAAAAATAAATTCTTCTCTACACTGAGATGAACAGTTTTAATTCAGTTTAGTGGACAGACTTTCCTGAGAAAAGTAGACAAAGAAACCAGTATTGAAGTAACTGGCTGAGCAGGCTAAAGCAGAAGGCCAAGATAAGACCAAGGGAAGAGAAATCAGAGTAACAGACAAAAGTAGGAGAATTCCATGGCTAAGCTAACAGTCAGGCCAGTTGGACCCAGGCTGCCCCGTGATGCAGATAACTACCTAACTGATGATTAAAATACAGGTTGCATGGTTCTTAGAGTCATCTGTGTTAAAAACAATTTAATCATTTCAGTTGCTTTAGTAACATTTACTTTCATACCTAAGTGCTTGTGAATATTACATGAATTAATCAACATAAAAGCTCCTTGAGAATTGAAGGTCTCCAGCACTTTTTTATAATCCTCATCCAAATATATTTTTTCCATTGATTTTTAGACAGAGTGGAAGGGAGAGAGGGAGGAGGGAGAGAGAGAGAAACATTGATGTTGGAGAGATACATCAATTGGTTGCCTCCTGCTCAAGCCCCAGAGGAGGGTGGGGATTGAAACTGCAATTAAGGTAGGTGCCTTTGACTGGAATTTGAATCTGAGACCCTTCAGTCCTTGAGCCGATGCTTTAACTAGTGAGCAAAACTGGCCAGGTTGCCAGTACTTTTACTTATCACCTTCCTTTGTGTGCTACAATAGAGGTGTGTTTTGTTTTTTCTTTACAGAGTATACTAAAGAGCAATGATTAAGCATGTTCTCAAATAACATAAATGTGTACAAATAAATAACTACAGCAGGCCTCCCCTTATCCAAGACCCCCAATGGATCCCTGAAACTAGGGATAGTACCAAACCCTGAATTCTATATATACTATGCTTTTTCCATACACACATACCTATATAATCTTGAATTTATAAATTAGGCAATTTCATGGATAGAAGATTAGTTGTTATGATAGATTTCAACAATCTTGGCATACAATTCTTTAAATTTGCTTATTAAATCAGGAACTTTCACATTTTCACTTAAAGGAAGCATTTTATGGCTTCTATTGAGCACTTTCAGCATTACCACTCTTGTTTTGGGGCCATTTTTAAGTAAAATAAGGGTGACTAAATATAAGCACTATGATATAGTGGTAGTCAATCTGATAACCAAGTCAGCTACTGAAAGACTAACAGGTGGCAATATATATGTAAGTATACTGGAAAAGATACACTGGGGGGTGGGGGGGGATGGCATTGGACAGCACAGGATAGCAAGAGGTTTCATCACTCTACTCAAAACAGCACAAGATTTAAAACTTAGGAATTATTTTTTTCTAGATTTTCCATTAATTTTTTGAATCACAATTCGCGATGGGTAACTCAAACAATGGATTGCAAAACTGCAGATAAGGGGGCCACTACTGTGCCAGAATTATATGGAGACTCATAATCCTATCTAATAAATAAGAAACATGGTAATTGGCATACGACCGCTACCCTTCCCATTGGCTAATCAGGGCGATATGCAAATTAACTGTCAGCCAAGATGGCGGCCGGCAGCCAGGCAGCTTAAACTGAACATGAGGCTTGCTTGCTTCAGTGACGGAGGACTCCAACGTTCCCTGCCTGCCGCTGCAGGCCTCTGAGCTGCAAGCAACTATGTAACAAACATAGAAGCTAAACAAAGCCCCAGAAACCTGCCAGGCTTCAGCCAGCAGGATCGCAACATTGTAAGCAAGGGCCAGAAACCTACTTTCAGCAGCGGAGGCCTAAGAGCTGGAGCCAAGCCTCAAAGCTAAAGCTGGCCCAGAATAAAAAGAAAAAAAAAGAAAAAAAGGAGCGGTTGGGAGCTTCAGTAACCCCCAGACTGAAAGCAGCCCTCAGCTCCTCACCCAGACTGGCCAGGCACCCCAGTGGGGACCCCCACCCTGAAGGGTTTGTGACCAGCTGCAAACAGCCATCATCCCCTCACCCAGGCTGGCCAGGCACCCCAGTGAGGACCCCCACCCTGATCCAGGACACCCTTCAGGGCAAACCAGCCAGCCCCCACCCATGCACCAGGCCTCTACCCTATATAGTAAAAGGGTAATATGCCTCCCAGCACCGGGATCAGCGTGACAGGGGGCAGCGCCCAAACCCCCTGATCACCCTGCGGCTCTGTGTGTGACAGGGTGCGGCGCACCCCACCCCCCCCATGGTCCCTGCTCTGTGTGTGATGGGGTAGAGCCATAACCTCCCCATCGGCCCTGCCCTGAGTGTGAGAGTGTCGGCACCCCAACCCCCTGATCGGCCCTGCTCTGTGCGTGACAGGGTATAGAGCCCCAACCCCCTGATTGGCCCTGCTCTGTGCATGACAGGGGGTGGCGCCGCAACCTCCCCATTGACCCTGCCTTGAGTGTGACAGGGGATGGTGCCCCAACCCCCCAATCAGCCCTACCCTGAGCATGACTGAGGGTGGAATCACAACCTCCCGATCGCCCTGCTCTGTGTATGACAGGGGGCGGCGCCCCAACTCCCCAATTGGCCCTGTTCTGAGCCCGACCAGGGGCTGCACCTAGGGATTGGGCCTGCCCTCTGCCACCCGGGAGCAGGCCTAAGCCAGCAGGTCGTTATCTCCCGAGGGGTCCCAGACTGGGAGAGTGCACAGGCGGGCTGAGGGACCCCCCTCCCCCCGAGTGCACAAATTTTTGTGCCCTGGGCCTCTAGTGGTGTAAATAATAGGAAGAAAATACATCTGTAGACTCTTTTCCTATAGCTATGTGAGACCTCTGTGACCCCTGGAGGCCAGGTTGTTCCCATGATGCATAAGAAAAGTGCACAGAGGACTGAGGGGAGAGCCTATGGACAGATCAGATACAAGATGAAATGCTGAGATTTCCCCAATAACCAGTTTGCCTCATACAAAATTTCTGTAATTAATTAGTTTGACTCATGGGAGACAATACTTTAGTGACTGCAGACGCACCACTGAGCACTCTCCTTTGATATGTGCAGCCAGCATTAGCAATGGGAGGTTGTGAGTGGATCTACACATAGACCTGGAAAGTGAGCTTTCCTGGGACTCAATGAATAGCATGTCAGGGAGTATTGTCATTGCCTCTCATTTTCTGTGCTGGATATAAAGCAGTACTTTTCAAAAGGATTTCAAAAATGCAAGAACTCCATTTTCAAATAAGATAGTATATGTAACTTTCATATACACAATGATAAACATAAAGATTCTCTGAATGAAGCTGGTGATTAAAGTCAATAATGGACTCCCTTCTTGGCCAGTCTCTGTGATGACGTCACTGCTCCTAGAGGCCCTCTCCCAGCTAACACAGACCTTCCTGGGATGGCTAAACCCAGGCCAGCCAATATCTTCCTTAAGCCAGGCTACATGGCAAGGTCTGGCGATGCATGCCCATGGTCTGTGATGGATAAAATAAGAAAGTACAGAAGGAAACATTGTCTCAGAGGGTAAAATAGGAATAGTGCTTCTACCACAACTGTGGATCCAAAAGGATCAAAATAGACACTCAGCCAGACTGGTACGTAGATGGTAGATAGTCCAAGGTGGGGCTGGGTGTAACTTCAGCTCAAGCCAGCAAGCAACGTTTTTGAACTTGGAGCAAATGTGAGTTATAAGCTATTGAGATATTCCAGGGTGTTTAGATTTTCATATTTTCTTATTAGACATCTGAAATAGTTTCATTTATATTTCAGTGTTTTATTCATTTTATAATATTCCCAGATATAGGATATGTGTTTAGAGTTTAGTGAAAAGACATAAAAATGTATCAGGATTCAAAATTGACATTGCAGCAATACTTAGCCAATGACTATTAAGCACTGAACATGGAAATAGAGAAGATAAAACTTTCATGTGTTAGAAATTTATTTTTAATGAAGA
This sequence comes from Myotis nattereri, assembly GCF_964212035.1. Taxonomy (NCBI): domain Eukaryota; kingdom Metazoa; phylum Chordata; class Mammalia; order Chiroptera; family Vespertilionidae; genus Myotis; species Myotis nattereri. The sequence goes on along the minus strand of NC_138075.1, from coordinate 135,579,736 downwards.
GCATTTTCTGTCTACTTAAATCAAGCACTGGTACTGTAAATCAGTTGATCATAAATTATAAATGCTGATATTTGAAATATGCCTGTGTACACTTAGACCATTAGAGTAGTCACTATTCTTTCATTATGCAAAACAAAGCATCCTCACAGCACCGTGCTTCAATGTGGGAAAAAATCACTAACATTCATTGTTGTCTCTGTCATTCTAATCAGTTTGAAAATAAATAGGGTTCCAAGTTGACAATATTTTATTCCTTTTTTTCTACCTGCTATACATAGCTCACTGCTTTGGTATTTCTTGTAGGCCCAGGTTCAGCTCTGGGTAACCATGTATATAATACCTTATCCCCTGAACCAGAGCAGTCTGAATCATCAGAAGCATAGTCAATTGCAGACTTATAAGCATGGAAATAAAAGTATGTTGCTCTAAGCCACTTGGTTTTAGAGAGGGTGGTTTCCAGCATTATTGTGGCAATCACTTATTCACATAGAGCTTTAACCCTTCCTACTCCATGTCTTCCCTCCAAGCAGGTCTGAAGGAGAGAACATTCAGTCAAAAAGCACATTGTTCGAATATGTAGAAAAATAGGTTGCAGTGACATCACTGAAGAGTGCTTCTGTCATCTTGATGGTTGTACTTAAAGCTGAATTCATCATAGGCATCTAATGTGCCTTTGTTGCATAAAATATAGGCTCAGGTTTTTCACAGAAAATTCATAGATGAAGTAACTAATGAAATGCATACATAGGATATGGTGCAACTCTAACTCCTATAGGGGCTCAGAGTTTGCATATTTTGTCCTTTTGGAGGGAAAGGTTAATCCCATGTCCTGACAGGAGTATTAACATGCTGAGTGTGTTATGCATGGACCATTATTGTTTTGTTCAGCTGGTAGAAAATATATAGCTTTCACTATCACACAAAGACGTTTTGCTGATGAAATGAGAAATTGCAGACAATGTGCTATGCATTAAAAGGGAAAAAAAGGAAAGGCAGGAATCCTAGGTTCCCATCTCCAGTTTTCCAGGTCTGTGGCCTTAGGGGAGGCACTGGATCTCTCTGCTCTTTGTGCTCATACATAGAAGTGATGTCTACATCAAAGTGCTGGTGTGAGGATCCACTGAGGATGCCGCGAAGCTGCAAAGAGCTAGATGTACGTTCCTCTGTTAAGAGGCAATGCATCATCACACTGAAGACTAATGGCTTGAAGTCATACAGAAGATCTGGGTTGAATTCCAGCTGTCATTACCTGCACATGTGATCTTGAGCAAGTTACCTTAACACCCTGAGCCTCAGGTTCCCCTGCATAAATTGGTAATAGCACCCTCTGCAGAGTGTGGGTACTAAATGAGCTACAGAATGTGAAGCTTTTAGGACAACACCTGGCATAGAGTAAGGGCTCAAAGTCTGGCAGATGGCTTGATACCAGGCCTTGTTTTCTCAGCCTTGTTCATGCAGAGGCAGTGCACACAGGCATCGAACCTCTGTTGTCACACCATCTCTTTCACTGGGGAGATGGCCTAAACATTTGCCAATCTTTCTGGCCTTTGGTTGCAGAAGACCTGTCTTCTTCCATCACTTTTGCTATTCATGATGGATGCTATTTTCCAGGCTAGAGTTTTTACCAATTGCCCTTCTCCATATTTCCTTGACTAGTTTGACTCTCCAGTGCTCACTCTATAGGATAACATCTGGGTTAGGCTGAGTCCAGGAGGATCAGCCTTGCCTCACCCTGATGACTGTCCTGGATGTCCACCTACATCATTCATTACCGTACGATTTGGTATGTCTCCATGTGGCAACTAGAACATGCCAGGAGGAAGCTACAGGTAATTCGTATTAGGGAAACCTAAGGTTCCCTGATCTCCAACATTTGTGAGGGTCTGAGCTTTCTCTATATACCAATCAACAATAGATTTGTTTTCTTTATCTTATAAATTGAAAATAGGGTCCAGGGTCAGTGAATTGTTTTCCCTGATATGAATTACCTGTAGCTACCTCTGTGCCAGGAACATCTAATTAGAACATATAAAAATATTTAGTTTCATCTCAGTTCATCACCATTCCATCCCCAGTGAAGAAAATTTAGAAAAATAAAGAGAATTTGGAGAAGGGTCAAAAGTCACACGTAGCTCTCCCACCTACCAGTGATGACTGTTTAATTTTGATGTATTTTCTCTCAGTCATTTTTGCTGTGGACAGTTTTTACTAGAACATTTCCAAGTGAAAACTTTCAACACTCTTCTGATAAAAGGCTGGGTGTCACTAAAGACATGCTGATGTCACAAAGCTAAGCACCTTCCAGGCCCACACTGGGTATTTGGCAGTGGGCTTTGTCTTTGGGCTTTTCCAAATCCCCAGTATCTGGGCTGGCCATCCAGAAAGATTGTTTAAATCATCATGTCAACAAACACTTGCTGTCTTCAAAGTTTATGTCCAAACCTCAATCATTTAACTAAAAAATTAAGGGACAAGTTTCAGCAAATTGAATTGTGTGGTATTATTCTTAGTCTTGCTTAAAGGAAAATAACAAATTGCAATTGACAATAGCAGACCCACCTTTTTTGGATTTGCTTTTCTGAGTGTCTTCCACTTGAAATTTCCAAAATCTACACAGGCTCTGAAAAAAAAGTCAGTTTCCTGTCTATTAAGCCCCAAATGGAAAATAACAAATACAATGAAAAACAGCAACCTAGTTGACAGACTCATGTATATTAATCCCATCGCCATGGTTGAGAGATGGAAAATTATTATTGAACAAGACCCTTTCATCAAACCAAATATTTCTTAATGCTCCAAAGTATGTATCTGGCATTGTTTCTGCTTTACACATCTGCTTCTGTCTTTGAACTCTGATATTAATCTGAAGTTTGCATGCAGCTGCACAGTTCTAAGATAATTAGTTCTTTCTATTACATATTACGATGGATAGGGCAGACCTCAAAAACATTCAGAACTTGGATTTGCATGAACTCTGAGCAGTTAGAAGACTTTTCCAAAATTCAAATCAATCTTCTGGAAAAACTTGTACTACTTCCCAGTGCCTTCCTGAAATCTTTTACATTTTACCTCTTTCTGAATATTTTTCCTTTCAGCCTGCTTCTCTGCATTTTTATACTAAATCCTTGGCAGGACTTCATGATTCTCCTTGGGCTATGTCAGAGAGGACCAACCTGGAGGAGGCGAAGCCTGCTCTGATAGATATGCCAGCAAAGCACTGAGTTGGCTTTTTCGATTAAACATGGAGGACTTTGATGGCATTTCCTCTAGAGCAGCTGTTCTCAACCTGTGGGTCGCGACCCCTTTGGGGGTCGAACGACCCTTTCACAGGGGTCACCTAAGACCATCGGAAAACACATATATAATTACATATTGTTTTTGTGATTAATCACTATGCTTTAATTATGTTCAATTTGTAACAATGAAATTGGGGGTCACCACAACATGAGGAACTGTATTAAAGGGTCGTGGCATTAGAAAGGTTGAGAACCACTGCTCTAGAGCTTCAGGAATTTGGGAACATGTATGCAAAGTAGTCTGACAGTAATCCCCCCACAAGAGATGAAACCCACCAGCCCAAGGATGCTGATGCAGCCGCGCATGCCATGCATTATAATTTGTTTCCACAGCTGGACAATCATCCATAGAGAGGGATCCGGGGCCTCTCAAAGAACAAAGACTCTAGCTGTTCTTGTTTTAGGTCCCATGTGTGTTGTCCATTGAAGGAGACAGAAGGCCAGGAAGGAGGTAACTCCTGACATCGGAGTGGGCAGCAGCTGGCCTGATGGGGAATGTGGCATGCTTGGATGGAAAAATAGTTTAAGCAAATTGCAGTGTTCACTTCCAATCAATGCAAGCCAGCTTGTACTTGCCCGGGAATACCACCCAGGAGGGCATCCCTCCCAAAACTCAGTTTCATGAACAGGGTTTGAAATGGAAATTTCTACTTGTTAACAGCATTCTTATTTGATTTATATGTAGTGTCAAGATATATCATATCTTGGTTATTAATTTTCCCGGGAGACTGTCCTTATCTTTAAAAACAAACAGATAAAATGTCAAAATGTCAGATGCTTGTGTACAAGGGCAGTTTGCAGGCATGCTGTTGGTTTTATGCTCCTGTTCCTCATTCCTGCATATTGTTCCTATTAAAGATATATTCTGCTCAACCTGTAATTTTTTTTCCCCTAAAACATCACATTATTTAAATATTTCCTTACTTTTAGAAAAACAAATTTTACAGTCTGGCCAAAACCCTGCTGGTAATTTTAACCTGGTAGAAAAGTCTGTTGTTTTTATTTGTTCTAGAATGTGCTCCATCCAGGGAAGCTGGCAGAAAGCCTGATGGGGAAGAGCGTGCCTGTCATCTGCCCACTCTTTCCTTCTTCCCTGGTTCTCACCTATGACTTTCCTAGCACTGCACTGGCCTGGTCGTCTTCCTGCCTTTCTGAACACTCTTCTGTCTACACTGCCGGCTGCTCTATTACTTGAATAGGAACTTCTTAAACATTAGTCTCAAGCTTCTTTAATTCTTGCTCCACACTCTCTTTGGGGGGAATAGTATTCGCGTTCTTAGCTCCCAGATTTATCCTCTAAGCTCAGATTTCTCTTTGGGAGTCCAGAGACGTATCCGCATGCCTGTTTGAAATATCAACTTGTCTGTCTCCAATTCAATGTGCTGAATTAAATTGTCATCTTCAAACCTGCTACCCCTTTGGGCTTCCCCATCTGTATTAGATTAAAGATGCCTCCGATTACTTGATATTGCTTTACCTTTTCATAACTCTAACAGTCAAAGATGGATAGCTTCTAAGAAGAGACAGGATGATTTTCCTTCCATGAATCACAGTTTAATTTTGCAAATCTGTTTACCCCATGGGGCAGCTGCTTACTTTCCTTGACAACTTTAAATGCAATGGCTACTTCCATCGAGGGGCAGGTCTATCTATGTGCTCTACCCTTGAGTCTAGTCCAGCTTGATCAGAATGAAGTTGAGAAGTTTCTGGAAGCTCCCATGTTCTCTTTCCTGGAACACTTGCAATGTAGCTGGAACAGAATTTGTTACCTGATGTAGGATGCTGCCATAACCAAATACCAAAACATGTAGCACCAGGTAGCATATGGGAGCTCAGAGTGCCATAAGGAGGCAATTGGTGAAGACTCGTAGTACAGTGAGGAAACAGCTGGAGAAAAGATGACCTGTATTATGTAGTGGGAAGTATAGCAAAACCCTCACCTGCAGAATGTGGGAGGCAGAGCAGGTGTATTATAAACTTGGGGATCTGGATATGGAGATTTCCAAATAGAATGTCAGAAAGACCAACTAATTTTTTTAATCCACATATGATAAAATATGAGAAGAGAGACATGAGCTTTTAAAATATCTTGTTAAATTTCAACCTGAGTTTAGAAGAACATAAACTGTCTCTCATTCCCATTTTCATCCAGGCAAAAAATTCCCAAAGTAAGAAATGGCTTTAAGGCCAAGACCAAATCCAAAGCTCCACCAGGAAAACATGGTCTCAGGGCAAAGGTCTCAAGAATGTGGCTTTAATATCCTTTGTTGAGACCACAGAAAGCTTTAAGGGTATGTGTAGTAGCATTTCTGAGGATCAGAGGACTGTGCTTAAGAACCATAGATACTGTAGGTTAAATAACAGAGCTTTTAGGTTTTGGGGTAATGTTCCACGACAACCCCACCAATTACCCATGGCACTGAAGGGTCTACCCTGGAAAGAATCGTATAATGGAATTGATTATAAATCATAAATCTACAATTTTAAATATACTTTTATTAATTTCAGCGAGGAAGGGAGAAGGGGAGAGAGATCGAAACATCAATGAGAGAAAACCATTGATCGGCGGTATCCTGCAGGATCGGGGATGGAGCCTGCAACCTGGGCATGTGCCCTGATAGGGAATTGAACTGTGACCTCCTGGTTCATAGATTGATGCTCAACCACTGAGCCACCACGACCAGGCAAAACCTATAGTTTTAAAGAAGAAATTGCTATCAGCTGAGAATGAAAGGGACAAATAGTACCAAAAATAAAAAGAGGTGTCTGGACCACCAACCTTCCATAGAAGAAAGCAGATTTAGAAAAATACTCAGCTGCACTATGGGTTATTTCTAATAGAAGAAGGAGCAGGGCGCAGAGGGGAGAACTAATTGCTTACAGAGCAGAGCCAAGAGCTCTGCAAGATCATGCTCAGCTAGCAGGAATCACCCTGATCAAGAAACTGGTGGTGTGTGCCGGTGCCGTTTGCAAACTTGCAAAGGATCAGTGCCGGCTATGCGACTGTGTTCTGCTGCTTTTGGGTGAGACTGTTGCTCTCTTTTCCTGGTTTCTCCTCCTCTCCACAATCTGTAAACATCAGTTTCCCAAGCTCGGTCTGCTCTTCTTCTTTCTCTATTTGTAATTTCTCTCTGAGGAATCTCATCTCACCAAATGTCTTTAAATGACATTCACATGCTGATAATCCCCACATTTTTATCTCCAGGCCAAAACCCTTTCCTGAACTGCCGACTGAGTTAGCCTCTTGCTGACTTGATGACTCTGCTGGATATCTAATAGACATCAAACACTTTACAAGTCCAAAATCAACCTTCTGAACTTGTCCTACTTCACCTTTTAAACCTGGTTGTCTTCATCTTTCCCATCTTTGAAAAGAGCAGCTTCACTATTCCAGCTGCTCAAGACAATGATCTTGGAGGAACCTTTGATGGCTTATTTCCCCTCCTTCATCCTATCTCCAAACTACCAGCTAATTGTATTGGATCTATCTTTACAATAAATGTGGAATATGACCAATTCTCAGCTCCAGTACTACCACTGGAATGAGCCATTAACATCTTCTGCCTGACTTAATGCAATAGCTTGACAACTGGCGAGTCTACTTCTGCCCTTCTTGCCATAGTCTAATCATTAGACTCTAATGTCCTCCTGTGGTTTCATTTGCTTCTACTGTCATTCACGTTTATCATCTGGGCACACCAGCCTCTTTGCTGTTCTTCAAAAAAGCCAAGCACACTTCTTCCTCAGGGCCTTTGCACTTACTTTCCTATCTTCCTAGAATGTCATTTTTCTAGGTTGTTAACACGGCCCCTCCCTCAGTTTATTTGTTTCTGCTTAAATATCACCATAGCAGTAAGACCTTTGCTTACCATGCACAATAAAATACCTCACTTTCATTCTGAGCTCACAAACTCCTTTTCCCTGTTTTATTTTAATCAATGACACTGTTACCTGCCATAATACATATTTATTGTTTATCTATTTATTGTCTGCAGTGGAAACTCCATGATAATAAGTAGTTGGGCTTTATTCCATGTTGTACCCCAGTTTTAAGACAGTATCTGGCTTGTGGTAAATGTTCAAAAGATAACACAAATGAAGGAATGACTAAATGGAGATAGATTCAGGAACCATTTGGGGAGATTCATTTGGTCAAGTGTTGTCAGAAGCCATTCTAAGAAAGTTGATGTCAGAAGAGGAGAGGGTGTTTTCTTGCTGTATAAGAAAGCATCCTACAACGTTAAACAGAAACAGAAACAGGTTATAAGAAACCATACCTAAAAACAAACAAACAAACAAAATACAACAAAAGAGTAATATCCACATATCTTGCTCTTCTTGATTTCACTCTGAAAAGGAATGTGGGAAGGAGGCTGCTAACTGTTCATATGCTAAGAAAGGACAGCTGGCAGCAAGGGAGGAGACAGCAGTCAGCAGCCTTGGCCATTTATCAATTTATCATCTTCAGTCACCATCATCAACAAATTGCCTCTTGCCACCTTTTGTGTATGACCAGAAAATGGAAAATTTATACGATACTAGAGACTTGGTGCATGGATTTGTGCACCAGTGTGGTCCCTCAGCTTGGCCTGCACCCTCTCACAATCTGGGACCCCTTGGGGGATGTCTGACTGCTGGTTTCGGCCCGATTCCTTCTGGCCAGGCTGAGGGACCTCACCGGTGCATGAATTCGTGCAGGGGTGCAGGGGGCCTCTAGTATACATATAAGATTTTTGGTTAATCTCTTCCCACCCTCCCTCCTCCCCCTTCCTTCTGAGATTCATCAGTCTGTTCCATGTTTTCATGCCTGTGCATTGAGCATCTGCCCCCTGTTGGTCAGTGTGCATCATAGCTACCAGTCGAATGGTCGAACAGTTGAATGATCAAATGGTCAAACGGCCACTTAGGCTTTTACATATATAAATGGTCTCTGACCTTAAGAAACTCCTAATCTAATGAGAGAAACATGGTTTGATGATAACAATGTTTTAGAAACATAACTTAATCACTTTCTTTTCTTGGTTTGGTACTCTGGGCCAATGCAAAAGAAATTCTGTGATAGTACTCAGTGCCCTCTGCAATTTCTCTTATAGCAGTTAGCTTATTTTGATGGCTTTAAAAAATTAATGAGCTTTATTTTGAACCCCACCTTTATTTTTGGTGGCTTTACCACTGGTGATAATTTAAGGTTACTAACTTCATAGTTAGATTAACAGTGTCATTATTGCATTAAGAGTTTTATAATTGTATTCCTGGTTCTGTAGTAGGTAGAAGGCTCCCCTGCATCCTCATTGGTCTAATATGCAACCGACATGCCAGCCAGATTACTTTTTTTGACTATTCTTTAGAATAAATTCTTATTTTCACTTCTATCCATTTGTCCTTCCTTTTTTCTTTCAAGCTATTCAATGATGACCCATCTGTAAGCTGTTTCTTCTTTTTTGTTTCATTTTGCTTTAAAATAATTTTATTTTTAGGTATTACAGAGAGATATTAAGCCGCTTCTATTTGATGAAGCTTCTGAGACTCTTTCACGTCAACATAGAGTTTTCTTTCTCAAAGCACATTTTGAGCTTACAGTTACTGCGCACAGACTATTAATATCCTCTATTTCATGGAAGCTACGTTTTGAAAGGTCCTTAAAGGTGGTGCTAAGTCTTATGCATCTTTTTGTGACCTACAGGGATGGGTACACTGAAGATAATAGTGCTGTATAACTTTGTTCAATAAAATATGACTGACATTGAGTGACACACTATACGAACCTTCACCTGGTAACATCGAGGGATACATGGGAATGAGGGTTCTTTTAAATCTTAGTGATTCTATTTTAGGATTTGAATGTCAGTAGTGAGCATGAGTAGAAAATAGAATTTGTGCTTAATTGTGAATAGTAGGTAGTATGAATAGAAACTATTTTCAAGAATGAAGAGTGGGATTAACAGTAGTAATAGATGCGAGGCAGAGTCTGGGCAGTAATTACTACACTTCAAGGCAAAGCTAATCCAGCCTTTCCTCTCCTTCTCCTTGGGCCCAGAGTAGCACTCAGGAGCACACAGCTCGGGCTGCATTAAAAGCTCCCCAGCTTCATTGGACTTTGGGTTTTCCTGGCCACCAACTGCACAAGTCTGTCATCTCTGAGGAGATTTGGGAGCAAAATGCAAAGGCAACATAAGTGACAACTGTTAGATGTTCATGCACGAAGTGAAGTCCCATGTCCCCACATGTCCTTGGATGTGTGTGTTCCCATGTGCTTGTCCAGGGTGGCAGTCACACTGCAGTACCACAATCTCTGTGACTTTCTGGGATGGTTAAGGTTTTCTCTCAGACTCAAGTCATTGAAAAAAATTTAGAAGAGACAACCCTGAAAAACAAGATACTCCAGAATAACACCAATCCCATTAGCAGCTTTTCAAATGGGCATGTAGGGGAATGAAATATAACCAGCAAAACAAAGAAAGAGAGAGCGTGCCATTTAGTTGCTGACTTCAGTGATATGTTGCCCCACACTGTTCTGTTGGCAGGAGCAGAGTAAGTTCAAATATCCTTGAAGTAAATATACCCAAAGAAAAAGACTTAAAACCATTATCTTCAGAAAAAGCCATTGGGGTTGAGTGGTTTCTGCCCAAATCCTCTGCAAGTTAATGACTTGGCTTCAGGTACACACATATACACACAAACACACACACACACTCCAAAGTGCCTGTATTACGTGGGGTCCTTGGACTTCGAAGGTCAGACACACCTCAGGTGACCTCAGATGATGAAAATTTAACAAAGGCTATAAAGGGGACAAAATACCAAAAATTAAACTTAAGATTCCATTCTATAAAGACTCCTCTGAGATCAAGGTTAAAAGTCTTTAATCTCTACTTATCCTTTTTAAAAAAATATATATTTTTTATTGATTTCAGAGAGGAAGGGAGAGAAAGAGAGATAGAAACCTCAATGAGAGAGAATCATTGATCACCTGCCTCCTACATACACCCTACTGGGGATCAAGCCCACAACCCAGGCATGTGTCCTGACCATTGAGCCATTACCTCCTGGTTCATAGGTTGATGCTCAGCATTCACCTATCCTTTACGGCATTCCTAGTCACACATTTCCATCAAATTTCCTCCTATTGCAATGATTTTTTTAGCTGATCTCTGTGCCTCATCCTTCTTTGTTCTAATTCCTCATGTGTGACTCCACTAGATTAATATTTCTAAAGTACTACCTTGATTATTAATACCAAAATTTCTGAGTGCCTGTTTATGTCCTTAAACTTGACACTGAAGAGACAATAAGAGCAAACCAAACATTCTGGGTAAGAGAAATGAACCAACAATAATTACAAAAAATATATTATCAACAGAGGCAATAATAGGTACTATGAAAGTTTTGGATCTATACCAAGGGGCTTAAGCACATTATTTTACTTAAACTTTTCAATAAGCCTATCAAGCATATCTTATTATCAGACTGAAATAAAACATTTTCATAGTAAATATATTACTGTCCAGACAAGGAAACTAAACCTCAAAAGGCTTTAGTAAAGGCAAGTACATGGCAAAACTAGATTGTGACCCTAAGTCACTGGAATGATCAAGTAAGTTGCTAGAACGCCAATGCTTTCCAGCTTCTCACTCATAAAGTGCTCCTCTTTCTCCATGGAAGGTCTCTGAGGTTATAACCATTGGACATCGAAGGATGTGAGCTAAGATTCCAAGCTCCTACTTCAGATCACATGCCCCTGGGATAGTGGTTTTGTCTTTTATTTTGGAATTCTGAGCATTTCCCAGCTATTACTTAGCTCAGATGGCCCAGCCCCCTGTTTCTTTTCTGGGAGCCCCTGCATCTGTGAGGAGAGGAAGCCTTTCAGGCTGAGGCACTGGGACTTAAGCATCTACTTTTGTAAACCTGTAATTCGAGCCACTGGTCCATTTACATTAATTACGAAGTTGCTAAGGGTATAGATCGTGAAAGTTCTCATCACAAGAAAAATATGTCACTGTGAGGTGTTGAATGTCAACTAAACTTAGCATGGTGGTCATTTTGCAAGATAGACATAAATCATTATGATGTACGTGTTCAATGAATATGTTATATGTCAATTACACTGCAACAATATTTAAACAAAAGTCTAAGAGAATATCATCACAAATAGACCCATTGTGGAAAATCACAACAGGCAGAATGCTATAGAGGAGGGATCCCAAAGATTATAAAAGTCACATTTTATAATCAAAGAAAATGTGGAAAAGAGAAATTGAGTGACTTGCCCAAGGCAACACAGCTAATAATTGATGGAACCAAGATTTGAACTCCTTGTACCTGGCAAATCTGATACTAGTTAGAAATTAAGCTAGAGTTGGCCAAATAAATAAATAGAAAAACAGAAAAAAAATGTTATGGATTTCATGATGAAATTGAAAAGGGGACATGACTTTTACTTCAGTTTATGTGACATACACCAGAAATGTGAAATTTTTAAAATCCTACAAAGCATGCACAAAAAAGGGACCTTTAGCACTGATCCTCAGAAGGGAAGGAAGGAGAATTTTATAATTATCAGATTGGCCAATTTTAAAAATCAGGACCAAATGAGAATTACATTATGGGGGATTAGAAATTCTTACACAGTGCTAGAAAATGTCAACATTATTAAACCACTGTTAAGAGCAAGTTGGAAAGACTGAGTAAATTTGAAGGTGCCTGGGCCCTGGAACCCAGCCATTCCATTTGTATTATAAACAAGAAACCCTCATGCATGGCATCGTGGATATTTTTAATATTGACAAATTAGAAATAGGCTAGATGTCCAACGACAGGATATTTTTAATATTGACAAATTAGAATTAGGCTAGATGACCAAAAACATGTGTATACATTTTAACAGCTGATAGCTCAATTGATGTTTCTTTCTTTTCAGCCAGACTAAGCTTTGAACAAAGGAGATTCATCCTAAAATGTTACTGAAAGTTTGAAAACGCAATTGAAGAACAGACACTGCCTTTATAATTATTCAGTGTGCATACGTTATTTTTGGGACATAGAGTTTATCAGCTATTAAAGTTATGCAAGTTTAGCACCTGATAAAACTCACAATTTTCACTCCTTTTCAAGTTTAACTGATTTAAAATAATGGGTGAAGCCAGTCTAAGCTCCAAACAAAGAAAATGTATTCACTAGACTTTTTTATGGGGATGCATCAAATATAGAGTATATGGGTACAAAACTGGCAATAGTTGATGAATTGAGGGCACACAAATACTGAATGAAATTATTATTGATGTTTGCGATTCCATTGCTTCAAGTTATCAGCAGTGCCTGGACCAGAACAGTCATCAGTTTGCAAACAGGCAAGGACAAAAAATTATTCGCTTCTGAAGATTCTTTTAAATTTTAAAAATGAACTGTATGTTAATAAAGACTGACTTTATAAACAAAATGTGTATCCTTTTTTGGCACACCCTTTAGTTTTTCTTAATGTGTTTTTTTGTGTGTGTGTGTTGTTGTTTTTCATAGAGGAAGGGAGAGGGAGAGGGAGATAGAAACATCAATGGTGAGAGAGAATCATTGATCGGCTGCCTCCTGCACGCCCCTGCTGGGGATAGAGCTTGGAACCCAGGCATAGGCCCTTGATCGGAATCGAACCTGGGACCCGCAGGCCAGCACTCTATCCGCTGAGCCAACCTGCTAGGGCATTGGCACACCTTTTATATTGTTGTCTATCATATCATGGAACACTGTTTAGCAGGTGAATGAATGAATGAAGTTTATACATAAAGTTAGATAAATCTTAAAAACTTTATATTTAGCCAGAACAAAACAAGTTGAAATACTATATCGTTTATATGAAAAATAATACTATACATTGTTAGTGGTTACCTACATATCTTAAAATTGTAAAAATACTTACTGTAATGATAAATATGAATGCAGGATAGCAGTTTCCTCCAGATAGGGAAGATGGAGAATGGAATTATAGTGAGATAGAGAGAGGGGTTTAAAATACCTCATAATGTTTCATTGCTAAAAATAATCTGAGATAGATGTGATAAAATAAAAAGAATTTATAAAATAAAGTGTGATGTGCAAGAGCCTTTATTTAGCCTCTATATTACTTGCCTAAATGCCTGAAATATTTTATATTTTTAGTTCTGAAAGAAATAGCTGTGCTCTTATTTTGCAGCTATGAATTGTAAAGATCTGGGGTGCTGATTTGCAACTAAATACAATTCAGTAAATACAATTTAGAAGTAATAGAACAATTAGCTAGTTTATCTGATTTTCTATGTAAATTTGTGACAAACCTTAGTGCAAACATTCTACCTCTGATTCTTGAGCTCTTCTCTCTTCAATGTCAGGTGATCATTTATCAAAGCCCTAGGGCAGCGGTTCTCAACCTGTGGGTCGCGACCCCTTTGGGGGTCGAACGACCCTTTCACAGGGGTCGCCTAAGACTATCAGAAAACACATATATAATTATATATTGTTTTTGTGATTACTCACTATGCTTTAATTATGTTCAATTTGTAACAATGAAAATACATCCTGCATATCAGATATTTACATTACGATTCATAACAGTAGCAAAATTACAGTTATGAAGTAGCAACGAAAATAATTTTATGGTTGGGGGTCACCACAACATGAGGAACTGTATTAAAGGGTCGAGGCAGTAGGAAGGTTGAGAACCACTGCCCTAGGGAAAAACATCTGAATTAAGCAATTTAAAAGCTCTTAAACTAATCTGGATTACTGGGTGACAAGGTGGATAAGAGGGTTCTATTAATCCTGACAGTATCCTGCCTCATCTGATCCTACTTAAGATTCAGGATTTGTGTGTGTGTGTGTGTGTGTAATTAAACAGCTTCCTTTGATTAAATTTTTATATATAAAAGGCAAGATTACCATAATCCATTTTTTAAAAAAATGCATGAACAGGAAAATGAAAAATTATAATAGTTGTGTGCCTCCTCACACAACTCTCATTTCCCAATTGAAATCCAAGTTTTCTCCTCCTTGAGGTAAGAAAGTTGGTCTCCATTCCCTATAAAATAATAGCAATTTAAGAAATCCTACATAATAACATGGCTAATTCTCCCCAAAGGCTCCACTTTACCCTAGTTATTTCTTTTGATCTCTTAATTTTACTTATGACTTGAACCAATGGACAACAAATAGATTATGGTATCATATTAGCTAGCATTAGTTAGACTTCAGCCAGCACTTTCCCAACGACATTCAACAGTGAACTTGGTGGGTGTTTGTGTTCTTTTCCTGGAAAAATATATCCACAGTAGGTATCATATAAATCCTCCAGTTTTTGTAATAGCCTTCCCAAGATGTCTGGTTTTCTCTCTATGATACCCAAACAAATTACACTTACATCTTCCTATAATTAAATGTTATTATTACTTTTATGATTGCATTTGCCTGAAGATCTAATTAGAGTACATCTACCAAGGCCCAATCACACTGAATTGTAACCTTTTTTACAACCAACTTATTGAGTATGTACAATGTTGCAGACATTGTATTATCATATATCTTACAACAAAAACTCTCTAAGGGAGTTATTATTCCAATTTGCCAGATGAACAAACTTAGGCGTGGAGAGGTTTAACCTCTATTTGCAGCACTAATCGATATCTGAATTACTTGGAGAGCTTTTAAAACACATCCATTCCTGAAATGGAGATTTGCAGGCAGGAGAACTCTTTAGGCCGTGCACCTGGTAACAAGCCGGAAGGAGATGGGGGAAGCAGGATGAGACAAGGGGAGATCTGTGATGCCATTGCGCAATCCCACAGATTGTTCAACTTGGAAGAATCTTCAAAGTTATAGCCAATGGAAGGGTAGGGACAGCCATTGTACTATTCTTTTTTTATATATAAAACACAAGAATTTGTTGTTGTTTTCACACAAGGAAAATCCATCATTTTGTTCATATCTACTTTTGTTTTTATTTACTTATTGTTTTTTAGAAAGGAACATATACTTTATTAGGTAAGGTTCAATCTGCAACTGTGAGTTGTTATGGCCCATAAATAAATGGCTACTGTAGATTTTATTTTTTATAATTTTTATTTTATTTCATTGTTGACAATATTATAGATGTCCTCTAACACCCACTCTTTGCCCCCTTCCTACCAGTGCCTGCCCTGTCCCAAGTCTACACCACACTACTGTCTGTGTCCGTTGGTTATGTATATGTACATGTAAGTTTTTTGGTTCATCTCTTCTGGACTTCCCTGCTCCTCCCCTCTGAGATATGTCAGTCTTTTCCATGCCTCCATGCCTCTGGGCCTCTTGTTTGTCAGTTTATTATGTTCATTAGGTTCCACTTATAAGTGAGATCATGTGATAGATATTTATCTTTCTCTGACTGGCTTATTTCACTTAGCATAATACTCTCCAGGTCCTTCTATGCTATCACAAAGGGTAAGAGATCCTTTTTTATAGTTTTTTTTATTCTCTCATCTACTGATGGGCACTTGGGCTGCTTCCAGATCTTAGCTTTATAAATAATGCTGCTATGAGCATAGGGGTGCAAATATTCTTTCTGATTGGTGTTTCCAACTTCTTAGGCAATTTCTTAGAAGTAGGATCGCTGGGTCAAACAGTAGTTTCATTTTTTATTTTTTGAGTAAATTCCATATTGTTTTCCACAGAGGCTGCACCAGTCTGCATTCCCACCAGCAGTGCACAAGGGTTTCCTTTTCTCCACATCTCGACAGCATTTGTTGTTTATTGACTTATTGATGATTGCCATTCTGGCAGGCCTGAGGGATATCTCATTGTAGTTTTAATTTGCATCTCTCTGATGTTAGTGACCTTGAGCAGTTTTTCATGTCTCTTGGCCATCTTGTGTCCTCTTGAGAAGAGCCTAGGCAGGTCCTGGGCCTGTTTTTAAATTTGGCTGTCTTCCTTTTGTTGAGTTGTATGAGTTCTTTATATATTTTAGAAATTAAGCCCTTATCAAATATGTTCTCCCACACAGTGGACCCCCTTTTCATTTCGGTGATGGTCTCTTTTGCTGTGCAGATGCTTTGTAGTTTGATGCAGTCCCATTTTTTTATTTTTTTTTCCTTTGTTTCTCTTGCCCTATCAGATAAATTGAAGAAAATACTGCTACTTGAGATGTCTGAGATTTTAGTGCCTATGTTTTCTTCTAGGATTTTTATGGTTTCACGACTTACATTTGAGTCTTTCATCCATTTTGAGTTTATTCTTGTACATGGAGTAAGTCGGTTGTACTTTTGCTCAGTTGATCTTTGTGAGCAGGCTGCTCCCGGGAAGGCCGTCTCCTGCTGATGTGGCCATTCCCAGAGAGGAGCTCAGCTGTGAGCTACCGGCAGCCCACAGGTGCAGCAGCCGGGGGAGTGAGTGTCTGGGCCCAGAGGCACGATCTGGGTGGCACCTCACCCAGTGCTATTTCTTTTTAATTCCAAGGATGATTGCAAGACAGTTGAAGCTCTATATCATGACGTGCCTTTTTGGCATTGCTATCAACCAGGACGCGGAGATCCTTGCCTACTTGTGTATTCATAGATAATAGAACTGAAGTGTAGCACTGAGTCCCACCGCGGCATGACCTCACCTTTCCGTAGCATGGCACTATTTACAAAAAAAAAAAAGGCTTTCATTTTCATTTTTTTATTCGAGACTAAAATCCACCTACCCAGGGGATCCAGTTTCACAGGATAGGACACTGAGATGCAAAGACTGCAAGTGCATGAGTCACCGGGTAGAAGGTTTCTTTGGCTGATTTCGCAGCCAGTTCTCAGTTCATACAGACCCCGTTGCCTTGTGTATTTCAGCCTGTGTCCAACCTGCCAGGATGTTAATAAAACCTCAACCTCCCTTCATCTCTAATTTCTGACAAACTTTTAAGCTTCTCTACAAAGTACAAGCCTAGCACATCCAATGACTTTAAATGGAGAAGAGAACACAGAAACGGTATGTCCCTGAATAAATGTCTGCTTTATAAGTCACCCTTAATAAGGAAACTTATTAAATTATGAATTTTAGCACAAAATAATGGTTTCGACAACCATTACATCTTACTTACCCACATGTTGTACTGGAAACAGATGAAATGTCATTGATATGAATGAACGAACCTAAGAAAAGTGTTTGTGTCCAGTATATCAAGATAAAGTGGAATGGGCCACTTTAAAGCAATACAAATATATCAATATGTAATGGTCCTCTTTTTCCAATCTTCATGGAGTGTTCCCTTAGCCTCTGCACAGTTTTTCTTCAACATTCCCAGGGTAATTCTTTTCCCCTTCTCTCTCTCTCTCTCTCTCTCTCTCTCTCTCTCTCTCTCTCTCTCTCTCCTCTCTTCTCTTTTCCCCCCTCCCCCACCTTTTTCACTTCCTCATTTTTGTGGAACCTCAAAAGGTCCATAGGAATACATTGTTTTGAGAACTGACATGTCTGAAAAATTCTAGTCTACACTTATGCTTTATTTATTATTTGACTAGAAATGGAATTCTCAATTGTAAATTATTTATTCATTTTAAGGTAATTTTCCATTGTCTTCTATCTTTCAGGGTAGTTGTTGAGAAACTTGACGCCATTTTGATTCCTTCAGTATATAATCCATCCCACAATCCTCTCTTCCCTCTCCTTATTCCTACAAATCCCTGGAATGTCACAATGAATACATTTAATATGTCTGTCAATTTGTTGGACAAAATGTGGTATTTTGTTATTCATTGAAATCTTGGGGAAATTTCAAATGAAAGGCCAGGAGTCACTTTCTGGATTCTTTTCTACATACTGAGGCAAAAAGCCCTGCAACACGAATGTTCTTACTAAGTGGCGAAATCCACCAGACACAGGATACTAGTTAAATTAGGCCTATTTGTCAAATAGGTTGAATTCTGTTCACATTGACTCCATTTATCAAATGAGACTACTCTTCTCACTTAGCTGTGATTTTGCTCCCCACTTGCATTTACTTCATGCCATAGAGGAAAGTAGATGGCTTGGGGTGGATGCCAAAAAAAGAAAGTGTTTAGTGCGGATTTCTGTTGTAATACACCAAAATATAAAATGTGTTTAAGCCTAACAATGTAATGAACAGTTAGAAAGTATTGCTGGAAAAATTCATATAATCCTAAAGAAATAGATATATTAATTTTGAGTTGTCTCATAAATTCAAACATGTTCTTAAAGTGAAATTCATGATAGTGTACATGATTTGGTTTAGCAATTAATCTTAAATAGGATAAAGGTGTCAAAACATAAAAAAGGGTCCTATAAATATTTTAAGCAGAGATCATTACAAATCACAATGCCCAAAGAAGCCCAACTCTAATTTGCAGCATCATCCCTTTCACACTTGTATAGTCCCCTGTGAAACTCTGCACACTTAACCTTTTGAATATGCAACTCTTCCTCCTGAAACTCTCACTGGTACAGCCCACTCTCTAGCCTCCTCTCCCCTCATGTTCTAGCCATATGGACCATCTAACCATGCTCACAGCTCTAAGCTTCACCTATACCACTTTTGCTCATTTCTCTTTATATTCATCTTATATTTGTCATTTAAAACTCCCTTCCTGGTTCACCTTCCCTAGAGACCTTGCTTGAGCCTGAATGTGACTTAGATTTCTAGACTCGATGCATTTTTTTCACCCTGTTGTTACGTTTTAAAATTGTTTAGAACATGTTAAGGTTACTTATTCCCTACCCCCACCCTGCCACCTGCTCCCGAAAGCTTCCTCCGGGCATTTGTCATGCCTCAGTCTCCTTTGAGCCTCCATCTCCTAGAATAAGACTGTTGGCTCAGATCAATTCAGAGAGATTGTAAGCACCAGAGCCAGGCGGGGATTATTGCGGTAGGTTGAACATAGAAAAAAGTAAAAAAGATGTTGGTGAAAACAAATCAAGACAAGGGAGAAGGCAAGAATCATGAGAGGTTAGTGTGAATTGTGGATTTGGGTGCCCCTGCCGGAAGTGAAGATGTGCACCCAAGAAAATGGCTTAGGAGGGAGAGGACGATAAAGGCGGCTTCCAGGGACGCTGATGGAGGGGTGCACTGGACCCTGAGAGAGAGGATAAGCATGGATAGAAATGGGGAGATCTTTTTCTTTTTCTATGGAAGCTCATAGATTGGCTGAGATTTCAGAGGAAAAGAATCTGGTGCGAGTTGTGTGAGACATGGGATGTGGGAAAGGAGCCGAGGAAGCAGAGCCAGTGAAGGAAGGAGAGGCGGGCAGGGAGAGTACCCTCTCTCAGTGCACCCCAGAAGTGGTGGGAGGCGCCTCCAGGAAGAGGATGTCCAGACAAAATGATCCAGTGAGAAAGGGTAGCAGGAGTGGGGCTGGGAACCCACTGAGTATCTTCGAGGCAGATGTCAGACCAAGGGTATCGAGGAAGGAATGGGAAAGGAAATGCAGAAGGACATACTGAAAAATTCTGAGGGGGCAATACTGAGAAGTGAGGATGAAGTAAGCTTTTGAATATATAGGAAAAATGAGGAAAGTTTACTTAGATTTCTTCATTTGTGGAAATGAAGGAGATGGGCTTTTCATTCATACCTGCTGTCTACGCTTAGAATACCTGGAAGAGGGTACAACTAGATAACTTTCACTGACTCTAATTAAGAGTAAGTAGCCATGGGTAGATTTAAGTGGGCATGATTTACCCTAGTCTCCATGTCTTTTGTAAATTAAAAAACAACTTTTTAATTGAATTTATTGGGGTGACATTGATTAATAAAATTATGTAGGTTTCAGGTGTACAATTCTATAATACATCATCTGTATGGTGTGTTCCCCACCCCAAGTGAGTCTCCCATCACCATTTATCCCCCTGTTTACCCTCTTCCATCTTCCCCCATCCTGTTGTCCCTCTGGAAATCACCATACTATTGTCAGTGTCTATAGGTGTTTTTATTTTTTTATTTTTGTTGCTTGATCCTTTCAGTTTTTTCACACAGCCTGCAATCTACCTCCCCTCTGACAGCTGTCGGTCTGTTCTCTAGCTGAGTCTTTTTCTATTTTGTTTGTGAGTAAAGTTTGTTCATTAGATTCCAAATACGAGTGAGATCTATGGTACTGGTCTTTCTCTGACTGACTTATTTCACTCAGCATAATCCTCTTCAGGTTCATACATGTTGTCTCAAAGGGTAAGAGATCTTTCTTTTTTACACTTTTAAATTTGCAATTTTTCTTACAGTATTTGTCCCACTGGCCTTGGTTAACAGATGGAGGTGATCAATGGCAGCACATATTTGTATAAGACGTTATTATTTTCATAATTAACTCCAGCATACTTAAACGTTGCTTTATCATGTTGTCTTTGCCATTCTGCATTCAGTGTGTCCATCTTTTGATCTCTTTAGTGGGGGAACCTGTCTACACCATGCACTAAGCAGTTGCGGTTACTTTTTAGGGAAGGAATTTTTAGCAAAACCTCTTGAGGCAAGTCTTAGCATTTAATACTCCTTGTTTTTAAAAAAATAGTTATCTTTATTGTTGAAAGTATTACAGATACCCACTTTTTCCCTCATGGACCTCCTTCTCCCATGCCTGCCCCTCCCCAGGCCTTTACCACACTATTGTGTCCATGGGTTATGCATATAAGCTCTTTTGTTAATCTCTCTCCATCCTCCCCCTGCCCCATTCCCTCTGAGAATTGTCAGTCTGTTGCATGCTTCCATGTCTCTGGATCTATTTTGTTCATCAGTATGTTTTGTTCATTAGATTCCACATATAATTGAGATTATGTAATATTTGTCTTTCTCTGACTGGCTTATTTAACCTAGCATAATACTCTCCAGGTCCCTCCATGTTGTCTCAAAGGATAAGAGATCCTTCTTTATTACAGCTGCATAGTATTCCACTGTGAATATGTACCACGACTTTTTATCCACTCGTCTACTGATGGGCACTTGGGTTGTTTCCAGATCTTAGCTATTGTAAATAATACTGCTATGACCATAGGGGTGCATATTTTCTGATTGGTGTTTCGGGTTTCTTAGTTTCTAATTTCAAAACTTTTAAATTTAAAGTTTTGAAATTAGAAAAAGAAAAATGTTTATTTCTTCCTAAGAAGGCTTTTTGCCAACATATCAACACTAAGATTTTCATTACAGTAGTCATGTGCTCCCAAGGCTACTTTCTGGGACTGCAGGCAAAGCTGAAAGGGCAGACACCAAGGCTGTTGTGCTGCTTCTCAGAAAACAGAAAGTGAAGAGCAAGTTGATGAGATACAGGATAAAATAAACCCTGTGACTAGACACATGTGACAGATGCAGCCTAAAGGCGAAAAGGCAGTGCGAGTGGTATTTCAGTTGGAGAAAGGAAAAGAAAATGGGATTCTAAAAGTAATAGATATTAAGAAGAAACTGGTAGATAATGAATAGTAAATGCTGGAACTGAAGAATTTGGCACCTTGCAAAAAGTGTGCAGAAAGAATAGACCCAGCAGGGAATGGAAGAAAGACCTTGAGGTGGGTGGGTGGATTTTTCTTTTTCCTCGTCTTAGTATTTAAAGATCCTTTCTTAGCTGGGAGCGCAGAATGATTCTTGCTGCGGAGATAACAATCTGTACTGCACCTCAGCCTGTGCTATCTAAAGGATGCAAAACACAGAAAGTCTACTGCCATGGTTCCTGCTTTAGTGATACTAATGAAAGGAAGAGCTCAGCTTGCATTGTTAATTGAGTGAGTAGATTCCTAAATCTTGGTAGACATCTTATTATGTTTTAAAACAAGAGATGCAAGTTCTAAAGTACAATGTTTGGGTAATTGGATGTAGGTATATAAATGAATATGGCTACTACCTATCCTTCCAAAACTTAGAATGGATGGAAAAGTTGGAAGTGATGGATTCTCCATTGACTCTGAAATCAAGATAATATGGATTTTTGCTTCCTCATAATGCTGAAGCTAATGGAGAATGAGAAAGCACACTGACGTATTGTGTAAAAGTATTTTACAACATATCTTTATTTAATGTATTTTTTTAAAAGCATTCCTACAGGGTATTCTATACTCTAATTTTCTGATTCTGAATATTTGAATTCTGCCTGCATTTGCCCCTCAACAGCAAAGAGATGACTCATAAAACAGGGAAGATTTTTTCCAAGGGACCTTATACTATGCTTCTACTCAGAGCCTTGAGCTATAGAGTAAAAGCCATGCTCCTTGATGCCAGAAAGGTTAAAGCTGTTTAACTTTGAGAAGGGTTTTTGAAATGATGAAGTAAGTTCCCTGATTAAATAACTTCACCAGGACTTTCAGAAATGATGGAAGTTAATAGTGGGCCAGGTTTGTCCATCATGAAATATACATATAAGCGTATAATGCCACATTATTCCTACATAGTACTTTACGAAAGGACTTTGACAGAAGCCTCTAAAGCAGCCATTCTCAACCCGTGGGTCGCGACCCCTTTGGCGGTCGAACGACCCTTTCACAGGGGTTGCCTAAGACCATCCTCCATATCAGATATTTACATTACGATTCATAACAGTAGCAACATTACAGTTATGAAGTAGCAACGAAAATAAGTTTATGGTCGGGGGTCACCACAACATGAGGAACTGTTTTAAAGGGCCAGAAGGTTGAGAACCACTGCTCTAAAGTAAACCTTTACAATGAAGGCCAGCAGCATCCTAGATAAAGAGTGGCTTGTACTGGTGGTAGGAGTAAGGGGAGGGGATCTGCAGAGATAATGGCCCAGCGTCTCCCCTGAATTACACATCTCCGAGAGGCTTTGCAGAAAAAGCTCAGCTATTCCATTGGCCTCTCCATTTATTTCCAGAAAAAGCAACCCTGGCAGGTATTCTTGACACCTACCAACTGTGGTAGAGATGATTGTTTTCGTTGTCAGTATACACTGTTACCCTGTTTTCCTTTGTGAAACATTCTACCATCAATCTCAGTCCATGTGGTTAAAGAATTCTTGTTATTAGCAGCAGAGATGTGCAAGTGACTCATGCCTGGCTCATCAGTATACTCCCAGCACAAGTATTAGTTCAGGGAAGGTCAGAGGTCCCTTTTAGAGACACATACCTTTTTTCTAGGTTCCTGGAAGGTGTGCAATGCAAGTCTAGAGCTGTTAAGAGCCACTTTGTCATCATGAGGGGTGACTGGGCATGTTGTCAGCACATGGGGATCCAGTAATATAAGTTCTCATGAAAAACTGAAACACCTTTTAGAATAAAGCAGTAACATCAGTATGCTCCCACAGATCTACTAATCTGGTTCTAGGTTTGCATTGTATCAGCCTCTGCTGCCATTACTGAGAGCGTACTCTCCTCTTCCACGCCTATGGCTTCTGCTTACTCATGGCTCTTAATTACTGTTCTCTCTCTCTCTCTCTCTCTCTCTCTCTCTCTCTCTCTCTCTCTCTCTGTCTTAGCTTCTGTGCTACTCTACTGTCTGGGTCTTGCTATGCTTTTCTCATATTCAACATAATTAAGTAAGGACATCTGATTGAATTTCCCTACCCAGTACAGAGGGTACAAAGATTTTTTTTTAAATGTTTTCCTTTATAGGAGAAGAAAAACTTACACCTTCTGAGGTTCTGTGGCAGGGCCTTAGAATTAAGCTAACATAAGACAAATTAATAGGAGAAAAGCATATGTTCTATTTAGTATTTTTACATTCACACAGGAGTACCTATAATAAAAAGGAAGATCCAAAGAAGTCTTTTGGGCTCCAGAGTTTCATATCTGGAACAGATATGAGGAACAACAAATTGTGAGGATGTGACGAGGGGCTTGGGTTTGGGGAAGTAAATTGTGAGACAGTGACTAGGAAATATGTGGGGAAACTAATGGAGGTAAGAATTATTTTCGTAAGTTTGTTCCGACAGGTACATTTAAGTATTGACTCACAGTCTCCAGGATAAGAATGGTTTTCTATTCTGAGAAAGGAGGTCAGAGAGCCCTTCCTGCCTCTGCAGTTTCTCAGATACCTTCCATTCAAATAAGCAATATGCCTAAATGGCACTGCTTTGGAGGAACCCCTTCATGTTCTGAACCCCTTCAATTCTGACCCAGTGCATGAACTTCATGCACGGGTAGGGTCCCTAGGACTGGTCAGTGATCATGGCCGATCCAGGCTTTCTGGCTGCTGGCCGGGGCCTTCCTTTGTTCCATGCTGCCCCCGTTGGTCAGCACACGTCATAGCGAGCGATTGAACTCCAGGTCACCCAGTCGAACTCTGGAGGGGACACTTTGGATAATATATATATATATATATATATATATATATATATATATATATATATGTATATGTATATATATACACTTAAAAATAATATACAGTAGAATACATACTATTAAAATTATTTATTGAGCACCTACTCTGTGCTAGGCATTGTCTATAGCCTGATTGATTGCCTGATTGGGGCCTGCTGGCCAACCTCTTGGTCCCTTCCCCCAGTTGGCAGACTCCAATCACCTGATGGTGAACAGGGAACTGCGGGTGTGTGGCGGCAGATGCAGGCAGTGCCAGGCCAAGGCCCCCGCCCTGCCGGTCACCCCACACACAGACGAATGGGCTGGTGAGTGGGTGGGAATGGCCAACCTCTTGTCCTTTCCCCCGGCCAGCAGGCTCCAATCTCCCAATGGTGAATGGGGAACTGGGGGTGGGTGGTGGGGGAGGGGAGCTGCCAGCAGCCAGGAAAGATGGCCCTGATTGCAGGCCAGGCCTGCGTGTACCCATGCACGAATTTTGTGCACTGGGCCTCTAGTGTGATATAATCTAAAAGACAATCATTGATGACCTGTCTTTCATTTCCCTGACTCCTTCCAGACATAAGGTCATTTTCAAGGACAGTGTTAGGGTTGCCATAGAGGAACACATGAGGGCAAAGTGGTAAAGGATTATAAATTTATCAGGTCATCTGGATACCAAAGGGGCTGAGCCCCAAAATGGCACCAGCACCCAGGGACAGGGAGTCAGATTTTTAAAGGATTCTAGGCAGAGCATTCCCTGGGAGGATCCTGATCCTAGGAAGGTCCAGAGGGGAATGAAAATAGTCTTAGCAAGTGGATTGTGGTCTAAGCGAAAAAGAATGTCAGTTGTGGAGTGGTCTAAAGGTCAGTTCCCAGGGGAGGGGGCATTGATTCAATTATTTGATCAGACCTAACAGATAACATGCCCAGGGCATCCTGATAACACCAACTGTGCTCAGAGATGGCATAGTCTCAGGGGGTCGTGGGATAATCTCTTGGTGCTGCCACCCACGACGACCATACTTGGTGTGCCAGCCAAACGTGCCATAGACCCTGCCATTTGCTTCAACATGTACCAAGCTGCAGCTGCAATTGGGGAACTGGAGGATAAGAGAAAAATTAAAGGTTAGGGGGGTGTGAATTAGTGCCTTTTTTCATTCTTAAAGTATAAATTATATGGATACCTTATCCAGAAACCCCATTCTTTTCTATTTTTAATTTCATTTTCTCATTGTATTTTTGGTAAGTACTTGTGGTTCTGTGATTGTTTATAAATGTTATGTTGAACATCTAGATCCCAGGACTCACTATAGATATTGACATTCAATAGGTCTGAAATAGGATCCAGGAATCTGTATTTCAACATGTTTACTCCAGGGTTCTGACCCAAGAGTTTCACAGAACACCTTGGAGGAGAGCATGGCTTGCCACAGAGGGGCAGTGCGTTCCCAAAGGCTGGGTGTAGCGGCAGCAAGAATCCTGGACCTGAATGAGGGTCCAAGTACGCAAGGAAGAGGAAAAATGTAAACCCAAAAAGGATGGAGCCAGAATCAGCTGCTCAAACGCCTGTTAATCCCTGCCTTGGGTTTGCAAGGCCTCTAAATAGGATAGATACCATTGATCTCATGTGTGGCATACATATTACCTTACTTATTACCAAGTGTCTCTAAATATCAACTACATACCCAGTAGCAAACACATCAGGTGGCATTTCTTCCTGAAGTTCAGGTCAGGATGGTTTGAGGACCTGAGATCTCGCCTGCTATAATTCTGTCCCTGACTGTAGGTAGACAGTGGTACTTTCTTCAAGCCATTGGGTGTCTCTCTAAAGCTGCTAATCTAAATCCCATTTAAGAGTAGAAGCGTGTTGTGTAGGTATGATGTTTGTGTGTGGCATCTATAAAACAGCACATACATATGTGATGGCAGTTGAAGAGTATATTTCCAAAAAATCCAGGAATAATACTGAAAAAGATTCTTTGCTGGACTAAACTTTAGTTAGGCTCCATACCTTTCTTAAATCCCAGATATGTCCACTTCCTTGTAAATTCCAGTTTTCTCAAGAACCCTGCTAAGTCAGTTTTAGTAAGAGTCATTCATCTGCACTTCTTTCTTTTTTAAAAAATATTTTTATAGATTTCAGAGGGTAAAGGAGAGAGAGCGTGCACACGCATGCATGAGAGAGAGAGAGAGAGAGAGAGAGAGAGAGAGAGAGAGGAACATCAATGGTGAGAGAGAATCATTGATCAGCTGCTTCATGCACGCCCCACATTGGGGATCAAGCCCGCAACCCAGGCATGTGCCCTGACTGGGAATCAAACAGTGACTCCCTGGTTCATAGGTTGCTGCTCAACCATTGAGCCATGCTGGTCAGGCAATCCTTCATTTCTTACTGCTTTCAATATCTAATCCAGTTCCTCATCCTCCACCATACCCCAATTGTCTTATTTGAAGATTCTTTTACCTCAGTATAGCCAGAATAGCCCTAATCTTGATGTTTCCTCTTAATTTTCTATGCCCTGACCCCTGACTCTGCACCTTGGCTATAAATTCCCCCTTACTTCTGTGATTTTCAGAATTGTTCCTGGTTCTGTACTGAGGATCTCCTCCCCTATTGCAATAGTCCTGAATAAAATCTGCTTTCACTGCTTTAACTTTTTTCCAGGTCTAGTTTTTCTTTGATAATTCTGTTATTTACATTGAGATAACATGGGTAATATTATATAATATCTATAAAATGGGGGTGAGCCAAAATATTTATTTAATCTCAACAGGTTGGAAATATAAACCTTCATTGTGTATTTAAGTACATAATGTCTATTATATACTTTCATTTAATGTCAACAGATTGGAAATTAAAAACCTGATTGTGAACTTACATAAATACACATTATAGATTTTGATTTAGGAAGGACATATTTCTCTGAGATCTGAGAACATCTTGTTTTTGTTTGTTTGTTTGTTTATTTGTCTAAACAACAAAACAAACCTAAAAAAAAATCAAACCATCTGTTATATTTGCCATGCACAAGAGAAAATATTCCTAGTTGGGTTGATTTTCATCAGTTTAAAGACATTGTGCTAAATATTTTTCAACCATAACAGCTGCAGGAATATTTTTTTTTCTTTTTCCAAAGGCTCATTTAGAATATTCCTTGACTGTTGAGTGCCCGGATGGTGCAAAAGTGAAGCAAGATGCTGCCCCTGGAGCTGGGTGTCACTCCGTGTCCCCAGGTGCCTGCAAAGTGTTTCTACATTCATAGAAAAAGAAAGCTCACCTGACCAGTGATATTTGTTAAATGTCAGCATTTGAAAAGAATAACAAAAGCAGATGTAAGTGAAATTTAAAAAGTTCTGGAAGTAGCAGTGAGACACTGCAGAAAGGAGAGCACTGAGGGGGGTCCTCTCTCCTCCATTTGCTGGGTGTGAAAACGTCACATCGTGGAGGAGGAAAGATGAGTAAAATTATGTGTTTTGTGCTTAATTGTGTAATGTTTCAGAGCTTTGTCCATGATTGGGGATGATGATGGCTATATATGGTTGTTGGAGGGAAGTCCCAAAAGTCTAAATTCAGGATTGATTCTGAAGAATTGACACTCATAGCCTTATTCAAATTCATAAGAGCTTTAATAGGAGAAATTTATATGCAAGGGCAAAGCAGCTGCTGCCAGTGGTGGCTGGCTGGAAGGAATCTACACTCCTCCCAGGACAGGATTCCTTTTCACAGGTTTTACTATCTATAATAATAAAAGTTATTATTATTATAGACTGGACATCCTTCAGGACGACCTTCCGGATGAAGCCGGGGCCGTGAGGGAAGCCTGGGTCCCAGGTGCCTTGTGGTGGCTGGAGGGAAGCCTGGGTCCTGGGTGCCTGCCAGTGGCCAGAGAGAAGCCGGTGCCGGCAGCCGGGGGAAGGAAGGCCTACTCTTGCACAAATTTCTTGCATCGGGCCTCTAGTAGGTTAATAGTAAAACCATATGGTGGGTAGTCATGCAGACCACCAGGAAGAACAATGCATTCCTCAATTAACAGGTAACATCAGGCAGTTATCACACTCTGTGCATTCATTAGCCTCCTTCCTGGGGGCATGACATTTATCTTTGGGCAACATTCGGCTTTCTGGGTAGTCAGCCAAGCCTGAGGCTACAGAGAGTTAAACAGTCACAGAGAATTAAACAGAGTCCACCATTTCCCAGACGCTTTTGCTGCTGGAGCCTATCTCTAATGTGAGTTTCCCTCAGCGGTTCTCAACCTGTGGGTCGCGACCCCTTTGGGGGTCGAACGACCCTTTCACAGGGGTCACCTAAGACCATCGGAAAACACATATATAATTACATATTGTTTTTGTGATTAATCACTATGCTTTAATTATGTTCAATTTGTAACAACGAAATTGGGAGTCACCACAACATGAGGAACTGTATTAAAGGGTCGCGGCATTAGGAAGGTTGAGAACCACTGCCCTATATTGTTGTCCCAGAGGAGCAAGCTCAACTGCATGGGGGACTATTTATAAAAGCAGCTAATTCTAGCATAAAACTTTGGGGTTGGAATTCCTGATTCCCCCAAGGGGGAGGAAGGAGAGAGCTGAGGGAGTAGCAATCTGCATGTTGAAGGTGCTGAGCAACCTCCTGAGTCCAGGTCTCCGGGTCTGAAATCTTGGACCTGTATTCCTGGCCCCACTGTCTCTAGCTGGGTGACCGTAGGCAAGAAACTTGAAAACTCTTTGATTTTCTAAACTTCATATCTATGAAGTTGGGGTGATTCAAAATATTTACTTCTCAACAGTGTTATTAGGATGAAGAAGTAGCATCTAAACAGGCTAGACAAGGGCCTGGTGTTCGCAGCACTCAGCACCTGCTGAATGTTGTTAATGTAATTCTCCAGGCAGAACACAAGATGACAATCAACAGCAGTGAGTGCACTTCATTAACTAAGAACTCTTTTCACGGAACGTACTCTGAAATTTTCTCTTTCGATTTCTGAGGCTTTTATAATTATGATCAAAATGCACACTAGTGACCCCTTTTAAGCCTTTTCTTTTTAATCCTTTGTTAAGAGAGTAGATTCAATTAACTTCTCTCTCCAGCAGATTTTCTAAAGAATATTTTGAAGCATAGTTTTCCCCGAGAAAACTATTGGGGGTGTGGGGGGAGGGGGGGGAGGAGTGGTATGGAGTTATGTGGGGGGCAGGGGTTTCAATAGTCAAAGAAAGCTCGGGAAACTCTAGATTAAGTTATTTTTGAAGACGTTCAAAAACTCTTATTGATTTATTACTTTTTAATTAATGATGGTAAATAATTAGTTAATAGGTATTAATAAATACCTATTTCGTGTTTATTCTGTGTCAGGCACTGTTGTAAGTGCTTTATAAATACTAACGTAACTAATCCTATGAGGTAGAAGATATCCTCATTTTAGCAATAACAAAACAGAGAGGTTAAGTACATGGCCTAAGGTCTCCCAGCTAAGAAAGGGAGAGCTGATACTCTGGTTCCCAGACTCTGCTTTGAACTAATGGCAGTTTGAAGCTCCAAATGGGAGCCTGACTCACCTGTGTACTTGCTCTCATTCTGTAATTCCCGACACTTATTTGGCCGTAGAACCCACATTTTTGCAGAACATCTATGGGTCTAATTTTCTCCTTAATTCATTCATGGATCTCAATGGAGGGAAGAAATTTATATTTTTTGAACAGCTGCTCTATGCCAAGTATTCGTGCTGGTGCTTTGCTCTCAACAGTGATAGGTCATCAGGACATGAGCAAAGCTTTGACCTGGAAAAGATGGACTGTCCTTGTATTTGGTTAATAAAGTCTGTATGATATGAACTCGCTAGGTAGCTCATCCTAGCTGCTGGATTTTCCCATCCATCAGACACAACTATTTATGCTATCAGCCAGAATGAAGTAAACTAGGTGTTTGGATCATAAACAACAATCTCACATTAGATCACAGATCATTTCTAAAAGAGCAGAGCCCACCATTGAACTGAGGGGTTTGCATTAATAGAGCCCAGTGTTCTGTCCTTCTCCAGAGATGATTCATCTCCCTGCTCAGGCCCCACCTACTCAATTACATCAGATGTTTCTCCTCCAAAGCCCTCCCACCACCTGACAAAGCAAGGCTGATTGTTCTAGAAGCCACCCATCTTTGTAAAGAGACCTTTCTTATCTGGAGCTGGGAATTTTACGCTGAAGCATAGGACAGAATAAAGTCAAAATCAGAAAGTTAAATAAAATGCACATACAATTTAAATTTACTGAACTGTGTTCTTTTATAGCCACCTGGACAGCTGTAAAATGTGAAGGCATCTCTGAAGCACAGCGTTTGACTGATTTAAGATAACCTAGCTGAACACAGAGGTGGGAAAATGGAAAAATCATCAGGACTCTCATCGTTGTTTATCCTTCAGACAAAGCCATCATTCATCTCTAAGCAAATAAATTATTTTTTATAACTTATTTGTGTTTTGTGTCTCTTACTTTATTTAAATATGGTTGCTAGTGACGATTGAGTAAATAAATCTTCAAATATTCTGAAATACATAAGCTAAATATATGTTTCACTATGCATCATTTATATATCTCTTTAAAACTAAAAATAATTCAGAGTTTCTTTTGTTCTTTTTTACATAAAACAAAGCAGGATGTTCTCTAAGTGTGATTGAATTGAATTGTAATTTTTATCCAACTACAGCTGAAGCTACCGTACCAGCTTTTAAGGCATTCCTAAGAGAATAGTAAAAACAAAACAACAACAAAAAAAAACCCCAGATAGTTCAATTTTTTGGAAAAAGGTTGTCTTTGAGAAATACTTTCCAATGCTAATATGTCTAGAATTAATAGAGGCAAATTTTCCATAAAGCTGTATAACTCAAGGAAAATGTTTTTATAAGAAAAAAATTGGTTATACTGGTTATACAGAACCACCGGGCTTTGATATTTGATACCAAACTTGGTGTTCACACACTTATTTAGTTAAAAGAAACTCTTTCCTCCTTTCCTTTGGAAACTCATGGCCATGGACCGAGTAATTTTTTTCTGGCTATATCTTATTACCAAGCTAGTAATAAATATATGCATGTTTTTCAAAATTTTCTTTTTTTCTTTTTTCATCTTGCTGTCCTGCCTCTTTGCCTGTCCCCTGTTCAACAACGGTTCTGCCCTACACTCATAGCTTTACATCATGAGTGTGGCAGAGCAGAAAAATAAAGTTAAGAAGTAAAACATTTCCCTTTCCCATTTTGTCTTCCAGAGCCTGAGCACCAGGGTCATTTAGGTGATTTTCACAGTGAGATAAAAAGGACAGAATTCCTCATAGTGGAATGCCACTGAATTTGGCCAGAAACACTAGGAAACTTCACCAATCTAGAAAGAGATTTCCCTTGGCTGGGTAGTGGATAAGAGAGTGGTGATTCAGAGCTTGTCAGAGTCAGGAGACCAGGGTAAACGACTGCATGCTACATCCAAGAAAAAGCCAACCATCCCCCAAGCACACCAGTCTGGGAGCCATTAGCAGCCTGGGAAAAAAATCTAAAGAAAAGACCATCATGAGAGACACTGGGGAGTGCCCAGGCTATGAGTTCTTGGTCCACAGAACTGCCCCCTCCCCTGATCCCACCCTTCTCTTGAGCAACCCTACCTATGGCTCTGCCCGGGGGATGCCAAGTGCCCTTCCTGTCAGAACCAACAGCAGACAGCAGCTTGCCCACAGAAAGCCAAACAGTACATTCATTCATCCATTTTAATCAAGTCAACAGCTGTATATTGAACACCTCCTATTGCTGAGCATTCTTGTAGGCACTGAGCAGAGATAAAAATGAGTGCCTCCCCTTATGGCTTTTCCGTTCTCCTGGGAGACCAACAATAAACAAATAATATAAAACATGTCAGGTAGCCATAGTATTGCTATGAAGGATAACAGATGTTGGGGGTTACAGCGAGAAGGGAGAAGATTGTAAATATGGCCTAGTCAGGGAAGGTGGCTGTGAGGAAATGACTTTTGGGTAGAGACCTGATTGCAGAGAGGGACAGAGAGAGGAGAGGGATCTGGAAGAGGAGAAAGAGTGTTCAGGGCAGATGGGACAGTGAGTGCTGTGTAAAGGCTGAGCCCGAGCATGGTGGGCCTGTGGGAGGGACAGTGAGGAGGCCAGTGTGCTGGAGAAAGAGGGTCAGGCAGCGACTAGATTGTGAAGAGAACTCATTGGAGGGTGGAGAACACAGAGATGACATTTAATAGGCCACTTCAGACTGTGAATCTCCAGGACAAAGAATGTCGCAGGCAATGTTTATAGTACACTTAAGTGAGCAGGTAAGAAGCACACAGTAGCTCTTGAGTCCTACTGAGCTCAGGTTGAGGCATGCTGAGTTGGGCTTGCTGCTTGAGACTACTTAGTGTAAGCTCCTGCCTGGGAGTCTCAAAGTGAGATTTGTGTATATGTGTTTTAGAATGCGTTTCATTTTAGTAACAAGATGTAGCATGGAAAATTAAAAAGATACTATAGGTAAGATCACTCAAAAAGCACATTTGACTCTGCCGGCTTAGCTCAGTGGTTGAGCATCTACCTATGAACCAGGAAGTCACCGTTTGTTTCCCTGTCAGGGCACATGACTGGGTTGTGGGTTCCATCCCCAGTGTAGGGTGTGCAGGAGGCAGCTGATCAGTGATTCTTTCTCATCATTGATGTTTCTATCTTTCTCTCCCACTCCCTTCCTCTCAATGATTCCTCTGAAATCAATAAAAATATATTTAAAAGAAAGAAGAAAGCAAGAAAGCAAGAAAGCAAGAAAGCAAGAAAGCAAGAAAGCAAGAAAGCAAGAAAGAAAGAAAGAAAGAAAGAAAGAAAGAAAGAAAGAAAGAAAGAAAGACATATGATGCTTATATGCTAGACATTAGCTGGTGTAATTATCCAGAATTTTATAGTATCCTATATAATAAAAGAGAAACATGCAAATTAACCATCACTCCACTACGCTCAAGCCACGTCCACAACCCATGCCCACTAGCCAATCAAGAGCAAGTATGCAAATTAACCCAACTAAGATGGCGGAGGCCACTGAGCTGGAGCAAGCAGGAGGCTTGGGTTGCCCCCGGCAATGGAGGAAGCCAAGCTTCCTGCCTGCCCTGGCAGGCCCTTGGCTCCACTCAAGGCTACAAAGTTTCAATTATAAAAGATAAATAAATCTCAGATACCTGCTTCCAGCTGGCTGTGGCCATCACTCAAGGAGGGGCTGGGAGCTTGGGTTGCCAGGGGGCGTGACCATCCTGAAAACGGCCCTCAGCCCCTCACCCAGGCTGGCCAGGAACCCCAGCTGGTCCCCACCCGTACACCAGGCCTCTATCCTATATAATAAAAGGGTAATATGCAAATTGACCCTAACAGCAGAACGACTGGGAATGATTGGTCAGTATGACACACACACTGACCAGCAGGGGGCAGATGCTCAATGCAGGAGCTACCCCTTGGTGGTCAGCGTGCTCCCACAGGGGGAGCTCTGCTCAGTCACAAGCCAGGCTGCCAGCTGCCAGCACAGCAGTGCTAAGGATGTCTGACTGCAGCTTAGGCCTGCTCCTCGCTGGCAAGTGGACATCCCTCAAGGGCTCCTGGGCCGCCAGAGGGATGTCTGACTGCCAGCTTAGTCCCTATCCCCCAGGGAGCAGGCCTAAGCCAGCAGGTGGACATCCCCTAAGGGGTCCCAGACTGTGAGAGGGCACAGGCCAGGCTGAGGGACCCCCCTGAGTGCACAAATTTTTGTGCTCTGGGCCTCTAGTAGCATTATAAATACGTTAATAGCATACATTAACAAAGTCTACAGAATTGATTTAAAAACCTACAAGTCTCTAAACATACACATTTCACAAATGAAGACCATTTTATATAATTTCAGAATGCAAGCAAAGTTAATGTTATTTATTATCATTTTAACAAGTATTTAAAGTACTGTCAGAATTATTATTATTATTTTTAAATATTTTATTGATTTTTTACAGAGAGGAAGGGAGAGGGATAGAGAGTTAGAAACATAGATGAAAGAGAAGCATCGATCAGCTGCCTTCTGCACACCCCCTACTGGGGTTGTGCCTGCAACCAAGGTACATGCCCTTGACCAGAATCGAACCTGGGACCCTCCAGTTCCTAGGCCGACGCTCTATCCAGTGAGCCACACTGGCCAGGGTGAATTATTTTTTTATGTGTTGGTTTTGGGTGTGCAATGTAATGATTAGACAAACATATACTTTACATAGTCTTCCTTTTGACATTTCCAGCACCCCATTAGGCACCACAAATAGTTATCACCATATTATTGTTAACATTTCATACACTTGCTTATTCCTTCGTGACTATTTTGTAAAAAGCAAATTGGGTTTCTTAGTCCCTTTACCTGTTTCACCCAGTGTCCCAACCCCTCTCTCCTCTGGCATCCATCAGTTTTCTCTCTGTATCTTTGAGTCTGTTTCACTTTTGTTTATTCATTTATTTTGTCCTTTAGATTCCACATATAAGTTTAATTATATGGTATTTGTTTTTGTCTGACTTCTTTCACTTAGCATTGTACTGTTTAGGTCCATCCATGCTGTCATGAATGTAAGATTTCTTTCTTTTTTATGGTCATGTAATACTTCAGTGAGATATTTTAATGGGCAGCTATATGGTACAGATTATTGGGAAGGCTATGTGGTAAAGTGTAAACAAAATTCCACTACTGGTATTTTTTAAAGTCTCTAAATTGGGAGACCCAAAATTTTGGAAGGAAGGAGTTCCAGACTGACTTTTCACCTAGATAAATCTTCCAGGCCTTTGGAGAAGATGAGAGTCATAGTTACTCCTTTTTTTTATTCCCTTCAGCTGTTGCTTGAATCGCATAATCAATATATATAAAAGGCTAAGTGTCCTTCCATCACACCAGTAGCTATGAGTGTCACCAGGGGGCAGACACTCAATGCAGGAGCTGCCATGAGGCCCACTGGCCACTTAAAAATAAAAAGCACCAGGGACCTGGTGCCAACAAACTGACACTCAGCTTCCCCCAAATGGGACACAAGCCGCGCCACCACCCTGGAGCAACACCCCACCAAATTGCAGCAAATACTGCCAAGACCCCATGGTGCAAAATGCAGCCCACAGCCCAGCTCAGACTGGAAACCGTGGCTGTGGGTGCCAGGTAATGACATCACATAGCAGCGCCTGGCTTCCTCTTCCTAGCGACTAGCCTCCTTGGAGTCCTTCAGCCCAGGAACCCAACTTGCTTTATAGCCAGGTGCAAACATTTTACAGCTTAACCAAATGTTTGTGAAGCATTTTTCCATGCCTCATCTCATTTGATCCTCATAGAAGTCCTGGAGTATGTACTAGGAGACTCGATAGAATCCTACTTTCTTTTCATTAGCAAGATGCGAATAGTGATATTAAAATATTTATTCTAATTAATTTCCTTTCAATGTACACAAATCCGTGCACTGGGGCACTAGTGGAATCAATAATATCAATCTTTTTCAAGGCCATTTAGCATTGGTTAATTTCTTTTTTTTTTTTAATTAATTCTCACCTGAGGATATTTTTCCATTGGTTTTTAGAGAGAGTGGAAAAGAGGGGGAGGGACAGAAAAAAAAAATCCATGTGAGAGAGACACGTCAATTGGTTGCCTCCCAAGGATCCAACCTGCAACCGAAGTACATGCCCTTGACCGGAATAGAACCCAGGACCCTTCAGTCCATGGGCTAATACTCTTTCAATTGAGCCAACTTGCCTAGGGCTAGCATTAGTTAATTTCTGACATAGAAAATTCAGCATCAGTGTGCACATACCTAATGTTTGAGATGAGTTGATAAATTCTCAGTTAGGGGCTCAATTCCTTTCTAACTTCTAGATTTGGATGTAATACCATTAAATGCTGGTTTAGAACCTCTTACGTTTACTTCATAGCTCTTATCATAGTTTTGTTCATATATTTATGTATATGATGGCTTTTTAAAAAAAATAATTTGTTTAATAGATGCCCGTGCTTTTAGACTATATATTGCACCAGAGTAGGGGCTGGTCCTTTCTTGATTATCATTTTATCCATATACTGTAATCATTTCTAAATGTAGTAATATAATCAAATAAAATATGGCCCAGTCTATTAACTTTTTGAAACTTTGCTTTCCCCTGATACCTACTTTATAGAATTAGAGACAATGTATATAAATTATTAGCACAATACCTTGCACACAGTAGGTATTCAATAAATGGTAATTATTAACTTCATTGTTATGATAAAGGACTTTTTCTTATTTTCCTCAATGAAGTATTATGAGAACTTTCATGTGTCATTAAATATACTTTGGCATTATTATTTTCCTGGGCTAAAATATCCACTTTTTATTAGACTCTTAATGTTTTGAATAATTTTCCTTCTTTAAAATGCAATTTTCTCCAGTTGTTCACTAATATAAATAACCCTGTAATAAACATCTGTGTGTATATAATTTCTGCTTATTTCTTTAGGGTGGATTCCTAGAAGAAGAAAGGCTGGTTTTCAGTATATAGACTTTGTATAGAAATCTCTTTTATATAATACTAGAGGCACAGTGCATGAAATTTGTGCACTGAGGAGGGGGGTGTCCCTCAGCCCAGCCTGCACCCTCTCCAATCTGCCAACAGTGGGACATCCCTCTCATAATCCGGGACTGCTGGCTCTCAACAGCTCACCTGCCTGCCTGATTGTCCCTAACTACTTTTATCTACCAGCCTGATTGTGGGGGGCTGTTTCTCTCTTTTCCATGTCCCGCATGGAAAAGGAAACAGTCCATTTGCTGAGTGGAGGAGCTGGGGATTAAGAAATTAAAGAAAGACCAAGACGCAGAAATAGATTTTAAGCTGGGGCCAGGTGGGCACCATCCTCTCTGATGGAGAGGCGGCAAAAAGCAGGCTGAGCCACACAACAGGTTTATTTTAAAGGCCTAGATTTACATATCTAGTTCCGCCCCTGCCTGATTAACATGTCCAGCCTTATTGGGGAAGCATGTTCCCAGGGCGTGGCTCTGCCTATGCTCTGAGTTCAGCTGACAATAATTATAAGAAAATGCCTAGGTGCCTCCCAGGCGGCCCTCTACATCTGATCACCCCCTAACTACTCCCCTGTCAGCCTGATCAACACCTAACTGCTCCACTGCCAGCCTGATCTCCCCCAACTGCCCCCCACCCCCCGCCAGCCTTATCGCCCTCAACTGCCCTCCCCTGCTGGCCCAGTCACCTCCAACTGCCCTCCCCTGCCAGCCTGGTTACCCCTAACTACCCTCCCCTGCTGGCCCAGTTGCCCCTAATTACCCTCCCCTGCCAGCCCGATTGCCCACAACTATCCTCCCCTGCTGGCCTGATCGCCCACAACTGCCCTTCCTGCTGTGACCTGCCTCCTCCGCTGGGACCTGCCTCCTCCGCTGGGACCTGCCTCCTCCGCTGGAACCCGCTTCCTCCACGCAAGGCAGCAGAGACATCGGGACCGCCTCCTCCACGCCACACAGAGCTGCAGGACCACCAGGCGTCACCGCGTGGAGTGGCTGCTGGGCCCTGCCTCCACTGTGTGCACAGCCATCTTGTGACAGCCACCTTGTGATGACATGAGGGCATGACGCCACCTAGGCTATTATTAGTATAGATAAGCTATTCAAGAGCTTTCCAGAAAGTTCAACCCAGTTATTTTTCCAATTATGGTATAAATTGGTAAACCACTTCACTGTATTCTTGACAACATCAAGTGTTTATTTTACTTCTTAATCTAATAGTCAAAATGGTATCTTATTGTTATTTTAATATGTGACTTGGATTGCCAGTGATTTTGAACATTTCTATGTCCTCAAAACACTTGGTTTACTGGCCCCTTAGACTCCGTTTCACTGCTTTTCCTTCTATTCAGTGACTTCTCCTCAGTCTCCTCTGCTGCTTGCTCCTCAGCAACCCAACTTCTTCCTGTCAGTCATTGGGCTACATTTTTTTTCTACATTCACTTCTTGGATGATCTCACTGGTCTCATGGCCTTAAATAACACATTTACGTCAGACACTCCAACATTTATATCTCTAATCCAGACATCTCTCTTGAACTTCAGACCCATAAATCCATTTTCTGCTAAACATCTTAACTTAGATGTCTTGTAAAAAGAAGTAAAATGACATTTCAAACACAAGCTATTCTATACTGAGCTTCTAATGTTTTCCTACAAACCTGTTCTTTTTCAGTTTTGCTAATCTTTGTTAATGACAACTCCATTCTTCCAGACTTCTGGCCCCAAACCCTGGACTTCAGCCCTCTTACTGTCATATCCCATATCTAACCCATTAGCAAGTCCTATTGGCTCCTCCTTCAAATATAGCTATAATCTGAACAATTCTCAATATCTTCACCGTTTCACTGTAATGTGGTTTTCTTTTTAATGCCATCTTGACCCAGTTTTGAGACACAGACTAGCCCAAGGCTAGCGTGTTTCCCTTCTGAAGCAGCCAATTAAGGATTAAGTCCACACTTTAACCACTTCCCTTTTTGGCCTCTTGCACCCATGATCACTAGAGGCCCACCAGAATCACCCCTCAGCCAGGTACCATACAGGTAGCAACTGCTTCAATGCTCTGGAGTCTGCGAAATTATTTAAGTTAGCCAATCCACCGGGGCCCCCATGGAAACCTAACCGACCTCCCCCCGAACAAAGAAATGAAATACAAACAGCTCAAAATAATTTTTAAATAAAACTCAGAAGGCTTACTTGATTTTTCTGCAAAACCAGAAATAAATGAATAAAGTAATGTCAACCCTTGAACAAAATGGGTTTGAATGCCATGGGTCCACTTATACACAAACTTTTTTTCAGTAAATAAAGCCAGTACTATAAATGTACTTTTTCTCCTCTATGTTTTTCTTAATAGCATTTTTTCTAGCTTACATTATTGAAAGGATACAGTATATAATACATTTTACATACAAAATATGTGTTATGTATTTTATTGATAAGGCTGTTTATTTTATTGAAAAGCCTTCTGGTCCACAGTAGACTATTAGCAGTTATGTTTTGGGGGAGTCAAAAGTTACATGTGAATTTTTGACTGAAACTGCATTGTTCAGGGTCAAGTGTGTGTGAGTGTGTGTGTAGGCACCTCTTTAAATTCTATAACCAAATGTTCTTAATACAGATTACTTGTTGTGTTTTGGTATTTATTTATTATTTAATCCTCACCTGAGGATATGTTTTTATTGATTTTAGAAAGAGAGAGAAAGGGAAAGAGAGAAACTTCAATAGGCTGTCTTCCATAACACACTGATCAGGGATCAAACCCGAAACCCAGATATAAGACCCCCCCCCCCCCCCCCCGGTATACAACCTTTTGGTATAAGG
This sequence comes from Myotis nattereri, assembly GCF_964212035.1. Classification (NCBI taxonomy): domain Eukaryota; kingdom Metazoa; phylum Chordata; class Mammalia; order Chiroptera; family Vespertilionidae; genus Myotis; species Myotis nattereri. Next base: position 135,539,871 of record NC_138075.1, on the reverse strand, counting down.
AAAACACTCCAACCAACTGAGCCACCCGGCCAGAGCTAATTTTTTATTATTTATTGCTAGGGTGTAAACCTCCTTTTCATTCTGATAAATCTCTCAGAATGGATAAAGAATAGGCTGACAAAGAGAGTGGGGAGAAATGGACTTGCAGGGAGAATGAGTAAGATAGATGATGGTAAGAAAGTAGCTTTCCTCTTGTGAAATTCTAGTTTGAACTACTTATGTCTCAATCTGCTCTTTCAGTGCATTGCTCCCCTCTGCTTTTTTGTTTTACATTTATCTTAAGGACCAAGACAGAATATTTTGCTACATAAATCAATGCATCTTTCATGAACAATGATGATGGCATAACTAACTTTTATTGAGTGTTCTGGCATAACGCAACACATATTTTAGTTCATTTATATGCTACAATAACCCTAAAAAGTCTACTATTTCAATCCTCATTTTATCAATTAAAAAACCCAGGCTTTGGGAGGTCAGTTGCGACAGAGTTCATCTCCTTGCTACATGGGTAGTGTCAGAGGCCTAATATTTCATGTTATTGGCAGAGACAGAAAACTTATCTCAGGAACTGACATGTGTAGACTTGAGAGCAGATGCCCTGAGGAAGCTCTTGATGATAAGGGGATCCTGGTTGGACATTTATCAGAAGGGCAAAAGCAATCACCACTGGACCTTCTGTCCTGTTGAGGGGGAACGGAATGTTCCCCTGCCTTTCTCTGAGCCTTGACTGCCAGCCGGGTCAGCTCTTGGTTTTGATTTTATGTCAAAGAAATCAAACTGACTGCAGCAATCTGTGTGAAGGAAAGGGACTCCCACCCCAGAGCCTCAATAAATCTTATCAGGGCACAGAGTAGAACAATAGAAAAGCCACATGATTGCCCCCCCTCCGTGGACACCCCAGCTGCCACTTTATTGTGTTCTGTGCACCTGAGGAGTCTCCTGTGATATTGAAGCCCTCCTTCTCACTTTTCTCTCTGACAGCAGTGCACCTTTCTTATTTGCTGGACTACTGCTTACCCCGCTGAGACCTCTGGTCTTATTCAAATAACAAACATTTCCTCAAAAGAATGACATCTAATTAAATTCCAAATGACAGCCTTTTACAGAAAGGATGTTTCATTTTTTTTTGCAAGTCACTAATTCTGTTCCTTCTGATGTGTTCTTGCTTGTTCAGCCTCTCACTTCAAGGCATTCTGATGCAGATTTCAAACATTCTAGAAGGAAATAAAATGCAAGGTCCTATGGCATTTAGAATAATTTATGCATCTCATCCTCTAGGCTAACAGCCAAAGTGTAGTTGGAGAAATTTCCTTCACATTCTATTAAGGCTCACGCCACAATAAATCCTTTCAGAATGAAATCTAAATTGCAGTTGTACAGATAAATCTGGGGAGAAAAATAGGCCGGTGTTATTCTGCACCCCACCCCCCCCAAATGTTTGTAAAGTTCACTGAAAATAAAATTGTCAGGAGAATATCTGGTAGAAGTTCAAACATTCCAAGTAAAGTTTGTTGCAGTTTGTAAGAGGAATGCACATTGAAAAAGGGTCAACTAACATTTATCATGAGATGCTGTTGTGAATGAAGTGTATTTACTGTGGGCAGCCAAGTACATTCTGTGTATCTTCAAAGTGATGGGAATCAGAAAACAATAAGCCAGTCACGAGGTGGAGGTTGAGGCTCCTACATGGCCTAGAGTTGCAGACTCTAAGGGACTTTCATTGGTTTTCTCTTTTGGACACACTTTTGAAATGTTCAAAAACTATAAATGCCCTACATTCAGCGTTGAAGAGGCACATGTGTAGGAGATGTTTCTTAAAGTGGCCACTGGCTGCATCAGGGAAATCAGCATCAGCTAAAGAAGTAGTTTCCTGTTGGCAATCCTGTCTTTTCTCTACTTTTGCGCTCTTGTCCACCCTGCCTCTGTTGATGCTACAGCCCATGGTAGTGGGGTGCAGGCATGAAATCTGGCTGCCTATAAATGGGAGGCATGCAGGAGGCAAATGTTTGGTTCTGTTCCTACAAGCTCCTTACATCTCCAGAGCACGCCCTCATAATGAGAATGCACTTGAACTCATGGTCATGATATTTAAAAGCAGAGTCAGGCTTATGGGAACCAATTGGCTTCACGACTGACATCTTAATAGCTTCCCTTTTGACTACGTCATGTGTAACTTCTTCCTTGGAGAGCTCTGGAAAATTTCATTCTATTCTCAAGTTATCCAAAGGCAGTTTGCAGTGAAATCTTCTCACTGTGGCCTGCTCACATCTCTGAGGCTTCATCTCTAATTGTTTACAGTCCTTGTCTCCACATTGGATCTGAAATCTGGATCTGCTCTTTAATAACATTTGACTGTAGGCTTGGTGCAGGCTTCATCTGTCTCTGGAAGTGAAACCACTTGATTTTCCAATTCCTTTCTTTAACTCAGGTTTCCTGAGTTTTGTGATAACCACAAAACCCTTACTAACCATTAATTCTGAGGACAAGTCAGCAGGTAAAGTATTAACCTTATACAAACCAACAGACAACAACAAAATAGAACTTATATGCATATGTGCATAACCCATGGACACAACAGTGTGGTGAAGGCCTGGGGGCGGTGTCAAAATGAAGGAGGTTAATGGGAAAAGAAAGGGGAACACCTGTAATACTTTCAACAATAGAGATAAATAAAAACTTAAAAAAAAGAGAGATGCCCGCAAGGACTTACATGATAAAATAAATGGATAAATAAATAAATGAATAAATGAATAATAAATAAATAAATAAATAAATAAATAAATAAATAAATAAATTTGATTCTGTTACTTCGGGGACAGTACTTAAACACAAACCTAAAATAACTTAATTAATAAATTTATATTGATGAGAAGAGAAATGATATTGTGTCATTATCCTGTTTCGTTCTCCTTGAGGAGGAAAGTTAACCTCTTCTTCAGAGAGTGTTGATTGTCTGGGTTGCCTTGGGATTTTTAGACAATGCAAAAGAGAGTTCTTGTATAGATGGGTACACCTTGGCAGGTCTATCTGATTTCACATGGAAATTTGTCAAATTGTGCTGTGCTGTTACTTTAGGTAAAAATAAATGTATCATTTGCTAAAAGGAAGTGGGCATTACTCACATGTTGATGGGCTTGAGTTTTCTTCCATGAACATGGTATGTTCTTCCATTTGTTTTTCTGCCAATGCCATGATGTTTTGATTATTATAGCACTGTAGATAATTTGGAGTTAGGTAATGTGATAGCTCTGGCTTCATTCTTTTTTCTCAGGATTGTTTTGACCATTCATGGTCTTCTTTGGTTCCATACAAATCTGATATTTTTTGTTCTATTTCTTAAAATAATGACATTTGTATTTTGATGGGGATTGTATTAAATCTGTATATTGCTTTGGGTAATATGGGCATTTTAACTATGTTGATTCTTCCAAACCATGAACATAGAATATCTTTTCATTTCATTGTTCTTTTTCAATCTCTTTTAATAATGTTTTGTAGTTTTTAGTATATCCCTTGTTAAGTTTATTACTAGGTTCTTTATATCCTTTGTTAAGTTTATTACTAGGTATTTTATTCTTTTGGTTGCAATTGCAAAGGGAATTTTTTTCCTCTCTATTTCTGGTTTCATTGTTAGTATATATAGGAAAGCAGTGAATTTTTGCACATTGATTTTGCATCTGCAACTTTACTATTTGTTTCTTCTTTCTAATAGTTTTTTGGTGGAGTCTTTAGGGTTTCTATGTACAAAGTTATGTCATTTGCAAAGTGTTACACTTTTACTCTTTCTTCCCAATTTGGATGTCTTTTATTTCTTTCTGTTGCCTGATTGCTCTGGCCAGGACTTCCAGACCATGTCGATGGGAGTAGGCATCTGGTCTTGCTCCGGATTTTAGAGGACAAGCTTTCAGGTTTTCACCATGGTGTATGATATTGGCTGAAGTTTGTCTTGTATGGCTTTTATTATGTTGATGTACTTTCCTTCTATACACATTTCATTGAGTGTTTTATTTCTGAATATATGTTATATCTTAAAATGCTCTTTCTTCATCTATTGGTAAGATCATATAGATTTTTATTCTTTGTTTTGTTAATATGGTGTATTACATTGGTTGATTTGCATATGTTGTATCATCCTTGTGCCCTGGAATGAACACCTCTTGATTGTGTTATTTTTTTAAAATATATTTTTATTGATTTAAGAGTAGAAGGGAGGGTGAGAGAGAGATAGAAACATCAACAATGAGAGAAAATCATTGATTGGCTGCTTCCTGCACACTCCCCAATGGGGATTGAGCCTACAACCTGGGCATGTTCCCTGACTAGGAATTACTGTAAACTGTGACCTCCTGGTTCATAGGTTGATGCTCAACAACTGAGCCATGCCACCTTGGCTGTCATTTATTATTATTATTTTTAATGTATTGTATTTGATTTGCTAGTATTTTGTTTGGAATTTTTGCATCTGTATTCATTAGAGATATCAGTCTGTAGTTTTCTTTTTAGTGTTATCTTTGCCACTTTTTGGTATCAGGACTATGTTGGCCTCATAAAATGTGTTAGGAAGTATTGCCTTTTCTTCAATATTTTGGAGAGTTTGAGAAAAATAGGCAGCAAATCATCTTTGAATGTTTGGTAGAATTCACTAGTGAAGACATCTGGTCCTGGACTTCTATTTTTTTAGAGGTTTTTGATGGTTGTTTCAATATCATCAATGTTACTTGGTCTGTTTAGATTTTCCAATTCATCATGATTCAGTCTAAGAAGGTTATATATTTCTAGGAACTTATCCATTTCCTCAAGGTTATTAAATTTGGTGGCATATAGTCTTTCATAGTATTATAGTATAGTCCAGGGGTGGGCAACTCGTGGCACTCGTGCCAAACATGGCACGCCAGTAATTTTTGCTGGCACATGAAACCCTCTCTTATAATCTTCCATTTACAATTTTTTTCTTAATATCGACTTTTATATTTTTCAGATAAATTTAGTGTAGGTGCATCTTAGATAAATAAATAATTTTACATAACAAGTTATCTTAAAGAGCATAGACATGGCTGATTTTGAAATGCAGTTGATTGAATTTCAGAGTAGCTCAATTTGGAAGCAGAAATTTATTGACCTTAGAGTTGACTTGGAAAACATTGAAAAAAAGCGATTAGAGACAGGAGTACCAGAGAGAAGTGTTGAAAATGAACTATTGAGGACTTGGAATGAGATTCCAGAAAATTTTTTCTATTTAAAAAACTTTGCAACAGAGTTACTCTCCATGTTTTCATCCACATACGCTTGTGAATCTTTGTTCTCAGTGATGAATTTTGTTATGTCTTGTAATAGGAGTAGCCTGACAGATGAAAGTAGTAGCTCGTGCCTATCTCTGAAGGTCACGAAAAATAAACCTGATGTAAAATCTCTGTCATCAGTGATGCAGGAGCAAAAGTCCCACTGATAATATCAAACGGAGTCATAAAGTTTTCTGTCAGACTATCAGTGTACATGTATACATTAAAAAATAAATGTATTTTTCATCATCATATACTGTGTTTTCGTCGCTCAAATGAATTTTATTATTTCTTTAAGGTTCTTTACATACGTACACCTTAAGAGATATCAAGTAGGCGGAACATGTTCTCAAAAAATTAGGGTTGGCATGCAGAAGAATTTTGAGTCAGAGATTTTGCTGGTTTTGGCACGCACTCACAAAAAGGTTGCCCACCCCTGGTATAGTCCTTTGTATATCCTGTGATAACTTCTCCTCTCTCATCTATGATTTTGTTTATATGGGTCTTTTCTCTTTTAACTTAGTGAGTCTATCTAGGGGATTATCAATTTTATTATTTTTTTTAAAGAAGCAGCTCTTTGTTTTATTAATTTTTTGTATAGTCTTTTGTTCTCTAATTCATTAAATTGTGCTCTAATTTTCATTATTTCCTTTCTTCTGCTTACTTTGGGTTGCTTTTGTTCTTCTTTTTCTCATTCTTTAAGACGTGATATTAGGTTGTTTACTTGGGTTTTATCTTGTTTGTTGAGATTGGTTTGTAATGATATAAACTTCCCTATTATTACTGCTTTTGTTGCATCCCAGAAGTTTTGATATATCATATTGTCATTCCTGTTTGTCTCTCTATATCTTTTGATCTCACTTTTTATTTCTTCTTTGGCCCAGTCATTTTTAGTAGTATGCTGTTTAATCTCAACATATTTGTGGGTTTCTTTACTTCCTTGTTTGCTATTGATTTCTAATTATAAAGCATTGCGGTCAGAGAATATGTTTGGTATTATTTCACTCTTCTTGGATTTGTTGAAGATAGTTTTGTGACCCGACATATCTTTAAGAATGTTTCATGTGCACTGGAAAAGAATGTATAATCAGATGTTGTGGGATGAAAGGCTCAGTAAATGCCAATTATGTCCATTTGGTTTAATGTGTCCTTTAAGGCCAATATTCCTTTTTTAAAAATTTATTTATTTTTGTTGAAAATATTACAGATGTCCCCTTTTCCCTCCATTGATCCCCCTCCACCCTCCACCTTTTACCCCTCCATGCCAATATTTCTTTATTGATTTTCTGTTTTGGTGATCTATTTAAGTGCTATCAATGGAGTTTTAAGATCCCCAACTATGATTGTTTGTGTCTGTTCCTCTCTTTGGTTCTATTAGTAGTTACTTTATATATTTCAGGGCTCCCTGATTGGGTGCATGTATATTAAGAAGTGTTAGGTCTTGTTGATGTATGTCCCTTTATCATTATAAAATGTTCATCTTTGTCTCTTGTTACCTTTGTTATCTTGAAATCTGTTTTGTCAGATATAGTATGGCTATACCTTTACATCTGTGGATGTTATTTGCTCGAAGAATCATTCCATCCTCTTACTTTGAGTCTAACTTTGTTTTTGCAGCTTAGCTATGTATTCTGAAGGCAGTATATGGCTGTTGTTTTTTTTAAATCCAACCTGCTATTCTGTGCCTTTTTATTGGTGAATTCTGTCCAATTACATTTAGGGTAATTATTGATGTATGAAGATTTTCTATGGTCATTTTTATCTTTTGTTTTCTGGTATCTCTCTGCCTCCATTGGTTATTTCCCTAATTGTATCTATCTGCTGTTTTTCTTGGAGGGATTCCATATTTCTTTCCTCTGTTTCCTCTTTTCTCAAGCTACATGTCTTAGTTTGGGTTTTATGTGTGTGGTTACCATTAGGTTTATGAAAAAGAAAGATTTATATATACAGTAGCCCTCTTTCTTTTGAATGCATCTAATCTCCATCTTCCTTGGCAAATCAGACTTTCACCTCCTCCACTTTTATGTTTTTGTTGTCTCAAATTATCTCTGTTTATGCTGTAAATTTGATGGTGATCTTAAGCATAGTTTTGTGACCTTTTGTTCTTTGTTTCAGGAAGAACAACCCCTTGAGGATTTCCTGCAATGGAGGTTTCTGGTGATAAATTCCCTCAGCTTCTATATACCTGAAAAAGTCTTTCTTTCTCCATCGTATTTAAAGGATAACTTTGTTGGATATAGTATTCTTTGCTGGTAATGTCTCTTGTTTAGTAGTTTAAATATTTGGTTCTACTCTTTTATGGCTTGTAGAATTTCTGCTGAGAAGTCCCATGATAAACAAATTGGCTTCCCTTTATAGCTTCCTTTCTTCTTTTCCCTGGCTACCTTGAAAATTCATTATTTGTCTTTAATTTTTGACAGGTTCAATACAATGTGCCTTGGAGAAGGTCTCTTTGGATTGAGGAAACTAGATTTCTGTTTGCTTCTTGGATTTGAGGATCTACTTCTTTCCACAGGTTTTGTAAGTTTTCAGCCACTATTTGTTTAAATGAACTATTTCCTTCTCCTTTACTTCTTCTGGTGTGCCTATTATTCTTATATTGCTCTTTCTGATAGAGTCAGACGGTTCTTGTAGAGTTCTTTAATTTTTTTTTATGCTCAAGTCTCTCTTTTATTCCCTCTGTATAAGTTTTAGATTTCTATCTCCCTTTCTCCACCTGGTCCACTCCTTTTTCTATGCTGTTAGTTCATTCTTGATTTCTTTTATTGAGTTCCTCATCCCCATTTTTCTGTTTGGTTCTTTTCTGATGTTTTAATCTCTTTGGTAAAGTACTCATTTTGTTCATTAATTTGTTTTCTGTGTGCGTTAAATTGCCTGTTTGTATTTTCTCATATCTTGTCAACTATTTTGTAGAACTGCAATCTTGAATTCTCTCTCATTTACATTACCTATTCCCATGTCCTTGAGTTTATTTTCTGGAGATTTTTCATTTTCTTTCTGAGCTGTCTCATTATGTTAGTTATTCATGGTATTCAATGTATTCCTTCTCTGTCTAGGCATCTATGTATGAGTTGCATTTCTCTAGCAGACTAATACAAAGAGGACTCTTATTTTCCAGTAGGTGGCACTGAATTACATTTTTGTTAAGCTTTGTGAAATCCCAGTGCTGCCCTAGTAGCCACACACTGTCAATGCAGCTGCAATGCATGGGGGAGGAATAGGCTGGAGGAACCAACTTGCTTCTTTGTTGTTTTTCCCTCCCTGTAATGGCGATCTTGCTGGAGTGTCTCCCCTGTGGCCTGACCTGGGACTGCTCACAGAGTGTCCTCTTTGCTCAGGAAAGGAAGAGATTCTGCAGTACCAGTTCTGGGGTTTGCAGATACAGTAACATGCTCCACAACCTCACGCAGAGAGTGAAGGACGGTGAGCTCTGGGAGGCTACAGGATGGCAGGGCTTTTTGGCTTTGTTTCTCTGCCTAGAATGACAATCACCTGACAACCATAGCCACACACCCATGCTGTGTCCTTCCCAGGTCTCTGGGCTCAGCTGCAGTTCATCCTACTCACTTTTGCAGGAATGCTCATTGAATCTCTGCTCCTTCCAATTGAAGGGAGCACCAGCCACAACTGGCTCCCTCCCCTCTCTGGGCTGAGCCCCACTATGTGTTCCTGGCTACAGGACTGTGTCTATGGCTCATCTGAGCCCTTCTCCCTTCCAACCTCCCCCTTTTGCTCCCATTTGCCCTCCTTTAGGTATTTCAATGAGCAGATCTCTTAGCCTTGCTCATGCATTGGGCAGGGAATCCTGAGTAATAGCTGTTCAAATTGTTGAAACTTTAAGGAGAGAGACCAAGGGGATCTCTCATACCGCCATTCCTGTAACATCACCTGGATGATCCTTCTAAAGTAGTTTGGATTATATGGCACCTCTGCTTAGAAACTTTCAAGTGTATCTACTGCTTTGAGGAGAGACTCTGAAGTCCTATGAATGTCATCAGGATTTTAACCCTCTGGTTTCAGCTTACTCATCAGCTATCTCCTCCTTGCCCCCCTTTCACAGTCAGTCTATTTGCTCACTACCACCCTGTTCTAATATGTCTGTGCTGTCCCTGGTGAAATTGTTCTCACTTGTCAATACCAAGTTAAAATATCAAATTGTTCTCACTTGTCAGACCAAGTTGTTCTGTGGGAACTCTCCTGATCCATTCCATACTGAATAAATTCTTCCCTTCTCTGTGACTTAATTGCACTGTGTAAATATTTCTATTCTGGGACTTATACTACATTATTTAGCATATTGGTTTACATGTTTGTCTCTCCCTCTATACTGTAGGCTAACTAAAAGCAGGGACCTTGTTTTTTTTTTGTTTGTTTGTTTTTTAGCTTTGTAGTCAAGCAGATTGCATAGCACAGGCTAGACATGTAATAAATGCTTGCTAAAACAAGGGGAAAACACTCCCAAGGACCTTTCAGAGGGTTCTGATTCTGAAATAAAAGACCAGTGAGGAGAAGACGTGGTCTCCAGATTCATTGGAGATACACCTACAGCTAATTTAAAAGTTGTATGATTGCCATTAGCACTTTTATTTGCCCTGCATTATTTAATGAAATGGTACATGCTAATGGTTTTTAAAAGCTCTGGCATTACTCTTTTTCTATGGCTAGGGAAAGTTGCATGACTTGCATCAGTAATTTTTCACTTTTGGCATCATAAAGACAATTCACACCATTTACAATTGCAGTTCTGAATTTACTCCATGATATCAAAGAACAATGAATATAGTCCAAAAGATCCACACAGACGTAAGATTTAAAAAATCAGAGTTGAGTTGCACAGAGCAATTGCTCAACCTTTGACTGGAATTCTCCCCAGCTTTTGGCATCTAATTCCTGGCCCTGGGTTCAGGACTGTACGTACTTGGTGTTGTTAAAAAGATAGTTCAATAGTAATGGATGATGAAACAGGGAAACAATATTTGGAATTCATAACATCTCACTCCAGACATTCTACGTAAATTAGCTGAGGCACACATCCAACAGCCCCTGAGAAATACATACAATCATTTCCAGTTTGGGAAAGGGGATGGAATAATTGAGCAACTTCAATAATTCATTTGAAAACTCATTGGAGCTCATAAATGAAGACGAGTGACAGAGACAAAAGCTGAACTGAAACACCCTGACTTATTCCAGGATTAGGATTTAAACTGCCAGCTAAAAACTCAACTCTCTGATCCAGAAGAACTCAGCATTTGAGCTCTGTGGGTTGTGGACAGGGATCAAGTCTCCACACATTTGCATCGATGCCATTCTAGGTCCTTCATTTTCTACAGCTCATTCTAGTTGGTATTGGCACCCTCACTAGGACAGGCTCAGAACAAAAAGGATTTCCTGTGTGTCCTTATCCGTAGCTCTGGACACTTCACTGATTGTCTTCTGCAACAGGTAAAATGTTTCTAAAACCAAAGGTGGAAATGAAACAAAAATATGTTGAAAGACAAGGGTAGACATATTTAAGAAATTAAAACAAAATGATCATTTATTGTTTTTAATATGTAGTTAAATATGACAGCAGTATTACACAAATTGTTCCCTTCTCCCCTTTCTAAAATCCCAAATTTGTTGACTTCAACTGAAAGTGAAAAAAAAAATAGAACAAAACATGATTTAATTCTGAAGATAGCATTCAACAGAGAAAACACAGGTAACAATTGGTCACCACCTGCTTCCAGACCTTTAAAGATGAATTCTGTCATGATGGTGGTTGATACACTGGCTTTCTTACAAAATTATTACCAGGGAAAGAAAAAGATTTCCCATGTAGTGTAAGTAGGACCAGAAGAACTATAGAAAAACTTGACTTAAGAAGCTGTGTAAAGAACACTTAATGAATTATTGCAATCATAGGGATCTTTAGATAGCAAATCAATGAACTATAAGGAAATACATTCAAACTTAATAATTTTTCTTACAGTGAAAATAATCAAGAAGCTTGCAGAAGTATGTAGCATCTGAATTACGGAATTTAAACAGTGGATTTCAGTAGAGATCACACCTCTTCTGCTATCAGACACCATTAGTGCAAATTTAGATACAATCATTTTTACATTTGCAGGTTCAGGTACATCAAGCATGAGGTCATATGCGTATGTTATTTTTTCATGAAGAATTCAGCCTTGGAATGTCTTATTAACATAGAAAAGGAAACAAAAATGATGCCCAGAGGACTGGAGTAACTTCAAAATGCTCAGTTTTCCAAGCACTGTATTAAATTAAGTTTTGGAAAACCTCTGCAAAATTAACCTTCACCTGAAAAGCATGTCCTTGATTTGATGGAAACCAGTGAGAAACTAGCTTGCAATGTGCTGTGCTCACCCACACAGCCTCTCCTCTTGTTTGAGGCTGACTGAGTTTAGAAGGTCAGATTTCCCCCGCAGTGTTCTCTCTCAGCGGCACCACAGTGGGCTTTGTGATCCTGACAAAGGGGACAATTATACCCACTTCGAAGGGCATTTACAAATATTCTGTGTGCTGGTGCAACTGGCATAAAACACAGACAGCCCCCTGGGTGTCCAACTTTTCCTTTCACACTTCAACATTTCAAATTACTACAAGCAGAATTACCAGAAACAGTAGTAAATTCCTGGCATTGGGAGTTCCCATGATCCCTGCTGGCATGCAAAAAAGGCTGTCTTTTTCCCCCCCTGAAAATAATGTACTTCCCAGGCACTGTCCAAATACCTCAAATGAGGCAAATGAAAGATTTGTTTTGACCAACCTCTGAAAAAACTGTACCCTGTCAGACAGAGCCCCAGAATTTAGTAATAATATATACAAAATGTCTGTGTCTAAAGAAACTTAATTCATTGCCCTAAAATTATTTTAACATTTCTTAGCAAGAGAAGCTCTGATTTCACATAATGGTATTTTCAGAGTCGCCTGGTGGAGGACACTTAATTTGAGAATTTATTGCCCTGCTACTAATATGACAAACTGAGTGTATTTTTGTTCAAACACCTTGAAAATGATGACTTAGACTCGACTACAGTGTCTAGACAATATTCCTCGAGTCTGGGTCCTGCGATGGTCAAACTTCATAGAGATCCAGCTAGGGGTCATAGTTGAAAGTTCCCTTTCTTATCTTTTCCTCAGAAAAATTACTTCTGTTTTCATTGTATCTTATTGCCTGTGTATGGTTGGCTCCCTCGTGGTCCCTGGGATAAGGGAATCAAAGAACATTCCTTGTAAGTCACAGGAAGATAAATACAAGTCTTTTTCTGGTTATTCCCTGACTGTAAGTAACCCAATTCCCTACAGCAAAGGCCTCAGCGATTTATAATGAGTGCCATAGAAGTACAGGCTGAGTTTTAGAGGAGCTAGGGGCATCCTTTGCTTTCTGTATGCCATGTGTTTCTAGCATAATTTGCAGGATCTGTGCTCCAGTATCTGAATGACCTAAATTTGAGCTGAACCTAATTGAATATTTATTTGCACGTTGCTCTGAAGAAGTTGAAAACTCTGCTTGGTAGAATATTTTGATATTTATTTTTTCTCTGAGTTACCCCCCATCCACCCTCTCCTATGTTTTTATCTCTCCCCACATAGCAAACTTCTAAAATTAGTTTCATGCTATGTGTCTATTCCATAGGCACAATAGGTTTTTAGCTGGGTGATGAATAAGAGATATAAATACATAGTTTTATAATGCTTGGGGACTCAGAGACTATGTTTAAAAATCAACATGGCACATCAAAATTTTTTACTGTATTTCCTTAGGAGAGAATTTCTTTTAGTAATTCTCAAATGCTAATAAATCTTAGAAATTAGAAAAAGATGAGTACTAGCATATGGTTTGCATTATTTTTTTCCAGCCTTTTGTTCTGGATTTAAAGGAACATAAATCTTTCAGTGTAGACAGTGATCTGGAAATTAACAAGAATTAACATTGAGAAGCCAATGATGATGTAATTCACAAACTTCTAGGGAGACTTGATTCAAAAAATTAGGTAACTCTACTCTCATAATTACCACCTTACTTCTTGGCAATAATCATTGTGAGAACAGTGGGCACTAAATAGTTTAAAAGTTATGTGAGGCAATAACGAGGCAACGGTATTACATTTTAATTTGAAATTGAGTATCCACTTAACCAAAATGTTAAGTAACACCATATTGTCTGATAGAACAGTAGTAGAGTAGAAAATTATATATATACTTGAGGCTCTCCTCGGTTATGGTTTTCTGATTTCCGTGACTGTCTTATGAGAGCTCACTTGTCAGTATTCTATACCCTTAGACTTACTTTGCAAAGAAGGCTTTCAATTGTGTGTCCATACTAGCAACTTGTAGTCAATAATTATGAATGCTTTCAAAGTCTGGTTGGTCTTTTAGCAAAGGAATAAAGGGAAACATGATATTCCAGTTGGGTGTTTGTTGTTATTTGTGGGAATATCAAGAGGCTGACTTTGTATAACTTCTTCAGGCATTTTAATTGGTGCAGAAGAGACACAAGTACAAACGTATGGGATTCAGATTTATACATAGGAAATGACTGACCCTACAGGAAAACTGGCATAAGGCACATCAAATTAGTAAAAACTTTGGCCTGACTTGAAACTCCCAATTTTCAGTTACTTGGGACAGTCAAATGTTTTGCTTTTGTTTTTGCCCCCACAGAGGGCCCCCCTCCAAAAAAAAAAATCAGCATCAGAAATAGAAAGCTCATCCAGATATACTTAAAATTAGAAACGCCGAACTTCAACTTCTCTGCATGTTTGGAAGCCAAAGATAAAGGAACAAGATTTGTAGATGTGTGAAGTGACCAAAAGAAAACTCCTCAAAGCAAAGTCTCTGAGATGCTACAGTTTCTGAGATGCTACAGTTTCTGAGATGCTACAGTAAGTCCACAAACTGAAGCAAATGTTACCACAGTAGCTGTTACAGCAGCAAACATAACTGCCAAACAGCCTAATCTCTAGCTACCAAGTTTCCAGAGATAACTAATCTTTTCCCAAAACATTTGTAAAGTCAAGAGATGGAGAAATAGATAAGGATATGATGTTGGGTTATGGCTGAAATAGTGACTTTTTACAGTCCCTTCTAATGCAAAGAGTTTATGATTCCAAGTCTTATTGTAAATGGAAACCTATCTATGATAAACATTAAGTGATAAGGGAAACAGAAAATTTCCTTTTTTTATCCTGATATATTTTGCTCACTAGCTAATTCAGTAGATTTCCCAATCCCTCCAGGGGACATTAGTTGTCACAACTGCATTGAGAGAGAGAGAGAGAGAGGGAGGGAGGGAGGGAGAGAGAGAGAGAGAGAGAGAGAGAGAGAGAGAGAGAGAGAGAGAGAGAGCGCACACTCCTGGCATATAGTCAATAGAAGCTCTGGAAACTGACAAAACAACCTACAATGCTCAGGAGGACTTCCACCCCTACTCCCCAACAAAGACTAATGAGCCCCAAAGTGTCAACAGTGCTGAAGTTGAGGACACTTGAGATGGTCTGATAAATGACAAAGAGCCATACACATCTAAAGTGCAAATGCTTCTCTGATACACTGGTATTTCTGGAATATCTTAAAAAATACGAAGTTGATAATTTTAAAAAATGCAACAGATATTGGTGCAAGAAGGTGAACTATTATGCTTAGTCAGAAAGAATTCAAGTGTCCTGGCAAGTTCTCCTGTGTCCAGCACAACTTTGGATATATAATTTTCTTCTCATTAATGAAATTAACCCATTATTTAAAATAGAGCAAACAGCACAGATGTGCATGCAACGATGTCCCATTTTTCATAAACATTCTTCAGGCAAATACTTGACAGTTCCTTATCTAAGTAGGATCGAACATTGGAATTGGATAAAGAAATAATATTGATCGTACCTTCTTGCCAAATTGTGTTTGAGGATTTTACCATACTACAAACAATTATCACTATTTGTATTTATTACTATATGCCACAAGATCTTCAATAATATTTAAGTTGATTGAGTGGTTAAATGAATAAAAAAATAAAGGAATGAATGAAAGTGCTCTTTAAAATGTAAAGTGCTTTACAAACACAATGTAGTATGAATATATATGTAATAGGTAATGCTGCAGCCTCATAATATTTGCTCAAAAAACCCCCCCAAAAAACAAAACACAACAACAACAATAAACCTTCTCAGGACAAAAAAAAAGTTCAGACAGTTTAGAAAGCAAATAAAAATTGTGATTATATAAATGATAAGAAAACCTGCTATGGATATCATTCATTTTCAGGTACATTGGGGAAGAAATGAAACAAAGGCAGAAAAAATTTAAATGGCAAAAAGAAATAGTATTGTTAACTTAGATAGTAACAGGTAGGAGTGGGGAGGGGGGAGGAACCTGCAAACCCAGACAAAGATCCTGTAATAGCTAGAACTTGAAACCACAGATTGCTATTAAAATGGCGCCCTTCTTAAAACAGCAACATGACAGAGGAAGCTTGGTCCACTGTTCTACAGGACAGAGTGGACAGTCATACCGCACATAAAGCTAGAACTTAGAAGGACTGTGCCTTCTGAGATGCTTGGTTGACCTTACGTGCTGACAAAGGAGTACGGACAAGGAGAACTTGAACAAAAATAACCTGACAGGAGTTTCAAGTTCAAGACCTAGTTATGACAATGTGAAAATTACTTTTCTCTCTTGGACTCAATTTTCTTATCTGTGAAATGAAAAAGTTGAATTAGATGACCTCCCATGATTCTGGCATACAGATGCTGATGCCAAGAGTGGGGGCAGGGATGAGAAAGAAAAAGCAAGAGCAATCTTTTGAAATTAGTAAAGCACATAAAGTAATAAAATATCTGAAAAATGTCTGAAGAAATACAAAGCAAAATAACATTTTACAGGAGCAAGAAACCGTAACCACAGGATATATTTTTTCAGTTAATCTTATTTAAATATTCATTTCTTATCATGGAATGGATATGTCTTGAACCATAACATAGCTTATAGCAAAACTTTTTCTCAAATATGCAGTAAGTCCTAGGAACATCACCAAATTTACACTTCTTCAGAATGAGGAAATAAGAAGAATTTTTTTTTTTTTGCTAACAGTTTAATAAATTATACTCATCTGAGAAAATGTATTATCTGCATATTAGCATAATTTAAATTAATTTTATTCTTTTTATGCAATATATAGTCTTCATTTGCAAATTTTTACAATTAAAGTTAAGTTCCACATATTTATATTTTAATGTGACAGCCCCTTACATTTGTGTTATGGGGATAAAAAATATTTAAAGTTATTTGCGTTTGAGGTATTTCCTTCTAAAGGGAAGCCTGCTGGTCGGCTCCTAAGCCTCCCTTTGCTGTGAAGAATAAACTGGGAAATTAGAAGAAGCTAGAGATGCTAATGACTCTACTTAATAAAGAAGTGAGCCAGTTGAAGTATGAACATAGAGACCTCTGGTGTGGGAGAGGACAGATGGTTGGGAGAGAAGTCATGTAGAGGAATTAGCAAGAGAAAATATTAAGATGGGCAAAGAGAAACGTAAGTAATTTGTGTCTGCTTTGAAAGTATTCTCCTTTGGCAGTTTTTCAAGAAATGTATTGATCTGATTGTCTTTGAATGCTTTGTGTATTGATGAACTTTTTTTCCTGAATGCAAATGTGTGCTGGTCCTGAACCAAGAGCCGTGCTTTATTTGGGTTGCATTGACATATGGTTTTAAAAGTCTGTACATTTAGTCAATCTGCATAATAATCATCTTGCAGGAAAGATAGGATGCAAATATTTTTATTTTCCCAAAGTGCAAACTCTGACTCATGGAGATTGAAGTGATTTTGCCAAAATAACATAGTGGACACTCAAATAACACTCAGCTGTTATTTTTTTTTTTTCATTATTCCATCATGCCTCTCTGAAATAAAAATGCTTAGTTTAGCTAAGAACTACCAAATCTTCTTTATCCTCCTCCTTTTTCCTCAAGGGAGGGGGCTGGAAGGAAAGATCCCAGTAGCACCACATAATAGAATTTCTGTGACGACAGGGAGATTCTGTATTGTCCAACATGGTAGCGACAAGCCACATGTGGCTATTGAGCACTTGAATGTGACTAGTGTGAGTGAAGAAATGAATTTTTATTTAATGGTAATTAATTTACATTCAAATAACCACATTTGTCTAGGGAATATAAGATTGGACAGCCAGCTCTAGAAGCTACATGTGACAGATTAACAAATGCCCTAGGTATCTTGAACTAAAATAATAACTGGGGCAAAGTGTAGGTTATCATGTATCTTTAGTTTTCCATTTGTTAATATATCTGGAAGTCTACACCCTTTATAAACAAACCAACATTGTGGTCACTGCTATCTGACTTAAAGTATTCTTCTTGACTTTTAGTACTTTTATGTAATCATTGAATATTATTTTTGCAAATAATGAAGCTGAAAAACTAACTCCCTGTATATTACCATTCACTTGATTTCTGCAGAAGTTTGCATGTTTTCCTTTGCTACTTTTAATTTTTAAAATTGTGATTCTCTCTCTATGCTCATAGTTTATTAAGCAGTGTACAGACGTGTCCTTTTTAATATATTATATATGTACAGTTCAAAGTATCAGCATCTATTCTGAATTTCCCGAAACTTCGTGTGTGTCTGCTCTTCTGTTTCAGTAAATGGTCACCAAGGAGGAAACAGAGACATACAAAATAGATTGAAAATTTCATGAAAAAAAGGGATTCAGCCAGCCTTTCCCCTAACCACTAAAGGATTCATGCACAACAGAAACATCTCACCACCCTTAAGTCTTTGTTCTGTTAGGAAGCTTTCCCACACTTCAGCAGCCTTTTCCTTTCAAAAAGTTGTATCTATCACTTGGTGCTTTAGTTCACTGTACAATTCAGAGGGTTTTATGTTTTTCTACAGAATGGCCGATTCTCTTGAATAAAAAATGGAAGAGCCCTAACCGGTTTGGCTCAGTGGCTAGACATAGAGCATCGGCCTGCGGACTGAAAGGTCCCAGGTTCGATTCCGGTCAAGGGCATGTACCTTGGTTGTGGGCACATCCCCAGTTGGGGGTGTGCGGGAGGCAGCTGATCGATGTTTCTCTCTCATCGATGTTTCTAACTGTCTATCCTTCTCCCTTCCTCTCTGTAAAAATATCAATAAAATATATTTTTTTAAAAAAGAAAGATGGGAGAGTATAAAGATAACATTACTATTTCAAAGAGTTGTGTAAGACGTTGGATATATAGGCAGGGTTTATATAACTGTCAATCAACTGCTGTGAGAAGCCACACCTACCACAAAAGCTAGTGAAAGAAGCATCATCTTATCCTAAAAGGAATCGTCTAAGTGTCCCTTATGTCTTTGTAGAATACCAGTTGCACCAGTTACATTGGCAAGTCATTTGGTTATCGCTATCTGATCAAACCTACTCCACAAAAAAATAAGTTGGGATAGTTCATATAAACTGAACAAAGCTATGCAGAGAGATTGTCATCACATCCTTCAATCACCTTGTTTGTCAATTTTTTTTTTTGCAATTATGAGCTAAGTACTTAGGAAAAAATTACCACCCTCAACAGGTACTTAAAAATATAAAACAAACTGCATGGGATGGAAAATGGCATTAGTTTACATGAGACAGTTGTGTAGATAAATATGGTACTGTTAGTGAGCTGCTGTCATTCAATGTAGACACTGTGTACAAGACGTTAAGCTGTTAGTGAAGTGCTGTTTAAGAGATCTCTGCTTCTTGATACCAGAATCTGCAAATGGTAGACATTGTACCCTATCAAAACCAACAGCTTCTTGGCACAGGATGTAAGTTTCATGGGTCAAGATGTGATGAAGTTGCACACACAGTACCTTAATTTAAACTTTAGGAGCTCAGTATTTGGATATTAAACACTTTCCTCCTCAAAAGGATGCCTTTTCTATCTTCGTTCAGGGGGAAATTTCAAGATCTGGATTTTCTTTACAGGGCAAATGACAGCTCCATTTAAGGAGTGTTGGGCATCTGGTTTATTTAGCCAGGGAGGGAAGGAGTTGATATGAATGAAAGGTGGCTCAAATAGGCAGGACAACGATTGACATTGTAACCAATTGAACCACTTTTGCTAAGTGACATAAAAATATTCTAATATTAAGGATTATTTTACAACTCTATGGAAGTATGCAGTAATGCACCTTGCATTTGTTTTGTCTCCATGACAAAAATGCACTCTTAGAGTCACAAGAGCCTGCCTTGTGTTAGTTATAAAGAAAAATATATTTATATATATTTATGTAACTACTATGTGCTTTAAAGAAAATTACTGTATGATTCAGCAGGGTTCTTTCATTCTTTTTTTTATCACCAGGGATATGCTGACTTGAATGGCTTCTTAGAAGGGAATCGACAATGAAATGGGCCTTTAGTACTGAAACGGCAAAAAGTAAAAAATACCCATATACTAAGAATCCCTTAACATTTTTGTTTAAAAAGTGATTAAGGAACTACTCATCCTTTTGTTTCCTTCAGCCAAGAGCAACTGTGGCTTCATAGGACTTCACAGTTGGGAAATGGAGGCAATGCTTCGTAAAGCAAATCAAGTTTTATTCTGAGGAGCGAGAATAGAAAGCTTCATTTGCTACTCCCCTTTCCTAATCCTTAGCTAACAGGTTGGAAATTCTACCACAGCTCATAAAAGGGCATTCATTAACAAAGAAGAGGGAAGCATAGTTTAAACCTCCTGTGCAGATAAAAGGTTCATCCTATAAAGTAATGAACCTGTTGGAACAGGTGGATGTAGACCAGAAAAAACACAATCCTTTGGCCACATGTCTGATGAAAAGATAGAAAATTTCTTATTCTGTGTTTGTGTTGTTCCTGCGTGAGCTATTTTTCTCAGCAATCTTGACATTCATCATTGCTCTTTTGGGTGGAAGGGTTCCGGCTTTGGAACACAGTTATCTTTGAGACATCGGAGAAGAGTATATGAACCAAAGGTGTAGATCCTTTGTGAACTAAAGCTTTGTTATTAGTGTTTTTGTTCTCAATCCCTTTGCAACCCTGCACCTAAGCCGATGGCACTGTAATCTTGTCATAATTCTGGGAAGTCCACACGAGATGTTCTGGGTGAACTATAGATGCCATCCTCAAAGGAATTCTATGTTCAGTGGTAAATGGTGGCTTTTATAAGTTTTAGTTTTTCTCTTACCCTTCCTGGGTTGGGCTTGTCCAAAAATCTTGTTTCCTTCAGGCTACAGCAGCTTAGGGCTCCCTGTGTGTGTGTGTGTGTGTGTGTGTATGTGTGTATGTGTGTTTGTTTTATTTTATCTTAATGGTATAGGAAAGGTTTTAGTCTTAACACCTGTAAGCCAGCACTGGTGCTGTTCTGTCCTAGAAATCTTAGCACTGCTCTGATACAATAAAACCTTCCTTCTCTCCCACTGGTTCAACTTCAGCATAGGCTGGGTGGCCAGAACCTCTTCGAAACTTCATCGCAGGCCATCTGCTTGGGCGTCTCTAAAAGAGAAAATGAAAACACAATGAACACCAGGGTGGTGATCACATCAGAAGAAAATATATTTGCCAAATAGTTTAGATTAACTTCTGAATTAAATTTAGTGATATGTGAAATTCTCTCTTATTACCACCACAGTTGGAATTACATACCCACAAAGCCCCATGACTGAATTTACATTCTGGTACCATCAGCCCCTCTTAGGTGACAGGCATTTGCCATACCTACCCCCATCAGATGTAGAGCTTCTCAAAGGTAAGCTTTACGTTCATGCATATTTATGTCTAAAAGATCCTACAAATGCCCAAATATAACCAGGCAAAAATTAACTGTAGTAGAAAAAATGTCTTCTTACTATGTAGCCATTGACACTTTCTCTTCTCTAGAAGTCAATAATGACATCATTTCATTTTATTAATTAACTTACTCAAAACTCAAAGCCATAAAATTCTGCAGGGTACTTAGAAGTATACCTCAAATTAGGTGCCAGATTTTCTGGCAAATAAACTAAAAGGAAAACCATTTAATATCTTAAAAAATTATTTATTAAGCTGAGACTTCATATATATTACTTTTTGTGCTTGAAAATTAACAGATGCCATGCCCTGAAAACTGAATCCAGCTTCGGAGGGCATGAACCATCCTGATCCTATGAGCTAAATAATTGCCCATATGGTCACGAGTCCTAAAATGCAGGTTATTTCTATCGACAAAGGACTGCATGTCTCCCTAGTACTCCATCCATCAAACAAACACTAAAATTCATTTTATGGTCACAATGACACTAGAAACTATTAGTCTTCTTATTATGTCTATAATTTTGGAGTAAGTAATATAATAAATATTGAAGGAAGTTTATTTCTACCTAAAGAATTTCAATGTGAAAAAAATGTTAAATATTAGTGTAGATATCCTGGCGTTTGGCAGCTTTCTAGATTTTCCAATTATATTCCAATGTCAATTATTAATGGCTGCAGAAGAATTTTCATACCAGGTATGAATGAGTATTAGTTCTACTTCCTGGGAAAATACCAATTAAGGTAATTACATTTTGCCTTCTAATAATATTATGTACTGTCTATGTAACATTATGTGGTCAGAATGCTTTATATGTGTTAGCTGATTAAGTCCATGATGTAAGTAGAACTGAATTATTCATATTTTTCAAAAGAACAAGTTAAAATTGAGAGAGAGGTAGGTAGAAAAAATAGTGTGTCTCTGTTGGAACTAAAAATCATCATCGTTAGAAATATACAAAGCGTCTCTAGGCAGATGGCCCTACAACTCATGGTTACTCCTGTCTGTGGGAAAATGCCAATATGCCATTGTACTCACTATTTATGACCACTACTCTGGTTTCAGTAACTTCACAAATAGACTTCTGAAGCCACAACTGCCCTAGCCCTTCTTTGAGTCAAGCAGCTCAACTAAGTCTTATTTCTGAATCCCCACATTTCTAAGACCTACCTGGCCTGTGGGTCCAGCTGGCAAGTATGGCCTGTGAACTAGCGCTAATTAATGTACAACCCAGATAATGAGAATGTTGATAATGATGCCTGTGAAAGTTATATTTTGTTAAGCTCCTAACAGTAGTTCATGCTTTGTACTAGGTGACTTATATATGATCTCATTTGATATGCAGAACGCCATCATTTATATTTTTTCACACTTGTAAAGTTAGTAAATGGCAGAGCCAAGATTTAAAATGAGATCTATCTACTTTCAAAGTTAATTCTCCCCACTGTAGAACTTAATTCTTAAAATTCAGTGGTTTGCGTATAGCTTATCTGAAATTTGTGAACATGGTTCTATTTTTATTTCAGTCTTAAAAATATACCCTTATCAACAACTTTAGTATTCTGTTAATAAGTCAGAAACATTAAGTTAATTATTCTCTGTATTAGCTGAAAAGAATGCAGGATTAATAATGCTCATCATGTCCTCTGTGATGATAAAGTACAAATAAAGTACAAAAACTTTGGACAGTGAAGCTTCCTCTGTTAACATAATCATAACTTATTTTCTGAATTAATTACCTTAACATTTTCTCTTGATTTTTCCTAATATTTGTTATAAACACACACACACAGACTTGCCCCATCAACATTTAAAATCACCAGAGATCCCGCCACTCACACATAATTTGCTTCAACTTTCAGTGTCCACCACTTATATGCATTTCTAGGAACAATGAATCATTGCACATACTGTTTTAAGAGCTCTTTTTCCCCCATAAGTAAACACTGAAAAAGAACTATGCCTCTACAAAATTATTTTAAATGTTTGTAGTGTATATTATTTATAACTAAATATTAAACTAAATATTAAACATAATATATTATGTTTTATATAATCAACTTGATATTTGAGGTAGTTTTCCAAATTTTTTGACAATATAAATAACATTACATTGACTAACTTTGCTACTCATCTGATGAATATATCTCTTACTAGTTCCTTTTATAAACTCTCAGAAGTAGAATTATTGGGCCACAGCAAAAGCACAAAATATTTACAAAATCAGAAATGTCTAGTATGGTGCCAGATGCTGTGTTGAAGGACATATGACCAAAGAAAGGTTTGGAACATACTAGTAGTTTCTGGTCCCTTTGGGAGTATGTACATGTACTCCTGCTATTTTTGCCTAGATTAAAATAAAATGCCTTTTTCGATAATGATATCTTAATATAGCTCTTTTTTTTCTTTTTGTTAAATAACTCCTTTTAAAAAAATCTTTATTGTTTAAAGTATTACATGAGTCTCCTTTTCCCCCCATTGACCTCTCCCCAGTCACCCCCACCCCCCGCACATGCCCTCACCCTCCTACTGTCTGTGTCCATTGGTTATGCTCATATGCATGTAAACAAGTCCTTTGGTTGATAATGATATCTTAAAATTCGTAATTGAACTCTAACAAATATCATACAACTGGGGTTTTAAAAATTTGGTCTGATTTTACATTCTTTTACATTTTCTTGATATCTCTAGCTTAGCCCTAAAGATACCAAAGAGTAATAACTTTACCAAAATTCTGCTTTCTTTCTAGAATACTTTCACATATAACACAAATTAATTATATGATCTTAAATCATCTGATTTCTCTGGGCCTTTGTTCCTTCACTTGTAAAATATTATCTAAGGGTTTGTCCTCTAAACTCTTAGGATCCTTATATCGGCTTGTCTGAGATAATTGCCTTTAAGGTTGTGGGGGAAAAAAGAGTGATTTAAAAATTCCTCTGTATGGTGGTTCTTCTGATCATTGTCCCTCCTGCCTCTCTTCACGAACTTGGAGGATTTCTAAATTTAAGGGAAACCTATATAAATTAGTCCTAATTGAAATGCTTTTCTATGTCAATCTTCAGTCCTTCAAAGGTTTCCTTATAAAAGAAAATAATGGGGGCAGTTCTCTGTGAGGGAAAAATCTCTGAAGTTGATGCTATAACAGGAGGCATCTATCCAGTGGACAAGGGGGTCTAGACACCTGATGTCTAGCACTGCCACAAATAGTTGAGGTCACAAGTCTGCATTTTTATGTCTTTCTCAAGGCTTAGACATGTCTAAATCTGACTTCTTTTTAGGACAGCGAATTCACATTCCCGCAGAAACTGATCGGGGAAACAGGATCACTTGCTAGCAGGGCAGGATGTATGCTGAAATTGACAAATCCAAATCAGAGTGTAGTGGAATTCATTACAGAAATTCGGGAAGTAATGCCTTAAAACATTCGCGGGCATAATGCGAGGGTGACCTCTAATTTCATGCTGGAGAATTATTTATGTGATTAATTACATTCAGAAGTCAATGTTCACATTGATATGCCGGCTTGGGTGGGCTGCGCAATCAGGTATTCTCCCTAATTACTCCTTCAGTACTATTAATTGAACAGTCATCCAGATCTGTCTCAATGGTCTGTGGCAAGATAATTAGCTGAAATATACATAAACAAACCTGCAGGGTACCCTAAGTTAGCAGTGTACACACAACTGCAGCTGGAGACTTCTCTTCGAGCTCAGTCAGCAAAGCAAATAGTCCTTTGAGTTGGGTTAGATGAGCTTTGAAAGGAAGTTACTAGGCATGAATGTAAAAGAAAATGGACCAGATTTAAAATTCAAGGCTCAGTTGGAAGACACTTGACAAGCAGCTGGCTGGAAACTTCTGGTGTTTTGTGCTGCCTTCTTCAGTGAACAGGGAAGTCGTAGAAAGAAGCTGGGATCAGACTGAAACAACATCTGTTAGTTCCCATCAGAGGACTTAGGGAGTCACATGATGGCTTTGTTACTCAGTTTCCCCATTTGGAAAATGAAATAAACTAGATGACTGTTTTTCAACTTCTTTTCTTTTTAAATTGAAAAAGTGCTTGTCACAGACCCTTTGTTCCACTGAAATCTTCCCTTGTAATCCAAACCAGATTGTGCAGAGCAGGTCTCCCTTCACTGGGAGGGAGGAGCCCCTGCTGACATGCTCTTCCTGAGCCATGAGGGAGCCTGTGGACCCTACACCTTCTCAGAGCATGTTTTTGGAAACGACAGAACTAAATCTGCATTTCTCAGGCTTGACTGTGCATACAGGTCACAAGGGATCCTGTTAAAATGCACGTGCTGATTCATTAGCTCTGGGGGGAGGTTGGAACTCTGCATTTCAAACAGGGCCCCAGTGCTGCTGCTGCTGGTCCACACTACACACACACTTTGAATAGCAAGGGTGGTGACTGTTGAAGGTCTCTTCAAAGAGGAACGTCTTTAAAAGTGAGTGGAAGAAACGGTATTGAACTCTGACCTTCCTGTGTCT
The DNA here is from genome assembly GCF_964212035.1 of Myotis nattereri. Lineage (NCBI taxonomy): Eukaryota > Metazoa > Chordata > Mammalia > Chiroptera > Vespertilionidae > Myotis > Myotis nattereri. Next base: position 135,514,299 of record NC_138075.1, on the reverse strand, counting down.
CCCATGGGCCTTCATGGGAACTGAACCCTCCTTGTACAGCTGGATTAACCTTTCCGTGTTTAGCTTTGATAAAGTTTGTTCATGAAAAGGGATTCTTTTTTCTTTTATATAACTCTAAATTCCAAATATTCTCTATTCTCCTTATTTTGTGTTGACTATTATTTCAGTTTTAACAAATTACATGTCTGGGTTGCCAGATTTAGCAAAATAGAGAACACCAGTTAAATTTGAATTTCAGGTAAACAGTGACTAATTTTTAAAAACTATAGTTCATTGGACACACTTATACTAAAAAAAAGTACTCATTTTTAAATTTGAAATTCAACTTGTCTGGAGTCCTCTATTTTATGTGGCAACCCTCTCCATGCGGAAACACAATGTTGTGGGGCCCTGGCCAGGCAAACTTGCAGTCTAATTAAAGGAAACTACTCCTGTCTGTGGTTGTGCCTCTTTGCATCATGGATCATAGGTCACTTTTTCCTTAAAAAGAATCCTCAGATGGACTTGTCGTCTTCTGGGCTGGCCAAGAATTCCAGAAATAACTACCGTGTGAAGAAAGCCCTAGTGTCCTTTCACGCATTTTCTGCTCATCTGAAAGTGGTTGCTCTTCTTCAGGTGGAAGCTGTTTTGTTGTCCTCTTCTTCAGCTTGCAATTACTTGCCATTAGTATGTTGCCTTCATTCTCGAACTGCCCTGTGTATGAGCCTGAAGAATTAGTCAACATAACCCAGAGCTGGCACATGTCGGAGATGAGAATCGTCCCAGAGCATGTAGAGAACAGCTACACACTGGGATAACAGAGCCATCATATTATTTAAGGGATTTTCTAAAGCGAAAATATTCTTAAAACAAAAATTAAGTGCTTTTCCATTAGCTGGTAAATTAAGTACTTTTTTTTTTCATCTGGGAAGAAACATCTTTTAATCATACATTGCAAACATTTAGTGTCCATTAGTTTCTTTCAGAGCCTTTCTTTCAGAGTGCTTCACAGGCCTCACTACAAATAACATCACCGGGGGAGGTTTAAAAATTAAAATAAAAGTACTTAGGTTGAGGCCCATCTCAGCTAACTGATTCAGGATCTCTGGCTGTGGACTATTCAGGTGTATTTTTAAAAAATTCTTCAGGTCGGTCAGGTGCACAGTGAGGGTTCAGAACACTGTCAAACCATATTTCTCTTGGTCCCATGTCCCATATCCCAGAGTGTCCCGCTCTGAGCTTTTGCCTGTGACATTCCCACTCATCTGTCCCATAATTTACTGCATTATGTTTGCCTATCCAAACACTATCCATTTCACATTATTTACAAGAAAGCTTCCCGGATCTTCACATATAGATTAGAAGTCACCTTTCATTCTCCTGCATTGTCTCAGACATTTCATGGTACCTTTTCCCTCTTATTCTGTGACTTCTTTAGAGCACTTCACTATGCAGCTTACCCTTCATTCTTGACTCAATCCCTATTTGCTGGCTTGCTATACTGGTCTATTTCCTTGGACCTTTTCTATTTCTTTTTCCCTCTTCAATTTGCCTCCTTTCCTGGTTTATAAACACTAAATGTTAACATGTCCTAAGGTTTAGCTACAAACACTAATCTCTCTCTGTCCCTAGCATTCTTTTTTATTTTATTGGGTTTCAATTTGATTATATTCTCACCTTCATCCATTCCTTTTCCCCCGTGCTTTTTTTTTAAAGGCACAAATGTGATTTGACCGTCAGCTCAAACCAAATCTGCTTAAAATCCACCCCTCATGTTCATTCCTAAACGAACTCTGTCTTCTGACATTTCTAATTCTGTTCCTGGAAACAAATTGCCCAGTTGCTCAGATTTTGTCTTTTTCCTTCCTTCTTTCTTCTTCACCTCATGCATTCAATGCAGAGAATCAGGACACCCTCCACACCTTGACCACCAATTAGCTACAGAGTTGTTGGAAGCTGTTTAATTTCTTGGAATCTCAATTGCTGATCTGTAGAACAACGATAAAATGTCTACATTTACAAACCTCATTGGGAAGTAGGTAAGAATAAAAGATGATTGGTTGTAAGCACTTTCAGACACAAACTTCATGCAAGTGAAAATTGCTAAGTTCTATCTTTTTCATTCACGTGGCTCTTCAATTAGCCCCATTCAATGGTTACCCTAATTCAGCTCTCAACTATCAAGTCATAAATGGATTATTGATACGGCCTTCTAATTCTGCTCAAGTATTCTTTTACTCTACTAGCTTTCTCCACCCCCTTTCTATTTTCACATTATATTTGAAAATATACCTGTCAATAGATACTAATATACAGCTGAATAAGTTGATTCCTCTTGTCCTTTCTCAACTTAATGCTTTTCTGAAATCATCTACTTCTCTTCCATGTAAAATGTCATCTCCTCTTCTTTGCTTAGGCAGAGCATAACACTTTTCAAGACTGTTCAAATACTACCTCTTAAATGAAATCCCCCCTGATTAATCTATCTTTCTTAAGAATTTTATGGTATTTAACTGCCCTCTTTATTCAGCATTGCTTATACTTTTGATGTTTGTTTTATTATTATTGAATTCATATGTAGATATTTGGCTTTACAGTTTGTATGTTCTATATGTCCACATATATAATAAACTGGGAAATATGATTACACACAGGGTGACCATATGACATTGTTTTAGAGTGGGAGAACTATGAACAATTGTAATAGACAGCGGATATAAACTGGGACAGTCTAGGCAAACTGGGATTAGATTTACTCTAGTTACACCCCTGTGCTATTAATCACATCTACCAAATTGCACTGCATAAATAGGAGCTTTGGTTGTGATTGATTTCCGGTGATACAAGCTAAGAAATTTCCAGTCTTCTTTAGCGTTAGCTCACAATATTATGTTGATACTGCATTTGGCAGTACCTCTTGATTTTTTGAACCACGTTGCCACAGTGGTTGTTTTCTACTAAACTAGAATAATAATTTGCTATTAGATAGGCAATTTAATCTGAGGAAAAGTAATTTGCAATGAATTTACAGGCCAGTCTGTTGCTGCACAGTGGCTTGGTTAAAAGACAAGATAATGCTGCTCTGGCCATAAATGTTCTAATAAAAGTCTAATGTGAGTTAGTGTGACGGCACGACTGGCTGTATTCCTTAAGAGGTTGTTCTCATAAAGTTCCTTGTATCTGAGCATCAATGTGCTTCTCACATTGTGAGGTCAAACAAAAGCTGGCAAATTAAGCTCTATTTACCCATGACTTAACAATGGTAGTCAACTGCTTTCTGTCCTAAAATGTTGTGTGCTTTAATCCATATTTAATCACAAGATTATAGCACAACCGAATAAAATTGTTTATGTCATCAAATTTAAGAGTAGACACTAATCATTTGAAGACTATATCATTGGACACTATATCATTTATTAACTATAAAATCTTTTACTTAGAATACTTTATTATTATACCCACTTTTCACTAAAAAACATTATAGGCAATTCTTATCCTATCTGCGGAGATGAATGAATGAGTATTTATCGTAGGCTTATAAAGGCAGCAAGGCAAGGCATATTTATTTGTCTCTTTATAATTTGGAGGTCAGTCAGAGATAATGATTTATTCCTTTAAGAGGAGATTCATAGAGGAAAGCTAACTGGTTGAATCTCTCCTCTTAATAAAGATTGGGGATCTACACCCTGCCCTCTCTGGAAAACAAATTTGCACCTCTTTGGAATGTGACTCAACTGCATAATGTATCAGCACAAGAGAGTTTCGAATGAGAAGAAAAAAGCACTTTGTCCATCAGTAGTGATTATAATATAAAGACACAAAGGACCACAGAGTTAAATAACATAGAAATGTGGTAAATGCCAACTTAACTTTCAGAAAATATGTTTGAATACACATTATTTAAAAATTCCCTAAGGCTCCTTGGCAGCGTGTGAAAGAAGGAAACAGTAACAGAAGTGATTTTGAATGGTCAAAATAGTTTAAATCTTAGGAGAGAGAAAGAAAAAGCATGAAGACAGAACGCAAAACACAGAGGACTTTATTTCTAAGTGGAAAATGCCAAGTATGCTTTGCTTCTCCTACCGATATAAAGAAAGCATATATATTTGACTGCCAACTTCTCTTCATAGTAAGAATTAAAAAGTTCATTTGTGGAGAGGACTGTGGAAGAAAGGAAAGAGCAGCACTGGGTATCTGGTTCTCTGTTACTTTCTTCTGCTTCATGTATCCACTCATTGGGTCAGGTTTGTTTAAAGCACTTTACAATCAGTTCCTTTCCTGATAAAAGCCTTTGTTTTTATGCAGACTTTTTACAAAAAACAAACTGGAGTCTTGCTTGCCATTCCGAGACATAAACATGAAATCTAAGGCATTAGCCATAATATGAATTTCCTTAAAAGTTGCAAAGTTGGTGCTCCTTCCCAATCTCAGGTTATTGCTGCATAAATACTTATACTCTCTGGATAGGAGAATTGTAGTCTTCCTTGCTGTGTGGGTATGCGTTTATTTTTTCACTTTGTGTTACTCAAAAAAGAGATGTCTTCAAAAACTGCAAGCATGTACAGTCATGACTTCTATTTTACTTTGTTTTTGTTTTGTATCTTTCAACTTTGGGAGAGGACACAAGAACATTCTACACTTACAGGGATAGAATGAACCTTAAATTCATTAATTACAGCTCAACCTGCTATCTTACCTAATAATAGACAAACATGCAAATTGACCATACCTTCGCTATGCCTTAAGCCACACCCACCAGCCAATCAGAGCGACTATATGCAAATTAACCCAACCAAGATGGCGGCCGGCAGCCATGGAGCTGGAGCAAGCAGGAGGCTTGGTTGCCCGAATGATGGAAGAAGCCAAGCTTCCCAACCAGCTGCTGCCTCCTCTCAAGGCAACAAAGTTTCAATTATAGAAGGTAAATAAACCCCAGATTCCTGGTTCCAGTCTCCATGGCCATGGAGCTGGAGCGAATAGAAAAAAAAAAAAAAACACCACAAAAAAAGGAAAGGCTGGGAGCTTTGGTCGCCAGGGGGCTTGGTAAGTTTGAAAACAGCCATCAGCCCCTCACCCAGGCTGGCCAGGCACCCCAGTGGGGACCCCCACCCTGAAGGGGGTCTGGGCAGCCTGAAAACAGCCATCAGCCCCTCACCAGGCTGGCCAAACCCCCATGGGGTGAGGGTCCCCACTGAGGGGCTTGACCAGCCTGCAAACAGCCATCAGGCCCTCGCCCAGGCTGGCCAGGCACCCCAGCAGGACCCCCACCCTGATCCAGGACACCCTTCAGGGCAAACCAGTCAGCCCCCAACCATGCACCAGGCCTCTATTCTATATAATAAAAGGGTAATATACAAATTGACCTTAACAGCAGAATGACTGGGAATGACTGGTCACTATGACACACACTGACCACCAGAGGGCAGACGCTCAATGCAGGAGTTGGCCCCTGGTGGTCAGTGCGCTCCCACAGGGGGAGCTCTGCTCAGCTACAAGCCAGGCTGATGGCTGCCAGCACAGCGGTGGTGGTGGGAGCCTCTCCTGCCTCCTCAGCAGCACTAAGGATGTCTGACTGCAGCTTAGGTCTGCTCCCAGCTGGCAAGTGGACATCCCCTGAGGGCTACCAGGCTGCCAGAGGGATGTCTGACTGCCAGCTTGGGTCCGTTCTCCCAGGGAGAGGGCCTAAGCCAGCAGGTGGACATCCTCTGAGGGGTCCCAGACTGCAAGAGGGCATAGGCCGGGCCGAGGGACCCCCCCCCCCCCCGCCAAGTGCACAAATTTTTGTTCACCAGGCCTCTAGTATAATATATAAATATGTTCTGTGTACTGGCCTGAGTGCCACTTCTGAGTGCCTCTGATAATTAGAATATCTTTTTATTGAGCCCATATTCATATCTTCATAGTTTCTCTCTAGGGAACCTCATGTCCATCCCTCAGATCCATTCAGATCAAGTCAGATACTCAATCATGTGACAGCCAATTAACAACTGGTGAGGAGCTATTTTGCTCCTCCTTTTATACTTATCTGTGCTAGAACTTTCCTTTTCCTTCATCCATTTCCTGCATGGATCAGAGGTCCTTAATATTCTTAATCTCTCTCCTTTGAACACATTTTAGGCTGGCCATGTTCCCCTATAAGCATAGGGTGCAGAATGCACCCTACACTTTGGTGAGATGCCTTCTTATCTTTTAGGAAACATGTTATATTTTTAGCTTGACAGTCACATACTAAATTATACATTTTGATATTACTTTTCTCACTATAATTCAATGTTCTTTACTTATCCTCCTCTACATCAAATTTCCTCCATATCAAACTTGTATATATTCGAGATTCAAGTACAATTATAAGCTACTGAATCACATATATTTCAAAGTCAACATCAAGGGAAATTAGAAAAACTAAGGAAAAATATGTGTGACATAAATTGAGAGGTAAAACAAAATATATAAAATTAAAAGAGGATCACTCCTTATTAGAACCATAGAACTTTACATTGCACTAAGATTTTGAAAAACTATCATAAATTTTTCTTTTTATAAAAGAAAAAGTTTTCTTCTTTTAACAAAACAAGTATAATTTCTCCTTCAAAGTCTTTGGCAAAGACAACACTTGGCACAGAGTCAGTGTTCATAAAAAGCTTTTTTGAACAGATGAATGGCTTTTTCATTAAAATATAAATGCTATAATTAGCTGAAAGAGAGAAGGCAGTAATATAACTAATAATTCTGACTAATATAAAAAGGGGTTTTAATTTTGAATCAAAATGATTTTGTTTATACAAGAAAGATTTTATAAAGTCATCACCTCAAGAAAATAGAGCAAACTAATCTTACTCTATTTGCAAATTAAAAGTACCTTTGGCTAATCTCTTCTAATAGAATTACCATTAGTGTGATTATTTCTGTCATTTAAAATATATCTCCTTATATTTTTATCCTCTAGATTCTGAATTTTTTTTTAACATCTGGACCTAAAATCCAAAATTTTAATCCTCTACCAATCACAAATCACTGTAGTATTATTTATAAAACAAAGCATGTCATAATAATCAACTTATTTTTAGCTGTTTTGTATTTCTGCCCCCAAAAAATTATTGTATGTGGAATTAGTGGGAAAAATAATCTTATAATTGAATAAATTCATTATTATTGTGAAGCAATAATTACTGCTAAAATTAAACTTCTATTCCTGTCTCCACAAACAAGATGACTTAAGTATTTATTTTAACAAAGAACAGTTACCAAAGTCACAAGGAAGAAGTTACTCGACAGTTGATATTGTAAGTGGAATAATCTCCTTTTAAAAAGGTAACAGAGGAAAGGATCTGAACACTTAAAACATATAACATGTATTTACAGATGCTCATGTGAATTATAGCTCTGCAAGTTTTTATGTATTTATTCATTTGGATCTTTCATCTACTAACTTCCCTGCAGATATTTCATATATATGTAAAATTATATATATATGAAATTATATATATATATATATATATATATATATATATATATATATATAATTTATTTCATGGCTTTATGCACCATTAAAAATAATAAGTTAGGGAATAGTAATTAAGAAGGAATTAGAGCAGAGAACTCAGTGAAGTATTAAAGATTTTATTTAGTAATTTTAATAGTTGTTCCCAATGAAGGGAAGAAAACATTTCATTAAATTAAAAACAATATTTTAGTTTTAGGAATTTAAATTAAAATATGTTACCTACAAGATGACATTCATAAAAGAAATTATATATATATATATAAAATCACCATGAACTTGAACTGATGTATCAAAACATTCGGGGATGTACATGAATTAAATTTAGCCTCTTAGAAAGAAAGTGAGAAAAGAAAACCACAGAAATCCAGTGTCTTAAAAAAGAAAATCAAACCAGTTTCCCCTATTATCCCTTATATTTTACTATGTTTCTGTAAAAATGCCATCTAATTAAATAGCTTCTTTAAGGAGAGTGTCAAACTATTTCAGAGTAAGGTTTAGCCTAATCTTTCCTTCCTTGTAGCAGTTCATCAAAAGTGAATGTCATCTTTTGCCTCCTTTAAAAAATAAAAATATTACGTTTCAACCAATAAATTTTTTCTTGAGTTTTCTTTAAGACTGAAATAAGACTAAGGGATACCTTAAAGGAAAAACTTTTTAAAAAAAAATATCTTTATTGATTTCAGAGAGGAAGGAGAGGGATAGAGAGTTAGAAACATCAATGATGAGAGAGAAACATCGATCAGCTGCCTCCTGCACACTCCCTCCTGGGGAGGTGCCTCCAACCAAGGAACATGCCCTTGACCAGAATCGAACCTGGGACCCTTCAGTTCCTAGGCCGACGCTCTATCCACTGAGCCAAACTGGTTAGGGCAGGGAAAACTCTTATTAAAAAACATGTGACTTCAAGAAAAAAATAAGGATTCGTAGATCTAGGAAACGACTTCTGTATTTACTATAGGTTAGGCAACAGAGCTTCTTGACTCCCAAGTGCTAGTCATGTAGCAGCTGCAAAGCAAAATGCCAGACTTTCAGTAAACACTTTTTTCCCCTCCCATCAGGAACCTTGAAGTCTTTGCCTGGCTTCTTTCTGGCTTCTCTTCTGGTAGAACTACTGATTGCCAGGAAAAGCAGAGGCCACGGCTATCTATCTTTCTTTAATCATATTCTCCATGGGTTCTTGTTCTCCACAAGTATTTATTGGGATGGGGAATCCCTTGAGTGGTAAACTGCTCAAAAGACTGCTGTTATGCTATTGCTGTAGCAACATAGCAATTCTGAGTTCAAGTCTCATCTCTGAAACTGGGTGCCACATGACCCAAGCAGATTTTTAGCCTTCCTGGGTTTCTAATTCTCTATTGGAATCTACTCCAACAAAGGTATGGAAAGAACACTTCCCACTTAGGTTCCAGGAATGAAGGGCTCTGCTTGTTTGAATTTATCTGGATTTTATAGCATCTAGAACTATACAATAAGTGCGGTGCTTGGAATGCACTAAAGTTACAGAAGAGATAAAAATTGTCTTTCCGAATATTAACTTCGGTAGAAGTCTGGGAGGGATTTTTTAAAATATCAAATAAATGTGTCTATATTATAGAGTAATGCAAAATTCACACAAGTTTTTAAGATAAAATATAAAATTCCAAGGAAATGTATCTGTGGTGGATACTTGGGGAATTCATAAACTTTATTGAAGAAAAGTCGCAGAATCCCTGGGTTGCATGGATGCTGAGCTTTCTTTTTGCTTTAATGTCCTATGATTTTGCTGATAGAAAATACTGGGCAATTGCACCAAAGGACAGATATTTTGGTCCCCTGGCAATAGCAAGAATTTTAAAGCATAATATAAACAATGACTGGTATTTAGACATTTATGTAACAGGTTTTATTGCTAAAACCATTGTGCAATTTTTAATTCAAATCAGCACACACAATTTAAGAATAGTAAAACTGTTTTGTCCTTCAGGAAAAGTAACTGTTTTGGAGAGTGGTCATTTCTATTTTATTTACTTTTTAAATAAATATATATCCAGAACTCTATAAAAAATCCTAAAGATGAAATGATAATAATAACAGCAATAATTGTAATCTCTCTTATTACCAAACTAGTGACCTGGTGCATGAAATTTGTGCACTGGGGTGGGGGGGTTGTCCCTCAGTCCGACCCTCTCCAATTTGGGACCCCTTGGGGGAGGTCTGACTGCTGGTTTAGGCCCGATCCCTGGGACATCCCTCTTGCAATCTGGGACCTCTGGCTCCTAACTGCTCACCTGCCTGCCTGCCTGATTACCCCTAACCCCTATGCTTGCCAGCCTGCTCACCCCCAACTGCCCTCTCTGACAGCCTTCTTGCCCCCAAATGCCCTCCTTGCTGGCCTGATCACCCCAACTGCCCCTCCTGCCAGCCTGATCACCCCCAACTACCCTCCCCGGCCTGATCACCCCTAAGTGCCCTCCCCTGCTGGCCTGATCACCCCCACTGCTCCTCACTGCTGGCCTGCTTGCCCCCAACTTCCCCCCCCCAACCGACCTGGTCAGCCCCAACTGCCCTCCCTCCTGGCCTGATCACCCCTAACTACTTCTGCCTCAGCCCTGCCACCATGTCTTCATCTGGAAGGTCTCCCAATCTAATTAGCATATTACCAAGTTTAGGCACAAATGTCATCACAGACTCTTATATCCTTGGTTATTTGAGTAATAATATCTTATTGCTCAAAAAAGATAACTGTTTTTCTTCAAGCATTTTATGAAGACTGCTTCTTTTATAAAACTAAACATTCAACTAGAAATCCATACCTAGATTAATATGGTTATCATCTATCTTCACCTACTAGGATGCAAGCTCCATGAGGCCAAGGATTGCCTCCTTTCTATTTTTATTGGTCTCTGTACCTTGGGTAACTGGCTACATAATAGGAATTCAACAAAGTTGAATACTTGAATGAATAATTAATTGGTCAATATATAAGATAGCTTTGTCAGCCATCTCTTTCCTCATGCTTCTAATAGCCTCTTTTCCCCCTTGCTGAAAATCACTTGGTTTTCCACATTTAAATGAATTTGGCAAGGTTTAACCAAGGAGGTAAAATATCTGTACTTGGAAAACTATAGGACATTGCAAAAAGAAATAGAGGAAAATACAAATGGAAGCATATACCATGTTCATGGATTGGAAAAATTAACATGATTAAAATGTCTGTAACAGATCGACATACCTTTATGTAGGGTGGGGGGTTGAGAAGAGATGAACCAAATAACTTACATACTTACTAGAGGCCTGCTGCATGGAATTTGTGTACAGGTAGGGTCCCTAGGTCTGGCTGGCGATCAGGGCCAATTTGTAGGGTGACTGGTGGGGTGATTGGGGGCCCCCCACTGACACCTGCCTTGGCCAGCCTGGTGTTGCCCACTTGCTGGCCCTGACCCCTGCTGCCTGCCACCCCCACCACCATTGCTGGTCGGCCTCCCTCTGAGGGGTGACTTGGGGCAATGAGGGGGGCCACCGCTGGCACCCACCATGGATGGCCTGGGGCCTGCGAGCTGGGGGCAGCTCGTGCATTGAGCATCTGCCCCCTGGTGGTCAGTGTGCATCATAGCAACCAGTTGTTCTGCCTTTCGGTCAATTTGCACATTAGGCTTTTATTATATAGGATATGCATAGTCCATGGACATGGGCAATAGATAGTGAAGACCTAGGGGTTTGGGTAGGGGCTGGAAAGAGGAGGATAAAGGAGAGGGTAAATAGGAGATATCTGTATTACTATCCCATCTAATAAAAGAGAAACATGGTAATTAGCGTACGGCTGCTACCCTTCCCATTGGCTAATCAGGGCAATATGCAAATTAACTGCCAGCCAAGATGGTGGCCGGCAGCCAGGTAGCTTAAAGTGAACATGAGGCTTGCTTGCTTCAGTGATGGAGGACTCCAACGTTCCTGCCTGCCGCTGCCGGCCTCTGAGCTGCAACTCTAAGCAACTATGTTACAAATATAGAAGCTAAACAAAACCCCAGAAACCTGCTTTAGTCGCCGGGCTTCAGCCAGCAGGATTGCAACATTGTTTCAAATACAGAAGGTAAACAAAGGCCAGAAACCTGCTTTCAGCAGCGGCGGCCTAAGATCTGGAGCCAAGACTGAGAGCTAAAGCTGGCCCAGAATAAAAAAGAAAAAAAAAGAAAAAAAGGAGCAGTTGGGAGCTTCAGTCACCCACCATCCTGAAAACGTCCCTCAGCCCCTCACCCAGACTGGCCAGGCACCCCAGTGGGGACCCCCAACCTGAAGGGTGTGTGACCAGCTGCAAACAGCCATCATCCCCTCACCCAGGCTGGCCAGGCACCCCAGTGCGGACCCCCACCCTGATCCAGGACACCCTTCAGGGCAAACCAGCTGGCCCCACACATGCACCAGGCCTCTATCCTATATAGTAAAAGGGTAATATGCCTCCCAGCACTGGGATCAGCGGGAACGAGAGGCCTCCTGGCACCGGGATCAGCATGACAGGGGGCAGCGCCCAAACCCCCTGATTGCCCTGCTGCTCTGTGTGTGACAGGGGGCGGGGCCACGACCTCCCTATCCGCCCTGCTCTGTTCGTGACAGGGGAAGACGACCCAACCCCTGATCAGCCCTGCTCTGTGCCTGATAGGGGGAGCTCCCCAACCCCCTGATCGGCCCTGCTCTGTGTGTGACAGGGTAGAGCCATAACCTCCCCATCAGTCCTGCCCTGAGTATGAGAGTGGCGGCGCCCCAACCCCCTGATTGGCCCTGCTCTATGGGTGATAGAGGGCGGCGCCCCAACTCCCCTATTGGCCCTATTCTGTGAGTGACGGGGGGAGCTCCTCAACCCCCTGATCGGCCCTGCTCTGTGCGTGACAGGGGGGAGCTCCCCAACCCCCTGATTGGCCTTGCTCTGTGCGTGACAGGGGGTTATGCCGCAACCTCCCCATCGACCCTGCCTTGAGTATGACAGGGGGCGGTTTTCCAACCCCCCAATCGGCCCTACCCTGAGCGTGCCTGAGGGTGGCATCGCAACCTCACTATCCGCCCTGCTCTGTGCATGACAGGGGGCAGCGCCCCAACTCCCCAATCGGCCCTGCTCTGAGCCAGACCAGGGGCTGCACCTAGGGATTGGGCCTGCCCTCTGCCACCCGGGAGCAGGCCTAAGCCAGCAGGTCGTTATCTCCCGAGGGCTCCCAGACTGCGAGAGGGCACAGGCCGGACTGAGGGACCCCCCTACCCCCCCCCGTGTGCACAAATTTTTGTGCACCAGGCCTCTAGTCAATAATAAAAATGTATTTTAAAAAATATATGGAGTAAATAAGAATTTCTAATCTTCTCTTCTCTACAAGGTTTCCTTTATAAACCATCATTGTCCAATAGAAATACAGTGTGAGCCACATACATAATTTTATGTGTCTAGTTTCCAGATATAAAAGTGAAATTAATTTTAGTAATATATTTTACTTAACCCAATGTACCCAAATTATTTTCATTTCAACATGCAATTACTAGAAAAATTAGTGGGATATTATATATTCTTTTTTATTCAAACTTTGAATTCTTGCATGTATTTTACATGGGTCTCATTCAAGGCTAGCTACATTTCAAGTGCTAAATAGCTACATAGGGGTAGTGGCTACCACATTGACAGCAGAGCTCTATAGCCTGTATTTTCTCCAATCCTGAGGGTAAGAATTACAATCTATGTAAAGGCAAGCTCCATTGCCGTTGAAATCTCAGTGCCTTCCTCAGACATGAGAGGCAGTGCTCCTATCATGTTTGCGTTCTTCTCTACTACCTTTAAACAAGTTCTTAGAACTGATTCCTTTTTCTCTGAGGGTGCTTCCAGTACTATTTTGCAGCCATTGCAGCAAGATGAGAATTCTTAATTTTTACTTTTATGTTATTCAAAACAACAATAAAACCCACCAATATTTTATTCATAGCATCTATTTTTTTAAGGTATTGATCATCTTGATCGTTAGGGTCATGGACATTTCTCTTCTTTTATATTAATACTAGAGGCCCAATGCACGAAGATTTGTGCAAGAATGGATCTTCTTTCCGCTGGCTGCCGGCACCGCCTTTGCTCCAGCCGGAGCCACCTTTCTGCCTTAGCTCCAGCATGGGGCTGCCTTTCTGCCTTCCTACACTGCCCAGAGGCCTGGAGCAGCTGGGGCAGTGCAGAATGCCTGTGTCGTCTCCATGGTGATGACACAAGAGTCCTGCCCTGCTCCTGGCCTCTCAGCACCTGCATATGCAAATGAACCCACCATCTTTGTTGGGTTAATTGCATACTCATCCCTGTTTGGCTGGTGGGTGTCAAGAAAGTATGGTCAATTTGCATCTTTCTCTTTTATTAGTGTAGACTAGACTCTGGTGGCTGCTGGCCAGGGCCAGGGCCTTTCTTCATTCCGTGCCGTCCCCTTGTGGTCAGTGCACGTCATAATGAGTGGTCAAACTCCCAGTTGGTCAAACTCCCGAGGGGACAATTTGCATATTAGCCTTTTATTATATAGGGTAGAACAATCAAATCTGTACATAAATGTTTAAAGACCAGCTATTATTTAAAATACTAAGAAAAGTCAAGGGCAGTGTTGAAAATAAATTCTTTTCTAATTTTGCTTGTCTAAATTATTTTGTTTATAGTTCACATAGAATACTTCCACGGGATTTTTTTTTATATGATTATTGCTTTTTAATATTATTTTCTTTACCTTCATTTAGATTACATTTTATGTATATTATTTAAAAATCTTAGTGTTATGCAACACTAAAATTTATTATAAATCATAGAATGTTCATCAAACATAATGTAGAACCTAAGGCATATTTAATTCTTCTAAAAAATTAAAGACAGAGTGTCATCAAAATCTATTAAAAATTAAGGGAGACATGCTTATTTGAATGTTTCCTATTTTGTTTCAAGATAATAACCTTAAGAAAAGATTTTAAAGCATGTTAGTTGCTCTTGCATAACAGAGTAAATCTGGGTCAAAATCAAATGTCTTTTTAAAAAATTACTGAGCAAAGCCAGGCAGATAAACATGAAATGAAAACCATTTAGTAAAATGTCCAAAAAATGCTCAATGTAAGATCTGAAGAGGATGATGGAGTAATACAGAAGATAAATTCATGAAATAGACTGTTATGCCAGATAAAGACTGAATGTCTTAGGAAAATGGAGCTCTTGTACCTTATCATGTACATAAATACACAGCATATAAATAATTAATTCAGTTATTGTTTAATATAAAATATATCGGGTGATGATTTGCTTTATTATCAAGGCTTCCTCACCCTCATCTACTTTTCTCTTGGTTTTTATTTACTTTATTGCATTTAGTCATGTTTACTTAGAACTCAATAGAAGACTGTATTTCTAGATTAGATTTTTAATTCTCACTTTATCCCATTGCTTATCTACAAACAAGAAGTTTAAAAGCTGAAGGCCATGTAAACACTTCACCTGAGGAAAAGTATTGTATCCACAAAATATATAATAATTGGTCCAAATTTTCTGCAAGAACAAAACATAAATAATGGCCACTGTCTTTAGCATCACTATCAATAAACACTAATGACAGTAGCTATGTAAATTGGTGTACACATTTTGGCAACATTAATTAAGTATCTTTAAACTCTTTATTTCCTTTTATTCTATTTTTGGGAATCTATTCTAAGTACACAATGTATGCCCATAGGTATACATCTTCCTGTATTTCTACATACAGTGAGGCAACATGGCCCAGTGGTTAAGGATATGGTCTTCTGAGAGCCTTGCCTCAAATTCTGACTGCACCCCTGACTAACTGCATGATGTGGAGCAAGTTACTTAAATTCTGTGCCTCAGTTTCCTCAGATATGACAGGGAGATAATCTTAGTGCCTCAAAAGCCTTTGTGATGATTAACTGAGGTAATAAGCATAAATCACTTCCACTAGTGCATTTAATAAAATTACAGTTACCATTATTATGTTCATAATGGGGCTTATGATAGCAAAGAGTGAGAAGAGCTCCCATGCTCCACAGTACTAAATTAGTTGCACGAACTCTTCTTACATGCATTGGAAGATAAAGTCATTAAATTGTATCAGAGTATACACAGTGTTTAGCACAAGAACTAATTCCTGCAAGTGTTCAGTACAGTTTGTATTTCATTGTGAAGTACACAAGATACAGATTGGATCACATCTCATATCACTGAAATTTGGGTGTCTCTTATGGTCAAGGGCATGTCATAGTGTAATGGATACTGCGTGATGCATATTGCATTTGATGTATCTGTGGTAGGCAAAATAACAGCTTCTCCAAAATGTACATGTCATAATTGCCCAGATCTGCCAATGGCACCTCATATGGCAAAAAGAAGACTTTGTAGCTGTGTTTACATTAAGGACCTCGGGATAGGGTGATTATCCTAGATTATCCATGTGGGCCCAAGGCAATCACAAGGGGCTTTATAAGAAGAAGGCAGAGGTTCAGAGTTAGCAGTAAAAAATGTGATGACAGAGCAGACGGTGGCATGATGCAAAGGGGCCAGGAGCCAAGAGATGTGTGCAGCCTCTAGCAGCTGAAGCCTGAAGCCCTGCTGACACCTCTAACTTCGTTTGACTCAGTGAGAATTGTTGTAGACTCTAACTTCCAGAGCTGTAAGATAATAATTATGTACTGCTTTAAGCTACTAGCAGCCACAGGAAACTAATACACAGCCTTAAATGGGCTGAAATGAGCTTCTCTTTTACTTAATAGGCCATGTGAAGCCTTCAGTGCTTTCTGAATTGCCACTTAGCCTAAGAGGCAATCAATGCAGAGCTACGGAGTGAATGCTGAATGAAATAGTATACAGCCATTATAAGGAGGTTTACAAAGAGTTAGTAAAACAGGAAAATGTTATCTGATAAGGAAAGAATGTCAATTTGCATTTCAGTGACATCACAGTTATATTAAGTGGGCAAATATCAAATTATGCATATAAGAACTCCAAAAGAAAACAAATTAAAATAGTAAGAGTGATTGTTCCTGCATGTTGGGACTGTAAATGACTCTTTTTTTCTTCTTTTTACATTTCTGCAAATTTTCTATAATGAACAGGTATTGTTTTCATAATGCCAAAAAGTACATCAATTTTATTTAAAATTTAGATGTATAATATGGGATAAAAAAGCAATTTATACAATATTGGTTCATTCCATCTCTTTATGCACAAATAACTCTCATTTAATTGGTAATTCAGCCCGACCAGTGTAGCTCAGTGGTTGAGCATTGAGCCATGAACCAGAAGGTCATGGGTTGTGGGCTCAATCCCCAGTATAGGGCATGCAGGAGGCAACTGATTAATTATTCTCTCTCATCATTGATGTTCCTATCTCTCTCTCCCTCTCCCTTCTTCTCTGAAATCAATAAAAATATCTTAAAAAAATAACTGGTTATTCAAAGCCTTCAAATTCATAGATCTGTTATTTCACTAACTATGCAGTCATCATGAACCTGTATCTTGTTTTGCAAACCTGGGTCAGCTTGAATAACAGTAAAGTTATAATTATCACCTTCAAAAATCATCCACTGAGCAGCCCCTGTGAGCTGTATGAGGACAGCAGGGTGTCAGAGGTAATGATTTAAGTAGACACTGATAGTTGACTCAGTTGGAAGGAAAAAAGGCCAAGAGGGGAAAAGCTGGGAACCTGCAGAATGACTCAGCTGCACTTGAGTGTGGAAAGACCAGACAGTCTTCCCAGAGCTACGGCTCGTTGACGGGGAAGTCTTCCGCCCCTCAGAGCCGTGGTCTCTTGTGTTATGAGGGAAGAGGACCAAATTATCTCTATTTGTCCTTCTAGCTCTAAACATTCTATAAACACACGCATGTGTAAGTATTTATACAAACACATGGACATCTAGGCTCTGATTATAAAACAATAAGACTGATTAGAAAAGGCAAATGCCAGAAAAATGCTTTCACTATTCTATGGTCTCATTTTTTATTCATACAGGGCTGCTGTGTAAAGTAGGTCTTTTGCACTGTGCAATTTTCCGCTCATACCGTCACCATCAGATATTTCACAGTATCTTCCTTTTTACGATGTCAGGAACTACCCTGCACAGTGTATTAAAAGTCTTTACCATCTGAGGGGTTACAGCAGCAGCCTGTTGTCTGGTTAGTTGCTGAAGCTTTACAGCTTGTCACTTGTCAGCTCTCTGAGGCATGTATTCATGACCTCGGGGAAGCTTTCTACTTCCTTCTGTGAAAATCCAGTACATTAACAACACTTAACAGCTTTCCAACTAAGTGCAGTGCCTGATAATTTCTCCATTCTTATGATTTTAAACAAGATGCTAGTTCTAGAATACATCATATGTAAATTTTTAGTGGAATCTTGAAATGCCCTAGTATACTTTTTTCCCCAGGAATATTAATGGGATACCTCTTATTTGAAAGAAACTTAAGTGATTTACTCCATCCAAATCCTACAGAACTTAGAAGTCTGTAGGGTGCAATAAATCATGTGCATACTTTACTTTAATACAGAACAGAAAAGTAAACGCAGGAGAAAGATACAATTATATTACAATGGACAGAATCTCAGAGGAGAAATAGATTATGTCCAGCTGTCCAGAAAGAAAGATGGTTCAGGGAAGCATACAGGGTACATGGCATTGGAGACTGTTTGCATCTTAAATTCAAGAACTGAGGTGGAAGTGGGGGGCTTTCTTGGTAGAGGAAACAGAATAAGCAATGCCTTGGTGGCAGGGAAAATTTGGGGTGTGCAAGGAGAAGAGCAAAGAGTGAAATCTGATGGCACTCTCAACTTGAAGTTGGGGAGCCATGGGTTACAGACTGAAAAGATGGGCAAGACCCAGTTCTCCAAGGCCTTAAACTCCGACCTAAAGAAGCTGCACTTGGTTCTACAGACAGTAGAGAGCCACACAGGGCTTCTGAGCAATTATTTGTCTTTTCACTCACCTCTCTTTTTTAAAGGAAACAAAGGTAATTTTGACTCTGTACTTTAAAAAGAATTATAATTTCTTATTCAACAAGTGAACAAAATTCTAGGGAACCTTTCTGTTTATCAATCTATGAATTAGAAAATATTTAAACTTTACATGTTTGAAACTCTGAAGGGAAAGGTTTCCTTTATTGCTCTAGTATTTATTTGGTGTTGGAAGAGCAGTGAGGCTATTAAGACGTTGGAATGAAAGCTGCACATAGAGGGGCCGGTAAGCTCACTCATCCGGAGGCTAGAAGGTGACTTGGTCACCCTGGCTATATCCGATGGGCTCCAGCCTTCCCAGTTCAGGCCTCTGGCCAACAGGATTGGTTGTGGCCCTTAATAATCAGACCACGGTCCTTCACCTGAATAATCCAGGGCACTGGCTCCAAATCTATATTCCATGCATAGGAACACAACACTGACGCACCATGGTGCTATTTTTTTGTGTTTGTACGAGTGTGTGTGTGTGTGTGTGTGTGTGTGTATGTGTGCGCACGCACACATACACATACACATCTATACCTTATATAATAAAAGCCTAATAGAAAATTGTTCCCTTGACCGGGAGTTTGACCAGGAGTTTGACTGCTTGCTATGATGTGCGCTGACCACCAGGGGGAAGCGTGGAACATGGTGGGCATTGGCGACATGCTGCGACCTCTCATTGGCTCCCTGGGGGCGGGGGTGATGGGGAAAGAGGTGCGGTGAGAATGTGGGGTGTCCACTGAGCTCACTCTCACTCCCCCTGCTACCCTCTCCCGGGATGTCAGGGCTTACATGCCAGGGAAGCTCCTGTGGTCAGGTGCCAGGCACCAATGAGGAGCCTGCCCGGTACTCGCGTGGCCTCTTCTGGGTGAGCTGGGCCACAACTGCTGGGGCCTCAGGAGCTGGTCGGGATCCCCGTGGGTTCACACAGGAGCCAGTCTGCGAGGCTGACCAGGAGAGTGTCCGCTGCCTGCCCAACTTCCGTGCTGTGGCACTGGGTAGCTAAGAGGCCCATACTGTGCCCCAGACCATAGCATCCAGCCCTGCTCACCACATCTCCATGTGGGGACTCGGGCACTGTGTGGGGACTCAGGTGACAGGGGTGCGCGGGGGCTTGGGCGCCCAGGTGCTGCCCAGAGCCCAGAGATTATCTGGGACTTGCGCTTCCACACCAGATGCTCATGCTTCAATCGCCAGCCAGGCCTAGGGACTGCATCTGTGCATGAATTTCATGCACCGGGCCTCTAGTCTATGTATATAAAAGGCTAATATGCTAAGTGTCTGTCCAGGTAATGACATCACATAGCAATGCCCAGCTTCCTCTCCCTAGCGACTAGAAACTCCTTGCAGTTTCTTCAGTCCAGGAACATGACTTGCTTTATAGCCAGATGGAAACATTTTACACTTTAACTAAATGTCTGTGAAGCGTTTTCCTATGCCTCATCTAATTTTATCCTCACAGAGCAGAAGTCCTGGAGTAGGTAGATAGGAGACTTGGTCGAATCCTATTTTCTTTTCATTAGCCAGAAAACGTAGATTTAGAAAGCTTAGAAACTTGACCTGACTGAAAAGAAGTAAGAAATGGTGGGCCTTGAAAATGACTTTAGGTTTTCTCACTGCGCAGAATATAGTCAAATACTGCTGCAGCTAAATATTTTACCCCTTGTTCTCCCTGCGTGATCTACAATAATAATCTGCTTTGTGTTGATATTTACTGCTGTGTTGCTGACAATTACACGAAAGAGAAGTTGGGGTGCTTCACTGGGCTGGAAAAAGCTTAGCTAAATCAGAAAGCAGGTCTAATTAAGCAAGTTCATTCTATATCTGTAAAAGGCTAGGTTGACTCATGCATGTGCGATATATATAAAGCTCTCACTGGTGCCATTCGCATGTGTGTGTTTCGATCTGTCATTGTCAATCGTGAATTTGGTTGACACTTCTATTATGGAGAAAGGGCGAATAGCGATATTAAAATATTTATTCTAATTAATTTCCTTTCAATGTGCACAAATTCGTGCACCGGGCCACTAGTATAAATATAAAAATGTACATCATTATACAAAGTTGTGATGGCCCATGCCATTATATTATTGTTATATCTGTTATAATATAAAGCTATTATTTTTCCGGAATAGTTTGTGAACATTTTGAGAGCAGGCCCACCCGATAGTAACTTGCATGCTTCCAGAACTTAATTAGCATTTATTGATTAACTGACTTAAGAAAAGCTCTTTAGCCTCCAGCATATGCTGCATTTCCTTCTAGAATCAGGAGAAAAGCTGGTTAACATATTGGGTATAAAAAGACAAAAAAAGTACGGTTTCCATTTTCCTTTAGATCTGTGAAAAGCAAGATAGGTTATTTCTTTAAAAACTCCTGAGATGAGATAACTGAACTCATCACATGAAAACAATCTATCAATGTGTGTGTGTGTGTGTGTGTGTGTGTGTGTGTGTGAGAAATCAGCCAGCTCCCAACTGCAAAATGGAGAAATAATGTGCAAAATATTAAATACAGGTGATGTTAGCAAATGGAGAGAGTTTGTAAATTAGTATGGTTGTATGTGTAATACTTGCAACTTACCTCAATAAAGAAGATGCTGGCTGCTGATGTTGGATGGTGATACATGTAGACTGTCACAAGAATGGCTGCTGCTATAATGAGGACCAGGATGAGGATTCCAACGATGAGGCCAGCATGCAGGGCTCCCCCTTTCCTCTCGGCTGCACTGTCATCTGTGGAGGCTGAGAGAACAGCACAGCTGTCAGGACCTTCAGGTGTGTACCCTTAAGTGTGAATTTTCATTGGAAGGAATATTTCGATTTTAAGTAAAGTACTGTTGGATATTTTTATTTTTCTTCCTGTGCAACTTTTCTTTTCCATAACACCCATTTTAGAAGTTAGATGCTCTTTATTTGGGCAATAAAAAAATCCATACTATTAGTGATTAAACTTATATTTATAATTGTGTTATAATTTACAGTTCAATAAGCAAGATCAATAGCCTTTGTTCTAAAAGTACTCCAGAAAATCTAAAACTCTAACTATATAATAACCTTAACTTTGATTTTTCTTATTAAACCCCTGGCCCTTTTACCTATGGGAAAATTGATTACTTTTAGAAAACTCCTCTTTCATTTTCTTGTGGAAATTTTAAATTGAAGAGTATTAGACATGTTTTTTGTGACTATACAGGCATTTTCAGAAAGTCTGCATAAGTTCAAAGGATAATTTTCAAAATCTGTCTTAAACTGCAATGCTCTTTAAAAGTATAACAGATGGAAGCTAAATGACCCTCAAATAGTTTTATCACTATCCAAAGGGAACACACAGCATATAAAAATATCCTACTATGCCACAGAGCAATACAAATTTCTCTAACTCTTACTGAGATGCTTTCCACCATAATACTCATTTTCAGAGAGGTATTACTGAATTTCTAAAGTAATAACTTTCCAACTTAAAGTCAATCAACCAAATAAAAGTAATCTATAAAGTATTATCTTGTTCTAAAAGTCTGTAATCTTTGATGACTACATGGGCATCTAGAGATCTTTTTAAATTATGTGCAGCAGGTAACCGTATCTTAGTGCAAAATAAAACTGGTATTTTTGAGTGAGAAAATTCATTAAGAGTCATAGAAGTTTTAGAACAGTGATTCCTAATAATTTCGTTACCAATTTATGTCTTTGTTATTTTCACCATTTGCCTCTATGTTTTAACGATTTTTTGTCTATTAAATCTCATTCAATAAGCACCAATTTCTTTTAAAAAAATTTTAATACAAAAAATATGACTGCCTATCAGAATGTGTGGTGAATGCTAAATAACAGAATTCTAGATAAATCAAAGGAACTTGACCTCCCCAATTTTCCCACCCTTCCTTTGATGTTGCTATTGTTTGTATTCTCTGCTTGAGATCCTTATTGTTATTCAGTAATCTTTCTCCAAATCAAATAAAGATTAAAACCCTAAAGCTTTCCCTTACCTAGCAGCAATTCATTAGTGAAAGAATGTAAAATGCAAAGAGTAATTCATTCTATAAAAAGTCATTTACTGGGAGAATTCTGGGAAGACAGCAGTAAAGTATCAGAATTCTGTCTCTCCAACTAGATAACAATTGCACTGGCAGAATCTGTCTAAGACAGTGATTTTCAAAGTGTGCCGGGGCACGCACACTGATGTGCCACAAGAATTTTTAAAACATTCAATACCTGACTATTTAGCCAGGGACACTTGACTTCTTTTCCCTTAGATTGTTAAATTAAAAATAATGACAACAGTCAATACAACAACAGTCATCTGGTGTGAATGAATCAAAACTATATATATATATATACACACTTTTTCAGAGTGGCAAAAATATATTTTTTGGTGTGCCATGGCATTTTAGTAATTAGTTTATGTGTACCATGAGATGAAGAAGGTTGGAAACCGCTGGTCTCCCATAGCTATTTTGGAACTCTGGACTATATTGAAGGCCTTCAACTTACCAGGGAAGGCTTAGCCTTAGACCATAAATTGTGGTTAATTTTAGTCAATTTCAGCTCTTAGCAGAGTAGTAGCCACCTATTCTTCACCCCTGAACCATGTGACAGGCAGCTGTGCATGTGTATTGATCACTGATTGGTGCTTCTGATCACAGAGGTGCACAGAGAAAGACAGGCAGTCATTGCTGTTGCACCTCCCCCATGACTGCAAGCCTCTTCCCCTTTGGTTGACTGAATTCCAAGGGATTTAAAGAGCCAGCATTCTTCTGCCCTGGCAAGTGTGGCTGAGTTGGCTGGGCATCATACTATGCACTGAAAGGTTGCTGGTTCGATTGCAGGTCAGGGCACATGCCCAGGTTGCAGGCTTGATCCCCAGAAGGGGGTGTGTAGGAGGCAGCCAATTGATGTTTCTCTCTATATATTTCCCCCCTCTCTCTCTAAAGTCAATAAAAAACCATTAAAAAAGATAAAAAGAGTCATCACGCTTCTTATTGCTTCCCCTTTTACTTTTGTCATTTTCCCCTTTTCGGAGCCAGATATGAACAAGTAGAACACTCAAAAACAACTATGTATAAGGGGAAAATTTAAAAGTGACAGTGCACACCCAGAGAGAGGCTCAGAATAGACTTGAGAAGACCTTAAGTTTACACTTCAAGCTGAACCTCAATACAGAGACAGCCTGCAGCAATAAAAACACAACACAACACAACAACGCAATAACCAAACCTAGCAAACCCTGAGGTAGGAAAATAATTTGATTCCCAGAGTTACCACATTATTAGGTTCAAATGTCCAGTTTCAAACAAAAATTCACAGAAAGGTGTGGTTCATTCAAAGAGAAAACAATCAATAGAAACGGTCCCTGAAATAGAATCTACTAGAAGCTGGGAGAATACTCAGAAAAGTCAGGAGGGACCCAGACTTTTATTCCACACCGAGGATTATCTTAATGCTCTTTCACTTATACCCAAAAGCCAAACAACATCCTCACCTCCACACAGGACAATTAAAATATTTAGCCTTTTTAGCTTTATATTGTGTATTCAAATAAGAGGAATTAATGATATAGGACAAGACACCATAAAGTAGAGCCTCAAAGCCACAAAAACAAGTATATACATATATTTGAAAAGTCTATCAAATCGAGGCCTTCTTTGTACTAGGTTGAAGACATTTTAAAACATAAATCATGCACAGAAATGGAATAGTATCAAATACAATATGCTCTCATCTGATGAGACTTTCAAGTTTCTAGTTTTTACTACTTTAAAAGATGCAGATCAATATTTAGACACAAAGAGGACTGTGAGAATTATCAAATGTATCAAAGCAATCTGCGGTGTGGGGCTAGTTTTAGTTATGATGATAGCAAAAACAACAGCTTTAAAAGGTATTAAGTACAGATTAGATAATATTTAAGATATTACGTAAATGTGTTTAATTTGCTGCATTCCAAGAAAAGTTTATGACTTGTTGATAAGAGGAAAGATTTAAAAAAAAGAAAGAAAGAAAGAAGATAGGAGGAAAGAGAAGAAAGTTTGATATGTTTCTTCAAAGTGTAACATTTAATTTTAAGCCTCTATGTCTTCTTGTTTTTTCTATGACTGACATTTTTCAAGGTTTACAGCACATAGCATTGATATTCTGTTAAAAGTACAATTCTTCAGTATGATAAAAAGATTTTTATACATTGCTAAAGTGATCTGTGCCCACTATTAAATCTTGCCAATAACTTAAGTCCAGAAATAAAGTAAAACTAAAATACAAATGCTCCTTGTCTGAAATTTTATTCACTTTAGAACTAACTCTTTCCTTGGCTTTAAAAAGAAACACCACAGCCCATAAATTCTGCTTTGTATTAATGTCCTTTGGGGGACCAAGAGGCTTTGGACAAAGTCTTGCACAAACTTGTTCAAAATTCATAAATCTTATGCAGATAATGTCAAAATGTTCTTTTTAAAAGATAAGTAAAGTTAAACTATAAATGCTCAAAATGTTAGTGTTCCATTTTTGGCTTAAACACACACACACACACAGACACAGGACATTCCCTATGGAATATTACCTAACCCATTTATAAGCTAAAGCATGTAATGGAAGAAAATCAAGTGATACAATTTTTCAATAAATTAACTTCCCTTTTAAAGTTTCCCTTGTAACTGATCTCATTTTGTAGCTCATATATTTTTCCTCTTAGCTCTTTTAGCTTTTCTATAGCCATGATAATTTAGTGTTTCTCCTGATGTTTTATGCATTCTCTTATTTTTTTAAATCCTCACCCCAGGAAAAGGTTTTTATTAATGAGGGGGGGGGGGAGAGAGAGAGAGAGAGAGAGAGAGAGAGAGAGAGAGAGAGAGAGAGAGAGAGGAACACGGATGTGAAAGAGAAACAATCAGTTGCCTCTTGTACATGCCCTGACTGAAAGTCA
The DNA here is from genome assembly GCF_964212035.1 of Myotis nattereri. Classification (NCBI taxonomy): domain Eukaryota; kingdom Metazoa; phylum Chordata; class Mammalia; order Chiroptera; family Vespertilionidae; genus Myotis; species Myotis nattereri. Next base: position 135,488,934 of record NC_138075.1, on the reverse strand, counting down.
AACCCAGGACACTTTAGTGCACAGGATTGTTAGGTTAGGTGGCTCAGGAGGCGGCGCAAGAAATAGAGTCCAGTGAATCAGAAAAGAAAGGAAAGGAAAAGGTTTATTCTGCGTCCCCGGGAGACCCACGTACCCCAAGGACAGGGCACGTGGATTCACGCCAACAGGGAGGGGGGTGCTTTTTTTATACTGCGGTTGGGTGAGGGGCGGGGACATGAGCTGAGGAATTCTCTGCTGCAGGGAATGGGCGGAATATTCAGGACGAAGTTCTTATCTGTGTGGGGGTATGTGAATTCAGGGAGAAGCAGGTATCTGTGTATGCCTTTTCTCCTTCTCTCCGCCACAACTGTCCCCTCCTCTGAACTGAAAACTGCTCTGACCTCACCCCATCCCCCTCCACCCTCCCCAAAGGAAAAATGCGGCAGTTTTAAAATCCAAGCGGCTAGAGGCCTGGGAACAGGCTTCACGACCTGCTCCCTCCCTCCCTGCCTTTTCTCCAGCCTCCAGGTCCCTGGCTTCCACTGCTCCTTCCATTTTCCTTTGGATATCAGCGCATTCTAACATTTCTTCCCACTTTCGCTGCAATACCTACCTCAGGCTCACCGAGTGCCTCCCACCATCCCCGAAGAAGATTCGGCGACACCATCCAGGACCGGATGACCCATCATTCCTCACAGGCTCTTACCTGGCAAGGCACCCTCCAATTTTGCTCAGGTTTTTCATATTTTCAGGTGAAACAGACACGGAATGATGAGGGAATCATCAATTCTACTGTCTGGATGGGAAATCCTCTAGTGTCACTCTCTATTTATGAACCCTGGACCTACTCCTATGCCCACCCTCATCAACACAACTTTCCATCTACTCTCCAACATCAATCCCTCGTCCTCTACATCCTGCTGGATTTCTGTCACTGGCTCGAATCCTCATCATAGCCACTCAATTCCAACCTATTGAACCATCTAACTAAACTCTCTCTAGAAATTCACAGCTCCTGGCCAGACGTCCTGCCCATGGCCCTGACCAAACTCTGGCTACACCAAGGAGCCCCACTTTCTTGAGCCCTTTTGGCTCTTCTTGCTCAACCACCGTCTTCTTACTGATCCCCCTCCCCTGGGTACGTATCTCCCATATCTGTCTTTAACCAGGCAATTGCTCCGAGAACAGGTTTCTGCCCAAGCCAGAGCCGACCGACCAGGACTCCCAAGTCCAGCCCTTCACCCTGGTGACTCGGTCCTCCTTAAGAACCTGCAACCACAAGCCTTGGAACCTAGGTGGACTGGACTTCACACTGTAATCCTCACAGTCCCCACTGTGGCCAAGCTGCTTGGCGACCTGTCCTGGCACCGCCTCTCCAGACTCAAGAGGACCCCGGAGCAGCATGACATCTATAAATGTGAGGTGTTGGGCCCCACTAAGGTCTGCCTTAACCGCCCTCCCTTCCTCCTTCCTTCTCCTCCCTGCCGTGTGCAACCTACACCCACCCCCACCCGCTTATGTGTGGAGGTTCAAGGTCCGTGAAACCTACTACCAGAACAGCAAACAAGTCACCTGGCAGGTAGGATCTCAGGACTGCCCTCTGTTCGGATGTCAGAAAAGATCCAAATGGCTGTCGACATCCAGTCAGTGTCCAAAACTGGCTGACCCTATGTCTGTTTTGCTTACAACCAGCGGAACCCAGACAGATGTAATCAAGATGTCAGCACCTATGGGGTTGCCACGGGAGAGACTGTCATACCACATCGCAGCCAGTCTCACCAAGGCCAGCCCAGGTACCTTCTTTTGGTGCAACGGCACCTTAAGGAACTGCATGAACTCCTCTGACCCCGGGCCTTGCTTCGTGGTCACAGTAGTTCCCCAACTAACCTTGTATGGAGAGCCGGAGCTCACTGGTTGCTCCCTCCATCCCATCCCTGGACCCGCCGGGCTGCCTTCCTCCCTGCCATGTTAGGGGTGAGTATTGCTGCCTCAGTAGGCCTAACTGGGGGGCCCTCGGGAACAGTCTGGTCACTGCTCAGTACTTTAATGACAAGCTCCAGTTAGCCCTGGAGTCTACTACCGCCTCTTTTTAGCCTCCCTACAGTGACAAGTGACATCAGTAGCCCAAGTAGCCCTGCAGAAGCAGCTCGCCTCAGACCTTCTGATTGCAGAAAAAGGAGGAACCTGTATATTCCTTCGGGAAGAATGCTGTTACTACATCGAGTCCGGAGTAGTGGAGCAAAACAAAACGTACAGACCCTGACTAAGCTGAGTGAAGAACTACATGCAGGACACTTCCAGGACAACTCTCCTTCCGGCTGCTTCCAAAGCCCCTTAGCCACCTGGGTCCTACCCATGATAGGGCCCCTGATTCTCATCTGTGTCTTTTTTCTCCTAGCCCCCTGCCTCCTCAAGTTCATCCACTCCCGGATCGCGGAGATGTCACGAGTGACTGTGAATCAGCTCCTGCTCCATCCCTACGCTCGGCTCCCCTCCGACCTGCCTCTGCCAAACCCTGGCCTTTAACTGCCCCCCTCTTCGCCGCCCGTGGTCAGCTGGAAGCAGCCAGAACGAGTCGCCGTCCCTTATCACCAAAAGGCCGGGATGTTAGGTTGGAGAGAGCCCAGGATCAGATACATGCAGACATGACAAGATAATGGACTTCCCCTGGAATTTCTCACAGATCAAGGTGCCAGACACAGATACCTGCTTCTCCCTGAATTCACATACCCCCACACAGATAAGAACTTCGTCCTGAATATTCCGCCCATTCCCTGCAGCAGAGAATTCCTCAGCTCATGTCCCCGCCCCTCACCCAACCGCAGTATAAAAAAAGCGCCCCCCTCCCTGTTGGCGTGAATCCACGTGCCCTGTCCTTGGGGTACGTGGGTCTCCCGGGGACGCAGAATAAACCTTTTCCTTTCCTTTCTTTTCTGATTCACTGGACTCTATTTCTTGCGCCGCCTCCTGAGCCACCTAACCTAACAAGGATGACACTCTAGTCAATTGAGCCACCGGCCAGGGCTATTCTCTTATTTTTCATAATTCTCTTAGTTCTTTCAGCTTCTTAATCATGGTCTTATTACTTTTTTGGGGGCTTACCAATCTGTCAATATTATGTAGGCAGTAGGGTACCTTGAAATATTATACAAGCTATACCTAATCCACAATATGTTTCACTGTGACAACACATTCATGATTCACATTATGACATCTCCATAGGAGAGATTTGGGTAAGTGCTGTGAAAAGATGTTACAATGAGTGCAAAAGACACAGCTAAGTGCATTATGTATGGCGAGAGCAATAGCTCGCAGGAGCAGCTGGCCCAGATTCTCTTTTGCAGCCTGTGCTACTACATGGCAACTGTGAAATTTCATTCAGGGAAACTTCTGGGCTAAAGGAGCTTAAGGTATGACAACCTTTTAAAACAATAATCCATTGCTTTTTATCTTAGAAAAATGACGCTAAATAAAATTACCATGAAATCATATTAAAAGAAATGCTTGATTCCATCAAAATGAGGGATTTTGGAGAGCAGCCACAGCCCAGCGTGCCTCTGGCCTCATTATGCGATCAGAGCTCTCCTGCAGCGCATATCTGAGCACCTAAGAGCAAAGGGTTCACAGTATGATGGCTACACAAAACCAAAAATAAACCTTTGGAGTAATCCATTATCATTTTTCATTTCTTATGTGTATGTACTACTTTTAAAAAGTAATATACCTATGCCTCCAATATTTTCTGCAACCAAGCTCTTTAAAAGACCTACTTTTTAAAGTTTTCCTAACATCAGCATTCTATACAAGGTTGTCTTGTTTCTATATTTAAAAATACATTAAAATTATTTTTGAACAATAAATCTTTATGTATAACAATCCACAGAAAAGAAATCCTAGTACCTAATTCTCCAGCAAAAAAAAAATAAAATAAAATAAAATATTAAACTAAAGAATTTTGTGGAAACAGTTTCTCTTTTAATTTTATGCCAAACCCTTGCAGTGGTTAAGAAATTAGGGTTTTAAATTACAGAAAAATCTTAGAGAGTTTCCTAATGAGCGTATTCACAGTGCTTTTGGAACACCAGAAATACGGTTGGAAAAATACTTTCAAGATGCAAGGGTACAGAGTGACTCTAAGCCACCAAGTCACTTATGTTAAGAGTCCATTTATAGACAAACTTTTGATTATAATAATGAATGCTTACTTTCTTATCAAATCCACAAGGTTTTCTGAACAGGGAGGAAGAATCCTCTTTAATACCTCCTATCAATGGAAAGATAGATGTGTGTCCAATCTGCTCAGCTAACATGGAACCTTCGTACCTCCTAGGTCAATATGAGGCTTTCTTGAAATTATTCATGGAAATGGGATTCATTCTCCTGCTGAAGTTTAAGTGCATGTTGGTTGGAAGCAAGGACATCTCAATGAATAGTTTTTCTATTGGAAAGATCAAGTTCTATCCCACTTGCACCTGCTCCGAATACCTACCCCTAGGAAAACAGGCCACCAAGGTCCTTATGGGGTCAACTATCCCAGAGCCCAGCAGTAACTGGGAAGTTGGATATGAACCTGCAGCCAAAATGTGAAAAAAAAAAGCCCAGCGGCCAGGGCTCACAGTGGCAGTAAGCTATGTAAATAAAATTGACCTTATGGCGATTATCCATAAGCAGCTTCTTTTGAAAACTGCTGAATATTAAACCAATTGCTCTGGTACCTGAGTTTATGTTAGAAATTAATGAAAACCCTTGGGCTTCCTACGAAAGCATGGGCTAATTTAGTTGCTGTAGATACCAATCTGGCCAGTGTGTGCCTCAGGGTTGAAACTTTAGTTCTTGATGTCCTTAACCCCCATAAAATGCTTTTGTTATTTGCTGTGGTTTGATGTATACAATCCGCAGGAGGGTGAATGGGCAGGGCTACATGAATGTGCTCTGTATCTCAAGGAGACAATCAGAAACTGGGGGGGGAAAAATTGAGCAGAGCCTGGAATTTCATTTTAGTTTGTGTTACCAGAACTAATAAAATATATCAAGGGCAGAAGGAAAATACTGAAACCGCTGAGAACCAGTTTTGCAGGCTATTTATATTTCACAGCCTAGTATCAATACTGGCAAAACGTGGCTCAGATAATGACCCTAACAGGGACAGAATACACTCGCCTGCCTGGGAAGAAAGATGCTATAAAATTCTATTTGACACAATTGCCTGCCTCACGGGTCCTGGAATATCAAGTTTCCTGAAACATGAAGTGCCATACGTTGAGCGCGGGATAGACTATGATTAGGAGGTGAGCACTAGTCTCAGCCTAACCCTTCCCATCAAATCAGCTGTGTACATGGCCCCACTCACAGGTATGCAGAGCTCCCCTAAGCTTTACATTTGGAAGGGCTTTGCTCTCAAAGTCTTGGGGGATGAGATAGGAGGAGCCACAGGCTCATTGGACTCCTTGATTTGGCAATTGGTGCTGCTGTGTTCTCGGAGATCCTGCCTGGCTTTAATAGGGGGAGATGGCAGACAAATGGCTGCATAGTTGACTGAGCAACCTCTGCAGCAACCCTCCCTGCAGGCCAGGATGGCCAGGGGAGCACAGCGCCTGCTCTGACACCAGAGCATTTGGTGGTGTAGCCCTGTATGTCCCGTATGAACTATGTGACCCCAGACGAATGAGTTAAGTCTGCGCTTCTAGTACTTCATGTGTAAAATGGGATTATAATCGTTCTTTCGTTACAGGGTGCTTTAAGGATTACATTATATAAGTAGGCAAAGCCCTTAGAAGAGTGCCTGGTGGTATATAGAAACAGCCCAATAATTGCTAAATAATTTTATCATTATTAGTAACTACGCAGGGTGTAGTTAAAACATGAATCAAATAATCAGAAGTGTTAAGTTTTGTGCATACTGATTAGAGAAGGTGCTTTGCTGTCACTTTCTCTCTTTTTCTTTTTCTTGAGGTAAATTTTGGATCCTTGAAATACACAGATCTTAAGTGAATAGTTCAACAAATTTTTATAACAGTAAATACCAAAGTAACCATTAGCCAAATCAGAACACTTCCGTGGCCTCAGAAAGTTCCCTTTTCCTGTTTCCGGTCAATGTGTACCACGCCCTACCACACCCCACCATGGGCAACCACTGTGCTGATTTCTACTATTGTAGATTAATTTCACCTGCATGGAATTTCATCTAAATTAACTATGCTATGCACTCTGTCATGCGTATTTTAAAAAATGTATCTGTGTCACTGCATGTACCACTAGTTTTATTTTCTTTCTGATGAATAGTAAGTCCACTGTGTGCATATACTCAATTTATTTATTATTTCACCACTGAACATTTGGATTCTTCTCCGGTATTGGTAATATGAATACAGTGGCTATGAATATTCTGGTAAATATTGTTGTGAATGTGTTTCTCTTGGGTGAATTTTTAGAGGTAGAATTTATGGCTGAAAAGGAAGATATGTTTAAATTTGTAAGAAACTGCCACTTTCTAGTTACTGTATCTTCAATATCAGTGCCATGTCTTTTTAGTTTTATTCACATGAATTTGTATTTCATTGAGGTTTTGGTCGGGTGCCTTTTTATTACTAACTAGAGGCCCAGTGCACAAAATTCATGCACTGGGGGGAGGGTGTGTGTGTGTGTGTGTTTGTGTGTGTGTACCTTAGCCTGGCCTCTGCCCTCTCGCAGACATCCCTCTCACAGTCCGGGCTCTCACAGTTCAGGACTCCTTGCTCCTTACCGCCTGCCCTGTTAAAGCCTGTCACATATTTGAGATTTTTCCAGATATCATATCGTTACCGATACTTGTTTGATTCTTTTTATAAAGAAGATAGTCTATAAAACTAATATTTTGAAATTTAAGATATATTTATAGTTTAGTATGTGATCTATTTTGGTGACCATGTAAATGTATACTTGAAAAAAAATCTATATTCTGTAGTTGTAAGGAACAGAGCTCTGAAATATCAACCAGAATAAGGTGGTTGACAGTGTTGTTTAAATCTATATACTTTCTAATTTTATTATTTGTTGGCCCAATTTTTTAATGTTGTAATATCTTCCTGATGAACTGACCTTGCTACCATTTTAATACTTTCTACTCTTTTCTTCTGTTGATACTCTTTGACCTTAAGTCTATGTAATCTGTATTTATATTGCCACTCTATTATTAGGTTTTCATATATTTTTTCATCATTTTACCTTCAAGCATTTTATGTCTTTATGCTTCATATTCATCTCTTATACAGTAGATAACTGGGTCTTGCTTTTGAAAAAGTCAATCTGATAATCTATGCTTTTAACTGGAGTGCTTATTATTTTTACAGTTAATACAATTATTGAGATAACTGGATTTGGATCTACCACTTGCTATTTGTTTTCTTTGTGTCCAATATGTGGCCCATTTTTATTCCACTCTTGCCTTCTTTAGGTTAAACAAATATTTCTTAGAATTCCATTTACACTTAGCTCTGCATTTTTGTATTTTTTTCTTTAATGGCTGCTGAGCATTATGTTAACATATGTTAAAATTATAGAGGGAATGAGCACAGAAAGGAAAGAAGGTATTGATGAGAGAGGGATGTAGTAAACTATTTAGCTGATGACAAATGGAAAGTGTATTGGTATTGAGAGCTACTTCTTGGAACCACATGTGTATTTCTTAAGAACTTCTGCTAAATAATTTTCTATGTTCTATGTTCTATGAGCAAGATAAACTCTATAAATCAACATGAAGGGAAACAGTGGATTCCAATGTGATTTTTCTTTATCTTTGTCTATGTCGGATAACAATTTTTTAAACTTTACATTGGACAATGAAACTGCAATTTTTTCAGGTAAAAAAATAATAAAAAGGAAATTAACAATTCCACATGGTGCAACAAAATACAGAAAGTGTAACTATCTTTATCAAGATAAATGATTGCAACAGATAAACTATACAAATTTTCACATATATTGAAATGATTTGCAAGATATGACAGACATAATGCTTTTGGGGCCCCTGCCTCTGCTGAGTAAGCTGTGTTCTGTACATGTAGACAGAGGTAATTTCTTGTTGCCACTAATTTGTTTGAGGGGAGTCATGAGGTACAGGTAAGGACCAATGGATGCACTCAGAGTAAGATATGTCATTCTTATGGGACTCTGGTAGAAAGAAGTCAAGAGTTCATTTAGTTCTTGGAATGCTAAGTGTGGTCTGTGAATTGGTGGTACCTGCATCACCTGAGAGTCTATTAGAGATGCAGTGCAAAGGTTGGGCTCCACCCAGAACTCCTACAGCACACAATGCATTTCAACAAGACACCCCCCTCGCCCCAATTATTCTGATGCTCATACTATTTCGGAGGCATTGCATCACACCACTAGCTCACAGTTGACTTCCCATGGGAGTCCCTCGGGGGCTTAAGATATTGCTGCCTGGATCCCAGCTCCAGGGGTCCAGTTTAACCAGACTAGAGGACGGTCTGAGCACTGGGGGTGTTATAAGCTGGGATAATAAAATTAGATGAGAATAAGCAGGTGATTTCAATGTACAGAAAAACTTGAGAACCACTACTCTGGATACCATTTTTTTTTTTGAGAGAAATTTTTAATTCCTGGGGATATTAAAAATAACATTCTGAAGTATGGCATATACATACTTAGAATAGAGTCAGTGCTGTCATGAAAAGTAGTCAAACAGAGCAATAGATAAAACCAAATGACAAGGTGATTATGTTTTTTAGAAATGGAAAGCAATAGATATTCAATAGCCTGTCAAAAGGAAAGAACAGTTTCCCTTTGCTTACAAGGCTGTGACCTGTGCTGAAGAAGTAGATGAAAAAACACAACAACAAGGGGAGACAGGTAGAAGAAATGAAAGATAGGTTGCTTTTATTATTTATGTATTAAAATAAAAAAATAATTCGACTGAATGATAAATGAAACACTAGACCCTTGGTCTGTCACTACAGACTAGGTCATAAAAATATACTCAGAAATGTTCCAGTGAAAAAGTCAGAATAATGTTCTAACATTTTCTCTTTGAATAAAAAGTCTTATGATATATTCAGAAATGAAAAACTAAACAACAGTAACAAAAATTAGACCAGCCATTCCATAGTAGCTCATCAAAGTATATCTGTTTTAGCTCTTTGAAATCACTTTGCAGGCTTGTACCTAAAATTAATTTAATCGTGTTCTGCAAACTGCCTCAATGTAGCTATTTCAGCATCTCTTTGATAGAGATACCACATTCTGTCTAAAGAATGCAGCCTTTTAGAATCCAGGTTTAGTAAAATTCCTAGAAATAAGAAGAGATGACAAATGCAGCACCACCTGCATAATACAGCTGCCGGGAGTGCTGACAGTATTTAAATATTAGTAGCAATGAAGAACGTAGAGTCAAAACTTATTTTTAACTTAACTTTATCAAAGGGAAGAACCATTAGAGGAACCAAGAGAGAATGCAGCTTTTGGTACTTGGATAAATCTCAACCAATGAATTTTAAGTAATAAAATAAAATCACCGGATTTTAGAGCCAGAAATCATTTTAACATCTGCAGTACAGAGGAATGGCACAATTCAATTTGCTAAATTGAATTGAAATGGGTTGAAGATTTTACTTTTCAATTAAAAGAACTTGCCATTGATTTAGTTTTCAAAAATCTGTAATCCTGGATATCATTTTGTGCACTTTGCATAGGTCATTCCTTTCAAGTGGAACTCTTCTAATAAGGTTTTGCTCAGAATTAGAAATACAAAGATGTGTTTTTTTAATCTCTCTCCCCCTCCCCCAGCGCCACCACCCCAATTACAGTTGACCTTCAATTTGGTGTTAGTTTCAGGTGTACAGCTTAGTGGTTAGACATTTAAATACCAAGGTGTGGCTTTATTTATTTATTTTTAAATATATTTCTTTATTGATTTCAGAAAGAAAGGAAGGGAGAGGGAGAGATAGAAACATCAATGATAAGAGAGAATCATCAACCGGCTGCCTCCTGTACACCCCCCACTGGAGATTGAGCCCGAAACTTGGGCATGAGCCCTTGGCCGGAATCAAACCTGGGACCCTTCTAATGCTCTATCCACTGAGCCAAACTGGCTAGGGCTCAAGCTGTGTCTTTAAATGCTTATAACTATTGTGCACATTTATATAACAAGAAGATGTGATTTTCAATGCTTACATATATTCAAAGAATACATTATAGATACCTCTTAATGGTGAATTAAGTTTGAATTTCTAGAGGAACCAAATAGGCTGAAAGAACTTTAAATAAGGTTTTCAACATAAACTACAGAGCAACCCTGTAGTTTGGAGGCCACATGCCATTGATGCAGCCACTATTCAATTACACAGGAGAATCAACCGATTGTGATTTTCACAGAAAGGATAAAGTGGAAACTAATGCACACTTACATGTGAAAAGGAAATTTCATTTTCAGGCATTATAAGTATAATCCATTGTTACCAAAAGGGACACAGAATATAATAGGTGCTCATAAAACACCTTATACTGACATTTCCCATGTGAAATTTATTGTAAGAGACCTGAATTATAAGGGAGCAGCAATACTGTGAGGTTGTTAAGGACTTGAAATGTGCACCAAGGTTAAATAGATTCACATCCCAGCTCTGCTACATACCAGCCAGGTAACACACCCGTTCTGTGCCTTCATTTCCTCAGTTATAAAATGGAAATGAAAAACAGGACCAACCCATAGAAGTATTAGATAAATTAAGTGAGGTATATATGCACAGTATTTAGAATGGTGCCTAGAACATAGTAAACACTCAATAAATATTTTATTTTCTCTTCTTTTTCGCCTCCTCCCCCTTCTCATCCCCTCCTCTAATTTTTCTACTTTCTCTTCCTCTTCTGTTTTTCACATGAATAAGGGACAGGTATACTAACTGACTTGACTTATGTATTACTCTAAACTTAATACTATAAATATGCAACCGGTAACATTTCAGTTGGAGATATGTAATACTTAGAATGGTTCTTCTGAGTTTTTGTATTCAGCCACTTACAATAGTCAATTAATACTATATCTTATTAAGGGACCTGTGCTCATTAGATATCATTCTTTTTGTTCACATTTTTTTCATGTTCTTTTCTTCAAGTTACCTACAGAGCTTAGAATGCCCACTCAACCCTGAAGGATGATAAAAACTTTTCAATCAAAGCACTAGTCTGAAACTTCCAGAGGCTCTCCCTAGACCTGTTCTAAAGGTAGCAGGAAACTCAATGCACAATGGGAGATTCACCAGGAGCGATTTAGCCGCCTGTAACTCAGTGTGGGCCCTGTCAATGGGAAACTCTGTGTGTGCTTTCGGGGTCTAGCTGCTCAGAGGTATTTTATGCTTTGATATCAAAGATGAAAGAAAACTCCTGGAAAGTGAATGTATAATCATGTCAGCTGTGGATCCCACGAAGAAAATCAACTACTTTAACCACAGACATGTCCTAGAAACACTCAGAGCCAAGGTAATCTCACACCTAAAGGATGAGGTATGTAAAGACAGTCACTGGTTTCTAGCTACATATTGACTACTTTTCCAGAAAAGTGCAGACCTCTAAATTAAAAGACTTTTTTCCTTTATTTTAGTTGTTGATATTCTTACAGATGTTCCCTCCCTTATTCTCCACCCAGCCCTCACTCTCCCTTCCCTCTGGCCATTACCACACTGTTATCTGTATCTATGGGTTATGCCTGTATATGTTCTTTGGCTAAACTAGAAAGTTCAATCAAGAACTAAAAGGTGCTAAATGTCTTTGCAACAATATATAGCAATTTACAAAAATGTTTTAGCTTGCATTAAAAAATTCTCAATAAAGGTGAGAAAACATTTAAATCAGGCTTCCTTTTTATTATTAGCTCAATTTTGCAAAATGTTAAGCTGGAGGGTGATGGAGAAAACAATTCTGAGCTCTTTTTTTCAACACATTTAATTAACTAATGAAGTTAGATTTAAATTGGTAACTCTTCCTGCATCTCCATATTCCATAAAATAAAAAGCAATGCTAGCATGCTATCCTGATGAAGATACTATAAAACATAATATGTGATTTTTATTAAACACTGTTTTGAACGAAAATTTATCTTAATACTGATCAGGCTAGTCTGCTCTAACCGTATTTTAGGAAAACCATTTTATAAACAACCCTAGAGATGAAGAGAGTTCCAGTAAACAGACATAATTGAACTCTCATTGTGATATTTTAAAATTCTGATGGACACCTGCTGCATATCAATGATCTCAGTATCACCTGGAAATCCAAGTACACTGTACTAGCAGAACAAAAAGTGAAAAAGGCCTCCATTTAAATGTTCGAACTTACTTAACTTTGTTTCTCACTGTCATAAGGTAGTTCTAATGTCCTGTATTAAAAACATTTCCAGTTTTATGATTCCTTGCTGCTTTAAACAATACGAAGGAATGTCTTTGGAATAATTGGCAATATTCTAGGAACCTATTTCCCAATGTGTGCTTGACAAAAAATGGAGTCTATGAGATGCTACTTATAAAAAGATTTTATGACCAAATGAAAAATGCTAGCTGCTCCATCTTTACTACCATCTCAGTTTCCTTAGAATACATGCTCTCTGAAAGCAAAGAACTTGTCTAAGTTTTGGTCTCTGCCATAGCCCCAAGCCTGCAACAATGCCTCCCCATGAGCAGTGTTCAGCAGGAATACATGAAAATGAATGAGCAAATGAACATTAAAAGCCCTGAACGATTCTCCAGCCAAAACCACTTTCATTTTTCTCTCACCCAGAGTACCTCACACCTATTTAAACATAGGAATCTTTTGTTTATTCTGATAGCATTATAGAATATTTTATTTAAAAAAGAAGAGAAAAGAGAGCATAGAGAGTATTAAAATACACAAGCATGTCACCACTACCCCTATGTAGAATTAAATGTTACAAATACAACAGAAGCCCCTTGGGAGACCTCCTCAATATCAGTCATCTCATGCTACACATCTTCCTCAAATGAGGTACTCCCAACATTAGGATTTATACTCACATGGGATTTACTAACATCCCACTTTGAAAAATCCTGAACTGAGAGAATGCTAGAGTCCCTTTAAACACTAAGATTTAAATTTATTTCTCAATAGTATATAGTTTGCAAATGGTCAGCTGTAAAGCTATCCATTTACTCCATTAATACAACAATGAGTAAAAAATAAATGAAATAACACTGATATAGAAGCAAGACAATGGACAACTGATGTAATAATGACAAATATAAAGAGGATAAGTAGCTTATTTTATATGTAAATAAACTGATATGAAATATCCTATATAATAAAAGGCTAATATGCAAATCAACCAAACAGTGGAATGACTGGTCGCTATGATGCGCACTGACCACTAGGGGGCAGACGCTCAATGCAGGAGCTGCCCCCTGGTGGTCAGTGCGCTCCCACAGGGGAAGCGCTGCTCAGCCAGAAGGAGGGCTCAGTGCAGCAGCTATGGTGGGAGTCTCTCCTGCTTCTGGGGTAGCACTAAGCCATCAGCCATCCCCCGAGGGCTCCTGGACTGTGAGAGGGCACAGGCTGGGCAGAGGGATCCTCCTCTAGTATATATATATATATATATAGAGGCCTGGTGCACAAAATTTGTGCACTCGGTGCGGGAGGGGGGGTGTCCCGGGGTGGGTGGTCCCTCAGCCCAGTCTACGACCTCTCGCAGTCTGAGAACCCTCAGGGGATGTCCAACTGATGGCTTAGGCCTGCTCCCCGTGGGGACATCTGGCAGTTGGACATCCTTAGCCCGTGAGCTTGGCTCAGGGCTTCTGGCTGAGCGGCTCTCCCAGTGTGGGAGTGCACTGATCACCAGGGGAAAGCTCCAGCATTGAACGTCTGCCCCCTGGTGGTTAGTTCACGTCATAGCAACCGGTTGTTCTGTTGTTCAGTCTATTTGCATATTAGCCTTTTATTATATAGGATTAGGTCACTGGACACATACTTAAGAAAACATAGATATATTTGCAACTTAACCTAGACTAAGTAATTTAGGAGCCATCTAAATTAGATGAAAAATATCCTAACAATTAGGATATTAGAGAAAAATATCCTAACAATTTTGACATACTCACAAAATCACCTGGGGCTACACAAGTAAAACTGTGTCTAGATCAATATTACAGCAGGCCACATTTACATAATAGATGCTGCTAAGAAGAGGAGGAGACCCTTTTCCTGAGCTGAATAAACAGTTACTAATAAAGAATCTCTTTTAAGATCCAGCATACTATGATAAAGAAACACAATGAGCTAACAAAGTTTAATAAGGAAAAAAACTATTTTTAAAATTTTAGTCAATATGTTTTACAGCCTTGTTTTGGTAAAACCTTTCTTCCTGAAATTTTCAAGTACCATTATAGATATTTCTAAATTGATTTAGACACACTTTAAGTATGCTCTAGCTAAATGTTCTCTTGCATATTTAATTTTTGTGTCTTGCTTCAGATAAAAGATTAAAAGACCTAACACAATATATTTCCACATTGTTTTATTTCTTAATTTTATTTAAAAAGGATATTGAATACTCAATTTAGTGAAAGAAAAGCACACACAATTGAACTTAATACCTGCTCTGGGTAGAAAATCACATACACAATTAAATCAAGAATCGGAGCAGGGGTGGAGAACGGCCAGCCCGCAGACTACCTAAGGCCCTTAAAATCATTTGGTCTGGCCCTACCATGGCATTAGGGGTGAGTTAATTAAATATTTGGCCAAATATAGCAGGCTAATTTTTAAGCTGATAACTTTGAACGGCCTGAGAATGATGTTATAAATATCCAAATGGCCCTTGGCAGAAAAAAAGGTTCCCCACGCCTGAACTGAGCAACAATGAATAGGAGATGTGCCCGGTGTATTAGCCTTAATCCTCTCCATCTTAATCCTCGCTATTATCCCAATACTACATACACCAAACACTGAAGCACAGAATACACAGTTTCCATTGGTCATTTGTGCCTTGTAGTTTTCATAGTAGAAGGACTGGAATTTCTTTCTACTCTTGAAACCATTTTACTTTTCAAGCCAACACATTAAATTCTTCTCTTGTAAAATACCAACAGAAAGTGAAATGTAACCTCATTCTTTATTTAGAAGCTCCAAAGTCCTTTCTTGGATTAAAATGAATGAAATGGATTAGTATCCAAAAAATATATATATACAAGAGAAAAAGTGTTAATTCCTACCTCCATTATCTTTTAGATGCAGTGCTATCTTGGTATCATCTGAAAGAGAAACACAAAGTTATTAGAACAGAAAAAAATTAAAAGTACATAAATCTGAGGAGCAATAATTGTACAGTAATGTTTTAATGATACTAATGTTTTAATGATAATGTGAATAGATTTTAACACTTTAGTAAGTTAATTTCTTGTTCAATGAGAGCAAGTCCTAGCTTACATGATGTAGTACTAAAATTTCTTCATGAAATCAAGACTTAATCGAGCATTATATAATTCTTAAGATCTGTGAGAAAAGTACATTGTTATAAATGTAACCTAAAATACATGTATTTTTAATTTTCAAAAATGAGTAATTGTAATAAGACTTTATAGTATGACCTTTTTTATTGATTAGAAATTAAGATTAAGAAAATTTCAAATTAATTGTAGTAATGATTTGCCAATATTTACAAATTTAACTTCAAAAGTTAAATGCTTATTCATTGCTAATCAATATATCCAACTTCACATGAAAAATATCTTGACTTTAATGGACAAAATGTAGATCATACTTTTTTATTTCAGTGGTTATATTTTATTTTATAGGGTAGGATTCAAATTGTATTAATATTTCACAGGGTAGGATTGAAATTGGAAAAATATTTTCACAGGCTATATTCAACCTAAATAATTTGGATTAAAATAAATATAACACTGGTGTTAAATATCTAAATAAATGTATTTAATAGTTGTCCTTTTCCTAACTTTACTTTATTCCAGTTAATTTTTGATATCCAAGTAAATTTCAATGAAAAGCAAAGGCTTCAAGTTTAATTCCTTATTCAAGTGAAAGCAAGGCTTAGTACAGTAAAGAAGTGAGACCATTTTTCTCCCCTCAAAGCTTACTTTTGGTGAACTAGTCTCACATTTCTCTTTAGTGGTACCATCCAGAATATTCACAAACTTTGACTAATATTCCCCTTCCCCCAGTGAATTGTGTCCGTGCATTAATGGACTCTGGCATGTCTCTCTTCCCTGGCAGAGGCGATGTTTCCCGCGGCTAATTTCTGTGACATTCATAGTGCCCTCTACAGGGTATGGACCAACATATTGTATTGATTGTATTCAGGCAAATATTAGAATTGCAGATGAGTAGAATTACGTATTGTTCAGAATCCAAAGTCAATGCATATTTTATATAAATTTGCCTTCATATCCTGTGTCTAAAATGTGGAATTCAGTTACTTCAAAGTTTAGCAATACGAGAGGAAGTCTATACTTCTTTTCTAGGGAGGACAAGTAAGCCACGATTGAAAGGCAAAGTACATTAAAAGAATCCCAGCACATATTTTTATTCCATAATAATTTTGTCTTTTCCCCTTTAGAAATCCGGTTTGCTAAAAAAAATAAAATAAAAATTCCCTCTCGAGAACAACTCCAGTCCATGTCACACCCTGAGTTTGCACCTTCTGTGGGCAGGCTGGTGGGCGGCTGGGATGTTGCTGCTCTTCTGGTTGTTGTTAAGAACCTAAATAGTACAGTAGTTGCTTGCATGGTTGTGGTGGTCTGAGAAGAACTTTCCACTGGCTCCACAGTCTCACACATCTTCTCTTTTGACTAATAAGAAAAACAAATGGGAAAGCAATTTAAGAGTGATCATATATTATTTAAAATTACATCTAAGAAATTGGTCTGTAAATCACAAAAGACTCTCAAATCAACATGAGGGCTTTTACAGGACTATATTTAGGGATTTGTTAATTTACAAAGTATGTAAAATAGATGAGAGAATAAATTGGATGTAAAAAAGCACTCCCATCTTTGGAAATTTGAATTTCATCATTTTCTGCTGATAACCTTTCTGTTTACATAATACTGCTGTTAATCTTGCTCTAAATTTTATATCAGTATATGTGTAAAAGACATGATGTCAAAAAGGAAAAGGTTATACAAGAAGAAAGACATGTCCATGAAGATAAGGTTTAAAACATACTTAGGTATGTGAAGAAAAAATGCATTCTCTCCATATCAAACTGATAATGACAAATTCTAAAAATTTGGTGACTGCTCCATATTACTTCTACTATTTTAACAAGAATCCCCCACAGATTGAATGGGTATTTAAAATGTGTTTCCCTTTGTGAAATATTGAAACCACCCAAGTGAAGGATTGAGCAACCCTCATTTATCACTTAACCTATCATTTCCCTAGCAGAGCTTTACTGGGGACACCAGGGAAAGGTACACGTTGTATTTTTCACCTATAGTCTATGAAAATAAATCCTATACCCTTCACCAGTAGCAATATTCAACATTCAAACTTTTATGATTTGGAAGTTGGTGTCTCTCCCCACCTCTTTGTGCTTCAAAGAACTCCATCCCTCAGATGGGCCTTGAGGAAACAGATGATAACTATTCTGACATGGAAGGCACTCCTCCCACATTTGAATTTATTACTAAATAAATACTTCTCTTGTCACTAGTGAAGTAAATGCACTTTACTACTGCTTAGAATGAGTTCCTGAGATGGCTTCCTTTTCACTAATTGGATACGACACAGGTTTATTCTATACTTTATCATCCCTGGGACCCATTCAATTCCCTTAATTTTAGATCCTATGTCTTCTCAGCCCCAAAGATCTCATGATCATCTCTTGATTCTACTTTAGTTATCATCTCCATATCCTGGACCTTCTCTGCAGTTGAAAATACTTTACTTCTGAAATAATAACTCCAGTTACTCTATTTTCAGCTCATCTATGTACCTGTTCACTCAAATTCTTCTTATCTTGTGATTACATAGAATTATTGTCTTCCTTTATGAATTTTTTTTTCTATCACATCAACTTCTTTTTCAATAATCTCATGCATCTTTACCTTATTCTTCTTTCCACATCACCTTGACAGAAAATCATCAATATTGAATATAGTTGTTGTTGTTTTCAAAGAAATCTATCTTTTCCTTGACTGCTCAGGCACAGCCGGAGAAAAACCACACAGCCCCCCCACAGGGAGGTCTGAGAACTCACCTCCTGTATCCTCAACAGTGTCCTTTAGGCTGCTTGGCAACAATGGCCTGCTTTGCTAACCTCTTCTCCCATTGCCCTAAGTATAAGTTTCAAACCCTCTTCAATCTACTTAAAAACTCCAGTCCCATAATGCTTCTCCCATTTTCATCTCATGGGCTCATCTTTTATTTCTTAAATAAAAGAGCCATCAACAAGAATTCTTTTTCTTTACAAATCAGCATTCTTCCTTGAAGTAGCTCTTGGACAGGATTTGCTTAACTGATAAGAAAAATGGTGTAACTATTCATTGTTTTTATTCAAAATTCATACCCTAAAACTTAAAGGGTGAAGAAACATAATTTTCTTTGTACATAGATTTCTTTTACAGAATATCTTTATGTGACCCTGAAATGATAATGTAAGTGCAATTCACTAGAAAACTGTTGAACAGGTTCAAATTGCCTCTGCAACTGTACACGTTTATATGAATTGCTTCATTGCATCATTGTCCCCATCACGTTCGCCTGGGAGTTACTGTTTCTATGTTATATCATTTTTAACTTATATCAGTCCAATTTGCTGCAATCAATCTTTTCCTTCATACCACTGGCTTTATAATTTGAGTGGAAAAATATGAAAAATGACTTCCTAGATCTTAGAAAAGCAGCAAGCAAGTGTTTAAGAGAACTATCCTTTGCTCATAGAAATTCAAATCCTGGTTCTATTATTCCCTATCCACATACCCAACTCTGGATACCCTCACTACATCCATCCCCACCATTTCCCCTCACCCCTCCCTCTTCTCCTCTTGGTACTATGGGGGCAATAACAGCTCCTACCTCACAGAATTGGTATAAGAATAAATTGAGAAAATAAATGCAAAGATTTACAAGTAAAACCCCAAGTCTGGTACCTATAAGGGACTCAATAACTGCTGTCTACTTTTACCAAATGAGATAGCATTTTCATTAAGTTATAGCATCTATCTATGACAGCGTGTTTCCCCAAATCTTGTCATAATAAAGAACATGTGTACCTCTTCAGGGCATCCACTGTCCACCCAGTCCTGGCGATGACGATCAAAGCCACTGGAACATCTTCAGAGAAGACCACATTGAAGTTCAGAAAAAGAAGTAAGGGTGCAGAGTGAGGAGCAAGAATGAAAAGGAAAAGATCGGTAAGTAGGTAATTCTCAAATTTTCAGTTTAGCACAACAGGCTTTCTTCTGCAGACCTGTTGATTGGAGCAGCCATAAAGTATTAATAGTGTTCTGGGGAACAACTCACTCCCAGGTGGTCATCTGATTGGGTCAAACATGGCTACAAATGACCCCCCTGAGGCCCACTCCACTGTGCAGGACACTGGGCTCCCAACCCAAAGGTAAGACCAGTTGCTATTCTGAGAAGCTGGTTTTCCTCATTTCTGTTCTCATCATCCAAACAAGTGGATATAGAAAAATATTTTGCAGGTGTCATTTTTTTCAGAATATCAGATCTTCTTTTTTTTTAAGTTTTAAAATTTGAGACTCATAGTCATACAAACTCTACTGTATTGTAAAGGGTTAACGCAGCAGGTCCCGGGTGTTCCACCCACACATTCCAAAGAAAGAACCGGCCCTTGGGAGATAAAGCCTGTGGATTATCCTGTTGGATAAATGCAAGACAGTTTATGCTAACAATATGATTTACGGTGAGTGTCTGTTTTATTCACCTGGAGCGCTGGGCCATGCTCTATCAGTTTGAACTCTGTGGGGCTGGAGACTAGAGATAAGGTTAGTCGTGGAGAATTTCATACCCACGTGACTGACCCTCCATAAAAACCCTGGGCACCAAGGCTTGGAAGAGTTTCCTCAGTTGGCAGAACATGCTGTGTGTTCACAAACTGCTGCTGGGGGAAGAAGGGCTGCCTGTAACGGCTGCACTGGAAGAGGACAACCGGAAGCTTCTCGTCTGGACTCCGCCCTCAGTGCCTTTTGCCTTTGCTGATTTTCATCTCTATCCTTTGGCTATAGAAAATGGCAGCCTGGGGTATAACACCTTTTCTGAGTTCTGTGAGTCCTTCTACTGAGTCATTCAATCTGAGTGTGTTCTTGGGAATCCCTAACAACACTATGATTAGGTCATATCTAAAATGGCCACTTGAGCAAGCATTGGGCTAGTAAGATTTTGTTCACTCTTTCTTCCTCGACTGGAATAATTTTCTGCCCTCTAGCTACAGTCCATTGATTTTTTTTAAAGAAACACAAAAATTACTCTCCAGAGCCCATTCTGATAAAGTTTCATAATTGCTATTGATCACATCTTACTTTACTATGTAACTTTTCTTCTTTATACAAAATGTCATGTGCTTATTTACCAAACTTGTTAACATTTTAAAGTTATGGCCAGTGTCATATATGATCATACCTAGTATGGCTGACACATGATTTTATTTTCTTATTAGAAATTCAAAGTATTTTTGTCAGTTTATTAAAATTAAAGACTTAAATTGCTCCTGAATTTAATATCTATATAGTAATTTACATACAATATATATGAATCCATCTAATAAATGTTAACCTAAAGATATTTAAATATTTTTAAAAAATAAATGAAGACTATTCAACTTTTGTCTTAAATTTCCTTATAGAGCTTATAGTGATACTATTCTTTCCCACTTGTTTTGCAGTGGGTCCACATGATGACTTTTTCTAAGAATCTTTGCCAGAGATTATGCACTATGGCATGAATGAGCATAATTTAATTCAAGTGGAATGTGAAAACAACTCTACTGTCAACATAAAAAAAAAACACACCATATCTATCATTCTGCCCAGACATGATTCATTGGAGCGCAGCTATTTTATGCCTACCATCTGTGTTGAATGAGCATAAGTGTGGAATAAATATCAGTGTATGACCTGGCACGCTAACTTTGAGAATCCCCAGTTGGTCAAGGCCATCTCTGGTTATGCAAAGAAAATCTAACAGTTAGAGTCTATTTAATTCCACTTGAGTTAGATGGTTGTTCCCTCCTGTTCTTTTTGCCTGTCAAGTTTGTTTAAGTACTGAAAAATATACATACTGACATTGTGTTTTGCAAGGTGGGGATAGATTGATTTTTTACAATAACAATATTTTGGGGAGCCACCTGACTACAAATAATTAAGTGGAATAGATCACTTTAAAATGAAGTTTGTTTTTACATACTGTATGGCAAATGTATTCAAAGACAATGGCAAATAACAACTTTTACCTTATTTTATTACAAGATTGTAGTAAATCTTAAATTTTAAGTCAACTGAAATTTTATCTTAAGTAATTAGTTCTTTAAATGGTTAAATCAATCCCAGGGAAAAGTACAGAAGCACTGCATTTTTGCTTGATTTATTAGATGGTCCCCCAGTTATATATGTGAAATTAGGTTCTACTGAAAATATGTGATTCAATTAAGCAATTTATTCATTTATTCACAATTGATTCTCTATTAATTGATCTGCAGTTTACGAATTGCTAGGGTAGGAGGGATTAACAATGGCAAACACCAATAAGATTTGGTTTGAAAAGCTCATGCATTCTGTAGCTTACAGCGCCTTAGAAATTAACACAACTGCCGCATTCGATCTGGCTCCGTGGATAGAGCTTAGGCCCATGGACTAAAAGGTCTCAGGTTTGATTTGGTCAAGGTCACATAACCAATGGATCTCTCTCTCTCTCTCTCTCTCTCTCTCTCTCTCTCTCTCTCTCTCTCCCCCTTCCTTCCACACTCTCTAAAAATCTTCCTTGGGTAAAGATTAACAACAATAACAAATATTAACACAACTGAATGCTGCTTTTTTAGCATTTTTTATAACCTAATATAATCTAAATAGCACCCAAAAGCAATTATAAACAAGAGTGTGTGTATGCTATAAATTATTAAGAAAAACCACCTTTATGTTATTTCTGAATTCAAAATAAACCAAAAATCGCTTTTGAGACCAACTTCCTCTCTCCACTGAGCTGCTGTGGTGTTTTTTCTAACACACAGAGACATTAACAGTGCCATGCTCCGGCATACTGATTTCCAGACATTTAAAAAATATACTTTTATTGATTTCAGAGAGGAAAGGAAAAGGAGACAGAGGTAGAAACATCAATGATGAGAGAGAATCACTGATCAGCTGCCTCCCACATGCCCCCAACTGGGCATTGAGCTCACAACCAGAGCATGTATCCTGACCAGGAATCGAACCGTGACCTTCTGTTTCATACGTTGATACTCGACCACTGAGCCACACCAGCAAAGCAATTTCCAGACATTTTTAACACTGTTAGCAAACAGACTACTCTACATTGTAATCATCTAGTATTCCTGTTAAACTAAATTCCTGGGTACATCTGTATAAGGAAGATTCTCTGATGAATTTGGGTTCAGCAATTTTCATTGTAAATAGTCATCCCACATGATCCTTACCACACTGAAATCTGAGAACCACTGACATCCCATCCTATATGTCCCCATAGCAGGCCCCTTCCCACTCCTCCGCCCATCACTGCAACCTGTTCTTATGCCCCTTAGTGCCCCTCCTTGAACGTGCTGTGCTCTTTGAGGTCTCTGACTTTGAACCTGCTGTTACTTGTGTCTAGAATACCTTCCCTGTTTCTAATCAGTAAACCCAATTGAACTGAAGCTTATCTACTCCAAGAAGCGTCTACTTTCTTCCCACCCAGAAGGGTTAGCAACCCTTTCTCAGTGCCCTCAATATCAACCCAATGTCAAGTGCTAGTATCTATTACACTATAATTGGTTGTGTTCGAGCTTATCTTAACAAGACCTCGAGGAGAACATGGTTCAAAGGGAGGATTTGGAGTTCAACTGCTTGAGCTGGAATTTTGGTTTGGGCACAAAACAGGTATGTAATCTTAGGAAGTTGTTTTTCCTATCTAATCTTGTTTCCTCATCTGCAAAATGAGGTAGGAGAGGTTATGTAAAGATTAAAGTTAGAGCGTGCTCCATAGTCAGCATTTAGTCAATAGCAGCTGTTTTTCATGACTTTGTAGTATACATGTGGTAAGGTCTACAACTGTTGAAAATGAATCAGTGAGATTTTCATGATATGAGCAGTATTTTGGAAAATGTTTAGGAATTAATTGTGTATCATATTAATGTGAAATATACTTTATCATCATATCTGGGAATCTATAATAATAAAAGGGTAATATACTAATTAGACCGGACATCATTCGTGATGAAACCAGGGCCTGAGGGAAGCCGGTGCCGGCAGCCGGGGGAAGGAAGGCCTGCTCTCTTGCATGAATTTTATGCATCGAGCCTCTAGTTAGTATTATAAAATCTTATGAGAGAATATCAAAGTTGCTCTCAAATATGGGACAAATCTTTATTCAATATTTATAAATAAGGCAGAGATTATATGGTTTTGTAAATATTTCTCAAAAACTGACTTAAATATGTTTATTTAATACATATTTAACTTTACACATCTATTTAATATGTATCCTAACTTTGATGTTTCTAATGTTTTTTGGAAGAAGTTATTTCCTTCTTCTCACTCTTACCTAATTCCAAAACAAATGGATAGAGAGCTATACTTCAAATTAATTGTACTATTCTCCTCTCACTTTCAATGGAATGTTGATTTCAAAGGCCCCAGGGACCAGGTTAAGTGAACCCTATTAAATTAGGCAGCCTAGAAAACAAACAATAGCTTGAAGTATCTATCCAGTCAAGAGATTAAAGTGTAAACCTCTTCAAATCTCTAACATATCTGTTTTGTAGAAAGAATTTCAGAAATGACTTATTTTATAAGGGTAATATATTCAGGCAAAGGAAATAGAGTGAAAATACATACATATATATATATGTATATTAGAGTGAAAATACATATATATATGTATATTAGTAGCCCGGTACATGAATTCGTGCACATTGAAATGGCATTAATTAGAGGAAATATTTTAATACTGCTATTTGCCCTTTCTCTATAACAGAAGTGTCAGAGATGAAAGAAAATTAGTAAAATTTATATGAAAATAATATATAAATTTATTAATAAATAAACATTAACAACATGATATAACAACAACAAAGACATGAAATAAAAACATTGATACAAACAATGACTGATAAATTGATTAAACTTATTCTAATATCTTCCTGTACAGCACATTAAGAGTGAAACACTTTCAGAGTACTTGAATAATTTCCCTTGTGATGAAGTATTTACAACTTTAACTTCACACACTCTTCAAACTCAAGAGAAATCAACATATAACTGACCATGTCCGAAAACGGGTTCAGGTAGAAATATTCCTACTCTGTCTAGAGTTTGTCCTTGTGATTTATTAATAGTCATCACAAATGCTGGCATCACAGGAAACTGTCTTCAAATTAATTTAAAGTGGTAGGCCAGTGTCAGACGGGAACAAATCAATTCTTGGAATCAGAACAACTTCTCCCTCTGCAGATCCTGTTAATACTTCAGCTTTGATAATGTTAGGTCACAATCTTTTGATAATAAATCTAGTACAATTACAAAGACCCCATTCACTATTGAGATTTCTCAGTAGCATGATGATTGCACCCACTTTCAATTTTAATTTATGTCACGGCATTCCTGAAGGAGTAATACTATTAATAAATTCCATGGGAAAATTTCCCTTTTCAGCATCACCTGTTGGATCAATGGAATCATCACTCAAATATGTGTGAAAATCTCCATCGAGTATATCCAAAATTTCATCATTTAATTTTTGAACATGCTCATTTATTTGGACACAGAATCGCACATTTAGATATATTTTTAATATTATCTATAGATATAGTATTTTCAAAGGTAGCTTCAATAATAGATTCATTACAAATCATTTTACAGGGGATTTCAATAACATCCATTCCTAGATGAAAACTGCTATCATCTAAATGAAAACTTTGCCATCTCCAAGTTTTACTAACCTTTCACTATAAGCAGAATCCTCTGATCTCATATTTGTTTTAAGAGATAACTTTCTAGTGCCCTTGAAACTAAAGAGAAAATAAACAAATGGGACTTCATCAAAATAAAAAGCTTCTGCACAGCAAAAGAAACCATCAACAAAACAACAAGAAAACCCACTGTGTGGGAAAACATATTTGCCAATGTCATATCTGATAAGGGCCTAATCTCCAAAATTTATAGGGAACTCATACAACTCAACAAAAGGAAGATAAACAATCCAATCAAAAAGTGGGCAAAGGACCTAAATAGACACCTTTCAAAAGAGGACATTCAGAAAGCCAAGAGACATATGAAAACATGCTCAAAGTCACTAATCATCCGAGAGATGCAAATCAAAACAACAATGAGGTATCATCTCACACCTGTCAGACTGGCTATCATCAACAAATCAACAAACGACAAGTGCTGGAGAGGATGTGGAGAAAAAGGATCACTTGTGCACTGCTGGTGGGAATGCAGACTGGTGCAGCCACTATGGAAGACAGTATGGAGTTTCCTTAAAAAACTGAAAATGGAACTCCCATTTGACCCTGTGATCCCACTTCTAGGATTATATCCCAAGAAACCAGAAACACGAATCAGAAAGGATATATGCACCCCTATGTTCATAGCAGCACAATTCACCATAGCTAAGATCTGGAAACAGCCTAAGTGCCCATCAGTAGATGAATGGATTAGAAAACTGTGGTACATCTACACGATGGAATACTATGCTGCTGTAAAAAGAAAGGAACTCTTACCATTTGCAACGTCATGGATGGAACTGGAGAGCATTATGCTAAGTGAAATAAGCCAGTCAATGAAGGAAAAATACCACATGATCTCACTCATTCATGGATAATAGAGACCATTATAAACTTTTGAACAATAATAGATACAGAGGCAGAGCTGCCTCAAACAGATTGTCAAACTGCAGCGGGTAGGCCGGGGAGGGTTGGGGGGCAGGAGGTAGGGGGGTAAGAGATCAACTAAAGGACTTGTATGCATGCATATAAGCATAACCAATGGACATAAGACACTGGGGGATAGGGGAGGCTAGGGGACTGTCTAGGGCGGGGTGATAAAATGGACACATATGTAATACCCTTTGTAATACTTAAAGCAATAAAAAAAAAAATAAATAAATAAATAAAAAAAAAAAAAAAAAAAAAAAAAAAAAAAGAGATAACTTTCTGAAACATCCCCAAAACATCACAGTACTTTAAACTCATTTGTACTATGGCCGATCGCATAGCATGCGGCACAATACTGAGACGTTGTCAAAAATCCCCTCTGAAAAGGAGAATTTTCCCACTAATTGCAACATTCAAATTCATAATTTCTCTTAGTAATCTGTCTATGGCATTGATAGCATGACTGGATGCCATGGTGCATTTATCAATAATGAGAAGTTGGGCCTTTTTAATGGTTTTAGCAACTTCGTTCTTTATATCGAGTCTGGAAATGGAAGTTTCATTTAATGGAATTGGTAATTTATATTGGGAATGAAAGGTTCTTCCACCAAGAAGTAAATTTGCAACAATTCTGGTAGATGCTGTGGGTAAAACAGTACCACCACGACCTCTAATATAATGTGTTGAAACTTTATAAAAATATGTTTTTCCACTACCGCCTGGACCATCCAAGAAAAAGCATTCGGGGTGTTGAGTTTTATCTTCAATGGCTGAACTTATTGTCTGGAAGGCTGCCAACTGTTCATCATTCAGAGAATTTATCAAAGCCTTTGCCTGTTGTCGCCCTTACGATTCCTCACATGTATTTGTATTCGTTAGTAAAGGATAGTCCGGAAGTTTGAAATGTGAACATTTCATTCCATGCAATGTGAATACCTCCTGAACTTCGTTAAGGGCATGCGTTTCACAGTTTACATAGGAACCTTCTCTTCGGTGTAATTTCCAACAGAAATCTTCAATAAAATGAGATTTATTCTCTTCCCATAATTTGTCTGCACCAGAAGGACATCCAAACACATATATGTATGCAAAAAGTTGCCATAGTTGTTTGGGCATATTAAGGATGATCACATCAATCGTATCTTTTCAGATAGTGTTGATTAATAATCCTCGATGTTTAGCAGCTTCACGAAATGTATCATAAATTACACCTCCTACAGTTTGCAGATCATCAAAACTTATTGCACTTTTTACATGCAGAAGCAAAAGTCTAAGGTAATATCATTCTGGTTCTCTAAAGCTCACAGTGAACAGTCTACCTAATACTTTATTCCCACCCTTTTGGCGTTTTGTCCACAAAGAATTATTAAACACATAATGTTGTGGAATCTCCCAATAATAATAATTACGCACGTCAGAATCTTCTCTATTCAGTAAGAACCATGCCATCAAAGTCAAGTTATGCCTTTTAGCCCTATCTATAACTTCAGTAAAATCATCAGTATGAAAACACAAATTATTTTCATTTGGCAAATGAATAGCTAATCTTGTGATTGCATGAGATTGGTCATGCATTCACATTGCAAAAAGTCTCCAAACAGCCTCAGGAGTGCTCACATACCTGGAGTCAATGAAGTCCTGTACTTTGTCATGATTGGTAATATTTTTTTCAGAAATTTGAATATTTGCACAATTGTGCCCTTTATAGATGTATTTAAATAAATATTTGACACTTTTAATTGATGCACAGACTTCAATGTTTATATGACAGTTATACTTAAGGCACAAATATGGGTTATAAGGGACAAT
The DNA here is from genome assembly GCF_964212035.1 of Myotis nattereri. Classification (NCBI taxonomy): domain Eukaryota; kingdom Metazoa; phylum Chordata; class Mammalia; order Chiroptera; family Vespertilionidae; genus Myotis; species Myotis nattereri. The sequence goes on along the minus strand of NC_138075.1, from coordinate 135,461,081 downwards.
CCAAGTGTTAAAGACAATTTTATTTCCAATAGACATGGTGCTACCAGGTCTTCTTTTGTATTTGGGATATCCATCAACATTTTCAGTAGTCACATTTTGAAATTCTTTTGGACATCCCTTTGAACATTTTTTTATTTTCCACATGGACTATTTGGATTTTGCATTCCACACGGTCCATGTACCATATTTGATGTTACAATTTGAAAAAATTGAGGATACTGGTCTTCATCTGGAATTTCTGCCTTAACTATATGTCAATGTCATCTTCTGTTCAAAATTTGGATTCACTATCTAATATCAATAATATGTGAGCATGAGGCAGTCCACGTTTCTGAAATTCAATGACATGAATTTTAGCTATTACTTTGCCAAATAAATGGAATTTACACATATCATTTAAAAGAGCATTCAGCTTAATATTAAAAAGTCTGGCTACCAAGTCAGGTCTGTTTTCAACTTTTTGCCAGCGTTGTAAATTGTTTCTAATATCTGCCCATTTTGGGTTTCATGTCATGATTATGAATAAATTGGGCTTGCCATACTTCATTACAATTGCCATAGCATCCTGATATCGCTGCTGCATATTTCTGGGACTACCCTCAGAAGATGATGGAAGTATTATCATTTTACCAATCAACACATTGTCATTTTCAGATTTAGATGTGAGATAATCCAACAAACCGTTATATTTTTCAATTCTCAACTTAGATTAGTTTGCTTTAATGAAATTTATCCGATTCGCTTCCATTTTTTAATATGAATCGACAATATACTGTTGAGTTAACTTTCCTGCATTTAAAATAGGATTGAACGTGACCCAGACGGAGAGATGAAATCCATAATACTGCATTTGTGTGACTCGTATCCTTATATTTCTTTTTTTTTTTTTTTATATTTTTTTTTTAATTTTTTTATTGCTTAAGGTATTACAAAGGGTATTACATATGTGTCCATTTTATCCCCCCGCCCTAGACAGTCCCCCAGCCTCCCCTATCCCCCAGTGTCTTATGTCCATTGGTTATGCTTATACGCATGCATACAAGTCCTTTAGTTGATCTCTTACCCCCCTCCCTCCTGCCCCCCAACCCTCCCCGGCCTTCCCACTGCAGTTTGACAATCTGTTTGAGGCAGCTCTGCCTCTGAATCTATTATTGTTCAAAAGTTTATAATGGTCTCTATTATCCATGAATGAGTGAGATCATGTGGTATTTTTCCTTCATTGACTGGCTTATTTCACTTAGCATAATGCTCTCCAGTTCCATCCATGACGTTGCAAATGGTAAGAGTTCCTTCCTTTTTAGAGCAGCATAGTATTCCATCGTGTAGATGTACCACAGTTTTCTAATCCATTCATCTACTGATGGGCACTTAGGCTGTTTCCAGATCTTAGCTATGGTGAATTGTGCTGCTATGAACATAGGGGTGCATATATCTTTTCTGATTGGTGTTTCTGGTTTCTTGGGATATATTCCTAGAAGTGGGATCACGGGGTCAAATGGGAGTTCCATTTTCAGTTTTTTAAGGAAACTCCATACTGTCTTCCATAGTGGCTGCACCAGTCTGCATTCCCACCAGCAGTGCACAAGTGTTCCTTTTTCTCCACATCCTCTCCAGCACTTGTCGTTTGTTGATTTGTTGATGATAGCCAGTCTGACAGGTGTGAGATGGTACCTCATTGTTGTTTTGATTTGCATCTCTCGGATGATTAGTGACTTTGAGCATGTTTTCATATGTCTCTTGGCTTTCTGAATGTCCTCTTTTGAAAGGTGTCTATTTAGGTCCTTTGCCCATTTTTTGATTGGATTGTTTATCTTCCTTTTGTTAAGTTGTATGAGTTCCCTATAGATTTTGGAGATTAGGCCCTTATCAGATATGACATTGGCAAATATGTTTTCCCACACAGTGGGTTTTCTCGTTGTTTTGTTGATGGTTTCTTTTGCTGTGCAGAAGCTTTTTATTTTGATGTAGTCCCATTTGTTCATTTTCTCTTTAGTTTCAAGTGCCCTAGGAGCTGTATCAGTGAAGAAATTGCTTCGGCATATGTCTGAGATTTTGTTGCCTTTGGATTCTTCTAGAATTTTTATGGTTTCCTGTCGTACATTTAAGTCCTTTATCCATTTTGAGTTTATTTTTGTGTATGGTGTAAGTTGGTGGTCTAGTTTCATTTTCTTGCATATATCTGTCCAATTTTCCCAACACCATTTATTGAAGGGACTATCTTGGCTCCATTGTATGTTCTTGCCTCCTTTGTCAAATATTAATTGAGCATATTGGTTCGGGCCGATTTCTGGGCTCTCTATTCTATTCCATTGATCTATATGCCTATTCTTGTGCCAGTACCAGGCAGTTTTGAGAACAGTGGCTTTGTAATACAACTTGATATCTGGTATTGAGATCCCACCTACTTTGTTCTTTTTCAGGATTGCTGCAGCTATTCGGGGTCTTTTTTTATTCCAGATGAATTTTTGGAGAGTTCGTTCTAGATCTCTGAAGTATGCCGTTGGTATTTTAATGGGAAGTGCATTGAATTTATAGATTGCTTTGGGTAGTATGGACATTTTAATGATGTTGATTCTACCAATCCATGAACACGGTATGTTCTTCCATCTGTTTATGTCTTCCTCTATATCTTTTTTCAACATCCTGTAGTTTTCTGAGTAGAGGTCTTTTACCTCTTTAGTTAAGATTATTCCTAGGTAGCTTAGTTTTTTTGGTGCGATGGTAAACGGGATTGTTTTTATAATCTCTCTTTCTGAAAGTTCACTATTGGTGTATAGAAATGCCTCAGATTTCTTGGGGTTAATTTTGTATCCTGCTACATTGCCAAATTCATGTATTAAGTCTAGTAGCTTTTTGATGGAGTCTCTAGGGTTTTGTATGTATAATATCATGTCGTCTGCAAATAAGGACAGTTTTACTTCCTCTTTTCCAATTTGGATGCCTTTTATTTCTTCTTCTTGCCGAATTGCAATGGCTAACACTTCCAGTACTATGTTGAACAGGAGTGGTGAGAGGGGGCATCCCTGTCTTGTTCCTGTTCTTAGGGGAAATGGTGTAAGTTTTTGTCCATTGAGAATGATGTTGGCTGTGGGCCTGTCATATATGGCTTTTATTATGTTGAGGTATGATCCTCCTACTCCCACCTTGCTGAGAGTTTTTATCAAAAATGGGTGTTGAATTTTGTCAAATGCTTTTTCTGCATCAATTGATAAGACCATGTGGTTTTTTTCTTTCAATTTGTTTATGTGATGTATCACGTTTATTGATTTGCGGATATTGTACCATCCTTGCATCCCTGGGATAAATCCTACTTGGTCATGGTGTATGATCTTTCTGATGTACTGCTGGATCCGATTTGCTAAGATTTTGTTGAGGATTTTGGCATCTATGTTCATGAGGGATATTGGCCTGTAATTCTCTTTCATTGTGTTGTCTTTACCTGGTTTTGGTATTAGGGTGATGCTGGCTTCATAGAATGAGCTTGGAAGTGTTCCTTCCTCTTGAATTTTTTGTAGTAGTCTGAGGAGGATAGGTTTTAGTTCTTCCTTGAATGTTTGGTAAAACTCCCCTGTGAAGCCGTCTGGTCCTGGGCTTTTGTTTGCTGGAAGCTTTTTGATGACTGCTTCAATTTCTTCCATAGTTATTGGCCTGTTGAGATTTTTAGATTCTTCCTGATTGAGTTTTGGAATGTTGTATTTTTCTAGGAATTTGTCCATTTCCTCCAGGTTGTCTAGTTTGCTGGAGTAGAGCTGTCCATAGTATTTTTTAACAATCATTTGTATTTCTGTGGGGTCTGTTGTTATTTCACCTCTTTCATTTCTGATTTTGTTTATTTGGGTCCTCTCTCTTTGCTTCTTGGTGAGTCTGGCTAGAGGTTTGTCAATCTTGTTTATCCTTTCGAAGAACCAGCTCTTGGTTTCATTGATTTTCTGTATTATTTTTTTGGTCTCTATGTTATTTATTTCTGCTCTAATCTTTATTATCTCCTTCCTTCTGCTCACTCTGGGGTTTTCTTGTTGCTCTCTTTCTAATTCTTTGAGTTGTAGATTTAGATGATTTACTACCATTTTTTCTTGTTTTTTGAGATAGGCCTGTAGAGCTATAAACTTCCCTCTCAGGACTGCTTTCATTGTGTCCCATAGGTTTTGGATTGTTGTGTTTTCATTGTCATTAGTTTCCAGGATGTTTTGAATTTCTTCTTTGATTTCATTGGTAACCCAATCAATATTTAATAGCATGCTATTCAGCTTCCAGGTGTTTGAGTATTTTGGGTTGTTTTTATTGCAGTTTATTTCTAATATTATGCCATCGTGGTCTGCGAAGACGCTTTTTATGATTTCAATCTTCTTGAATTTGGGGATACTTTGCTTGTGACCCAATATATGGTCTATTTTTGAATATGTGTCATGAGCACTTGAGTAGAATGTATATTCCGTGGCACTGGGGTGAAGTGTTCTGAAGATGTCTATTAAGTCCATCTGATCTAGTGAGTCATTTAGTATTGCTGTATCTTTGCTGATTGTTTGTCTAGAGGACTTATCCAGTGATGACAGTGGTGTATTAAAGTCCCCTACTATGATTGTATTGTTGTCGATCTCTCCTTTGATATCTTCCAGAAGATTTTTTATGTATTTGGGTGCTCCTGCATTGGGTGCATATATGTTTATCAGGGTTATATCTTCTTGTTGTATTGATCCTTTTAGTATTATGAAGTGGCCTTCCGTATCTCTTGTTATGGCCTTCACTTTGAGGTCTATTTTGTCCGATATAAGTATTGCTACCCCAGCTTTCTTTTCTTTTCCATTAGCCTGAAAGATATTTTTCCATCCCTTCACTTTCAGTCTGTGTGAGTCCTTTCTAATGAGGTGGGTCTCTTGTAGACAGCAAATGTATGGGTCATGATTTTTTATCCATTCAGCCACTCGATATCTTTTGGTTGGAGCATTTAGCCCGTTTACATTTAAAGTTATTATTGAAAGGTACTTGTTTGTAGCCATTTCTTTTTTTGTGTGTGTGGCTGTTTTCTTTCTGGGATTTTTATTTCTTCTTTTTACACCAGTCCCTTTAGCATTTCTTGCATTGCTGGCTTGGTGGTGATAAACTCCCTTAGCCTTTTTTTGTCCGTGAAGCTTCTTATTTCCCCTTCAATTTTGAATGATAGCCTTGCTGGATAGAGTATTCTTGGATTCAGTCCTTTGCTTTGCATCACTTTGTAAATTTCCGTCCATTCTTTTCTGGCCTGATGTGTTTCTGTTGAGAAATCATTTGATAATCTAATGGGAGATCCCTTGTATGTAACTTTCCGTCTCTCTCTTGCAGCCTGTAAGATTCTCTCTTTGTCCTGAACATTTGCCATGGTAATTATGATGTGTCTTGGTGTGGGTCTTTTCGGGTTCACCTTGCTTGGGACTCTCTGGGCTTGTGTGACTTTTTTCTTCCCCACCTCAGGGAAGTTTTCTGATATTATTTCTTCCAATAGGTTTTCTAATCCTTGTTCCTCTTTCTGTTGTTCTGGCACCCCTATTATTCGTATGTTGTTTCGTTTCATGTTGTCCCAAAGCTCCCTTAGGCTCTCCTCCTGTCTTTTAATTTTTTTCTCCAACTGAAGTACAGTTTGGGTGTGTTTTGCTTCCCTGTCTTCTAATTCACTAATTCGGTCTTCCGCTTCTCCTAGTCTACTGTTGATACTTTCAATGGTGTTCTTTATTGCAGCTATATCGCACTTCATTTCTTCTTGGGTCTTAGTTAAGTTGTCGATTTTTTCATCTGTTTCTTCTTGCTTCTTGGATAAGTTGTCGATTTTTTCCTCCATCCGGTGTATGCACTCTAGGACCCTTATTCTGAATTCTTTTTCTGTCATGTTGTATGCCTCTGTATCACTTAGCTGCTTTTCTGGTGAGTCCTCCTTTTCTTTCCTTTGGGGATTTCTTTGTCTACCCATGTTTGATCTCACTGACGTATATAGATATTGAGTCGATCAGTGGCTGCTCCCTAGGTGGCAGTGGTTCCTTGGGCTGTGGTTGCTCCTTGGGCGGTTGTGGTAGCAGCTGCTCCTCTGTTGTTAGCGGGTCTTCTGATGGGTGCTGTTCACAGCTGTTGTGGCTCTTTTGGCTGGTGGAGGGAGGCTTCACCCACAGCAGCTGTTCCTCAGACAGAGCGTGTGGAGATCAGGAGGCCGCTGTTGCTTGGATCTGCTGCGTTGATTTAAAGGCACAAAATACAACACAACAAGGCACAACGTACCAGGCACTGAACACAAATGAATTACGGTATTAATAACCCCAAATAAAGATGGCCACCCAAGCTAAGAGAGTTGGGGGGTAAGGAAGAAAGAAGAGAAAAAGATAGAGAGAAAAACAGAAAAAAGAGAAAAAAAAAAGAAGAAAAAGAAAAAAAAAAGAAAAATAGAATGAAGTAGAAGAGGGGAGGAGACTATTCATATGAGGAGAAAACTCCGATAGAACCGCCACTAATCCCAACAAATTCCAGCAACGGATCTCTGGAGTGAATACAAACTACAAACAGCCAATAATATCAAGTGAGGCAAGGGAAAGCAGAAGCACAAAAATAACTGGCCGGGGGTGGGTTGGGGAGGGGGAATGGGAGACAGAAAAAGAAAAAGAAAAAGCAGAACAACCTCACATACAATCCTTAAAGAAAAGAAAAGAAAAAAAAAACACAATATACTCAACAATCGAGCAAGCAACAACAGAACAATAGAGAAAAGGAGAGAATAAAAAATTTGGATAGTGAAGAAAGATAAGGGAGAGGTGGATAAGGATTTAGAGCAGGTGATTGGAAAAGGGATATATAAGTAGGGTGAAATTTAGACAGGGCATATGAAGAATAGGAAAAATCTAAAGCAGGAATAGGGTAAGAGAAACAGGACAGCAAAAGGGGAAAAGTGGGGAAGAGAGTTTTAGCACAGCAGCACAATTGAGGTAGAGGAAAATGATGCTAAAGGAATGATGAAAATAGAATGGAGAACCTTAGTCCCAAAATAAAATAAAGAGAAAATAAAATGACACTTTAAAAAAAAATGGTAAAATGGCAGCAGTAATAATACTGGTTAAAAATAAAAATGTAGTAATTAAAAGGGTAATATCAGGTGATGAAAAAAGAAAATAAATGGTTTCTTAGTTAAAAGGTGAAACAATAATTAAAAAAAATAATTAAAAAAAAATGGGCTGTAATGAAGGTGCTTCAGATCTTCTGCTCCTCTTTTTGGCACACCAGGTATTCAGGAGAATGTTGAATTTTCCTCTGATACACTGTTCCTCTGTCTTGTAAGCCACAGTCCTGATTTTAAGGCAGGCTACAGTGGTTTCCCAGACAGCCCTTATCTGTATTTACAGAAGAGTCAGTTCATGGCTCTGCCTCTGGGTGGCAGTGCGTCGGGAATGACCTCCGAGGGTATAGGACCTCTCTGACCAGGTGTTCTCTATTGTACCGGAAGCTGGTTTGGGAATGTCCTCCGCCCAGAGCTGGTTTTCCAGTAGTCACTCCCCGCTCTGTTTCCCAGGCTCCCCCAAAACAGCCTTCCCTTACAAGCTCTGTGACTGCCCCCAACTGGGTAGTCCCTTGCACTGGGTTCAACAATCAAACGCACAGATTTAAGAGCCTGGGAAGTTGTGCGAACTCGCAATGCTTCACCTTCCAAATCTGCGCGAAGTCTCTGCGCGCGCTCTGGCTCCTGGCACCGAGTAGCCGGCAAACTGGCGTAATCTGAGGCTGCCCGTTTGTGTCCCGTCCAACTGTGGGCTTATTTATAGCGTTCCCTTCTGCCAGCAGCCCTGGGGGTGCCCTTCCACACTCGTGGGTCACGCTGGCTCCAACGGCCGCGGTCTTTGTGGGGCGCAGAGCCCCCACCCCCCTGCGCGCGTTCCACTCTCCAACCTAAACTGCAAACCGCACCTTTGGGGAAAGTCTAACCTTTCTGTGGGGAGAAGCCGAGTTCCTCTGAGTTCACGTAGTCGCGCTGCTTGAGAGCCGTTGTTGCCCGGTTAGTAGCTGGTCTCTGGATGCCGGCGACAGTCACCCAAGATGGCACGGTCTCCGCGGCTGTGCCGGCGCACCTGGAGAGGTTTCAGCCTCAGCCTCTAACCGTTCCCTTTATCTAGGATTTCTCTGTCTTTCCTGGCTGCAGACTGTCTCAGCTGAATCTCCTCTGCTTATTCGGGCTGTATGCTACCCGTTTCAGCTGCCCGCCCTTATCTGCTCCGGGACAAGGCACCGACACGTCTGTCTAAACCTCCGCCATTTTCTCTCCGTATCCTTATATTTCATCTAGTATCATTGTCAATTACACTGTCATCTCTGAGTCTTAATGCAATATCCATTCCCCAGGTTTTTTCACCATGTGGAAAAAGAATAGGATATGTCATTGCCTCTAATGTAGGAAACAGGATATTGATTCATTTCATTTTAGTGGCGTTCAGATTATTGGGATCTGGTTAACAATGAATGAGCAAGTCCCTTTCAAAAGGAGGTTCTCCATCTTTGTTTCTGAATATGGCAGCAACATCGGTTACACAAGGAGCATTATATTTACCCAGATCACTATTACGATCATATTTAATCACCATTGTTACTTCCGTGGGAGCAATACCTTTCACTGCTGCTTCAGATTGGGCTTCCTTTTCTACCTCATGTAGCATCTTGTATGATTTTGTTAATTCATTTATTTCATGCATGATTTTGTTGATGTTGATCATGAGTCTTTCTGAGCAACCTTGGTTTTCTGGCATTGCTAATCTTTTACTTGCAGCTTCAGCTGTATCTAAAATAGAGAGTTGAGCAAACTTCCAAGAAACACCATCCGAAGGATGTAAAGTTCCAGTATGTTGATGAACTTGTCTGTGTATTCTAAAACAGTATGGCCCATATCCTGATGGTGATGCAATATTTGTACCCATGGAAGCAAAAGAAAAGAACTATTTATCGAACGAATATTTTCCATGAAATTTTTACTGTCAGAATCTTCATTTATCATTAATTTTTTAAAAAAATATGCCAGGTATTCTGGAAAATGCATATGATTTGAACAAACTTTACCTTTGCTACAACATCGACAAATTTTCCATCAGGTGGTTTTTTAGTGTTAGGCAAAATTGACATGCAACAGTCATTCCACCACAACTATGTTCGATAATTGCATGCTCATTTACTTCATTTTCGCTGTGAAGGCAGTTCCTACCAGTATTGGTAGTACTTGTCGATGGCTGTTCTTCAGGCATATTCTGTTGACAATGCTGGCTTCTTTCAGCTTCGGAGGTATGTTGTGCCAATAGTTGGTCTTCAGACATTTTCTGTAATGGCGCCACTTTCTTTTGGCTGCAGAGGTACATTGTGCCAATAGCTGGTCTTCAGACATTCTGTCCACACCAGCCGGGGGAAGGACAGGTGGAATCGGGCTCCTTCCTCCCTCTTGTCAGGGTCAGGAGTGGGGGTGGCCGACTGGGGGTGGGGCTGGTGGGAGAAGGGGCCTATCCTGGCTTTCTTTCCCCTGGTTGCTGGCAGCTGGCCCCACCCCTGAGGCTGCCACTGCTTGCCATCTGTGTGGTGCCGCCCCCGCTCCCCCACCGGTCACCTCCCTCTGTGGGCAAAAGGCGTGGGGTGCCATTACTTGGCTGGCCTGGGCCTCCCTCTGTGAGGAGATAGCCGGCTGGCCCCACCCACCCGCCACAGTGTTGCTAGCCAGTGGCCTGGGCCTCCCTCTGTGGGGCAATGGATTGCAGGCCCCCAGATTTATACCCTGCAGAGGGAAACCCCACCCCCCGCCACAGCACTGCAGGTCAGGTAGCCTGGGCCTCCCTCTTTGAGGCAATCAGCGCACAGGGAGGCCCTGCCCACCCTGCGAGACTCCGTGATCCATGCTGCACACAGGGAGGCCTGCCCACCCTGCGAGGCTCTGTGATCCATGCTGCACACAGGGAGGCCTGCCCACCCTGCGAGGCTCCGTGATCCATGCTGCACAGAGGGAGGCCTGCCCACCCTGCGAGGCTCCGTGATCCATGCTGCACACAGGGAGGCCTGCCCACCCTGCGAGGCTCCGTGATCCATGCTGCACAGAGGGAGGCCCTGCCCACCCTGCGAGGCTCCGTGATCCATGCTGCACAGAGGGAGGCCCTGCCCACCCTGCGAGGCTCCGTGATCCATGCTGCACACAGGGAGGCCTGCCCACCCTGCGAGGCTCCGTGATCCATGCTGCACACAGGGAGGCCCTGCCCACCCTGCGAGGCTCCGTGATCCATGCTGCACAGAGGGAGGCCCTGCCCACCCTGCGAGGCTCCGTGATCCATGCTGCACACAGGGAGGCCCTGCCCACCCTGCGAGGCTCCGTGATCCATGCTGCACACAGGGAGGCCTGCCCACCCTGCTGGAGCTCTGCAATCAATGGCAGGGCAGAGGGAGGCCCTTCCAACCCAGCCGGGCTCTGTCATTCATCGCTGCCCGCAGGAAGGCCCTGCCCACCTGGCCTGGGCTCCACCATTGATCCCCACCCACAGGGAGGCCCTGCCCACCCTGCCAGGGCTTTGTGATCAATTGGTTCTTGCAGCCGTGGCGGCTTGCCTCTGCCCTGCGGGGGCTTGCCTTGACCCTGGCAGCCCCGGCTTCATAAAGATTAAAAATGAAGAGTGTTGACAGCACAGTTGAGCATGTGTCATTTCACCAGTGAAAAGAAGCACCTACACAAGAGAAGTTAGGAAAGAAAACTCACAAAATTTGAAGTCCCAAAGAACAGTTAGTTTCTAGATCAGGAGTCAGAAAATGTTTTTTTGCAAAGGACCAGATTAAGTAATTTAGGCTTTGCAGGCTGCATAGTTTCTATCTTAATAGTCACTTCTGCCATTGTAGCTCAAAAGCAGCCATAAACAGAGGCAGAAAGACATGGGTGTGGCTATGTTCCAATAAAATTGTATTTAGAAAAACCAGGAAGTAGGTCAGATTTGCCCCTTTTGCTATGGTTTGTTGAACTGTTATCTAAAAATAAAGATCTGTAAAATTCTGAAAATTTTAGGACAAATACCTCATAGAGTTGTCTGTTGATTTAAATGGTCCTTGCAGCCTTTGGTGTATTTATCATAGTGTGCAACTTAATGGAAAAATCTATTGTACATTTTTGCCACAGTCTGCAAAAGTGTGAGAAATGATCTTCAGGCATCAAACAAAAAAATGGAAAGAGGCTTTTAAAAAAGCGAAAGTATATTATCTGAGAAGTAAGTATAATGAAAAACAGCTGTGATTATCTATATACTAGAGGCCCGGTGCATGAAAATCACGGACTGGGGTGTCTCTCAGCCCAGCCTGTGCCCCCTTGCAGTCCGGACCCCTTGCTCCTTACCGCCCGCCTGCTCACTGCTCCTCAGTGCTGCCGTGGAGGCAGGAGAGGCTCCTTCCACCGCCATTGTGCTCACCAGCCATGAGCCTGGCTTCTGGCTGAGCAGCGCTCCCCCTGTGGGAGTGCACTGACCACCAGGGGGCAGCTCCTGCATTGAGCTTCTGCCTCTGGTGGTCAGTGCACATCATAGCAACCTGTCGTTCTGCTCATTCCACCTAACGGTTGCTTAGGCTTTTATTTTCCACTAGAGGCCAGGTGCACACAATTCTTGCATGGGCAGGGTCCCTAAGCCTGGCCAGCAATCAGGGCCGATCTGTGGGGTGACTAGTGGGGTGATAGGGGTCCCCTGCTGGAACCCGTCTTGGCTGGCCTGGCACCGCCCGCTCACCGGCCCTGCCCCATGCCGCCACCTCCAGTCGCCTCCCTCTGTGGGGCGACTGGCGGGACGGTCAGGGGGCCCCGCTGGCACCTGCCCTGGCTGGCCTGGGTCCTGCAGGCTGGGGACAGCTCCTGCATTGAGCGTCTGCCCCTGGTAGTCAGCATACGTCATAGTTAGCAGTCAAACTCCTGGTTGAACTCCCGGTTGAGAGGACAATTTGCATATTAGCCGTTTATTATATATCCTATATAATAAAAGCCTAAGCGACCCAACGACCCGTCACTATGATGCACACTGACCACCAGGGGGCAGACGCTCAACGCAGGAGCTGTCCCCCAGTGGTCAGTGCGCTCCCACAGCGGGAGTGCTGCTCAGCTGACCTATGGGCACCAGACACCAGGCTCACGGCTGGCAAGTGCAGCTGTGGTGGTGCAAGCTTCTCCTGCCTCTGTGGCAGCGCTATCAAGTGGTGGCTACTGGGCAGCGGTGGCAGGTGCAGCGGGGTCGGGATGAGCGGGAACGACATGGCTGGTCTAGGCTCAGGCTCCTCCCCAGCCACCTGCCACTTTGCACACTACTACATCCCTCGGGGGATGTCAGACTGCTGGCAGTCCAACATCCCCTGAGGGGTACTGGATTACAAGAGGGCACAGGCCAGGCGGAGGGACCCCATTGGTGCATGAATCCGTGCACGGGGTCTCTAGTATAGATATAAAAGCCTAAGCAACCATCTGACCAGCAGCTATGAGGTGCAATGACCACCAGGGGGCAGACACTGCACAGGAGCTGCCGAGCTGTGGTGACTTGGCAGCGGCGGTTCTCGGGTGATGCACCCTGGAACTTGAGAGGAGGGAGCTTGATTCTGGGGTGCATCACCCGAGACCCGCCATCAGCCTGATCCCTGCAGGCAAGGTTGAGGGACTCCACCTGTTGGAAGGACCCCGCTCACTCCGCAGACACCCTTTGACCTGCAGTGCCACCCCAGATGCAGCCAGCATGGAGGGACCCTGAAAGGTTGGCTACAGGGCATGTCTGACCATCTCATCCAGTCCGGCCCCACCGGCCACCTTCTAATTAATTTCCTCTAGATATGCATGAATCTGTGCACGGGGCACTATTAACTAATAACATTTTGTTATAAGGTAAAACCAATAATATGAAGCTGTAAGATATGGGGATTTTATTTTGTTTTGAAATACTAAACATTTTTAATAGGAAAGGTGAGTCACATTAAAAATTTTGATTATAATCATTAATCTCAATAAAAGTTAGTAAAAAATTCTATCTCATTTCCTATATGGAACATACTTATTATTTCTAATTAGCCTTAGGAATGAGATAAGTGATTTCATTTCTAAAAAGAAGAAACTTGAGCTTAAAGTTTTTCAGAATCTTTATGCCTGAACCACTCTGGGAGTATTAGGTAAATCTAATTATACAACCTATTGCATACACAATAATGTAAGATAAATTATGACATTTTACATCATTATAATATGCAAATATATGCAAATATGCTTGCATAATATGTTTTATTTTCATGAAAGCTCTTGATGTTACTTGTAGCTCAGAATCATAATCCAGTGCCAAAAGAATAGTTATCTGCAGAATGGGGAAAGTCTGTTTTGGAGATGAGTTTCAGATGGAAAATTGGGGTCAAATCATCTGATATCTGATATCCAGAACCTTGTAATTTCCACATGTGTTATCTTGCAGAGTGGCAGGTTTTATAAAATAAAGGCTTAATCTTTCCTCTAGATTTCTAGAATCTAGAAGCATAACAATAGAAGTTTGTTTATCTAATTTAAAAAATTCACATCTTATTCCTCTTTCCTCCCCCCAAAAAGCCATTTTTGTTACTTTTAGATTTTTATTCCTATATTTCACTAAAAAATATTTTCAATAAGGAAAATGATTTTTGTAATTGGCTTTTCATGCTAGACTTCTTTCTTTGTAGGAGTGTCATCTCCTGATGTTAATTAAGTCTACCAAGATTATTAGATACCTGAGTACTTATTTTATACCTACATTAAAAAACTTTTTCAAAATACTACTTAGAAGGGGCAAGAGAATGAAATATTCACCCACATGGAAATAATAAAACTATTTGACTCCAAAGACTTAAATTGATTTGCTTGCAAAACTAATCTCATAGTAAAATTCAATTTTTATCTTTGCTCCCCATCTAACTTTTAAGTACTATTAGTGCACATGGAAATGTGCTGACTAAGGAAATTTTAAATGATGCAAGTTTGGCTGTGTATTGACTTAAATAATCCTCTATTAAAGACCATCATATTGTTCTATATTTTCACAAATCTGAGCATTGTATTTGTTATTTTTTTTTAACCAGCAGTAGCTGAAATAGTGAAATCTGGGTTCCTCAATGATTTCTACCTTTGTGCTATTTCATGAATAGAATGTGTTAGCAATGTAAAGTATGCCCTTTCAGAAAGCTTCAATTCTATTAAAAAAATTACTCCAATGTAGAGTCTTTCAAACTTTTTGGAATAAACCATAGTAAGAAATATAGGTAACATCAAGTATTTAGACATATAAATATCTGGATAAGAGGGGTGTGTGTTTGTGTACTGAAAGTAAATAGTTGTTGTGATGCTTCTTTCTTCTTTTCTTTCTTCCTTCATTCTTTTTTTTTTTTCAAAGATCCACATAAAGCACAGATATATTTTGTTTCATTAAGACAATGTTGGTTGCAACCCACTGGGCAATTGATAGCCTAACTCTTCTGAATTGTAAGCCTGAGTGTATAATGCTATCCCAATAAATAGTTTATAATTTTAATCACAATTGTGCTTTAGATAGCATTGTCTGTGTTTTCAAGTACTCATTTTAATAGAAAATTATAAAAAAGTTGCCCAGCCAGTGTGGCTCAGTGGTTGAGCATCATTTTATGAACCTGGTCAGGGCACATGCCCGGGTTTTGGGCTTGATCCCCAGTGTGGGGCATGCAGGAGGCAGCCAATCAATGATTCTCCCTCATCACTGATGTTTCTATCTCCCTCTCCCTCTCCCTTCCTCGGTGAAACCAATAAAAATACATTTTAAAAAAGAAAATTACAGAAAAGTATAATGACAGAAATTAAAGTATTATCCCAATGCTAAGATATTATTAGTTTTATTTCCCATCCAGTCTTTGTTTAATGCATATTGACTTATACAGATGTATTAATTGAATTCTAACATGGGATAACTTGTTTTTTTCACAGTTAATATTATAGTCTAGGTTATATTTTCCATGCCCATAAATATCTCTTGAGAGTTTATTTTAATGCCAACATAACTTTCATTATGTAGCTTTATAAGATTTATTCTGCCTATATATTAACATGTACATGTCATTTTAACACTTATAAACTATATACCATCATCCCTTTTGCAATTTATTGGGAAAAAAATGATGTGCCATGCTTTAATGAGCTTTTCTTCTATCACATGTAAGGTTAAAATTTTAATACATGCTTTTGACTATTTATATTACTACATTTTTAACTGCATACTCCTTTATTTTCTTCAGTTTATTTGACTGAGTTACCTTTTTATAACTTAGGTTTTCTA
The DNA here is from genome assembly GCF_964212035.1 of Myotis nattereri. Lineage (NCBI taxonomy): Eukaryota > Metazoa > Chordata > Mammalia > Chiroptera > Vespertilionidae > Myotis > Myotis nattereri. The sequence goes on along the minus strand of NC_138075.1, from coordinate 135,445,785 downwards.
TGAACCATTTAAAGGCACTAAATCTCTACTGAATAGGTCATTTCTCTGTCAGTTGTCATTCAATTCTAAACAGGAATATTTTTACCATGTAGCTGTTTGTATTTTTATATTGTGAAGTTTTTCAACCTTTTCTTTCAATATGTCTTTCTTTGCTTTTTTGGTCAAAAAAAGCCTCTATTACTTTGGTGTTAAGTAAATATTTGCCGTAGTCTCCCCTAGTTAGCCCATTATTTCATTTTTTACTTTTCATTCTCTAATCTATTCTAAAATTATTTTGGTAAATGGTGTAAATAAGAACCAAATCTAAATAAAAATTTGCATTAAAATAAATGGCTAAGATTCTCAGAATCATGTTTCAAATAATAGATTTTTACTCATATTTGGGAGAACTGCATGTTTTAATAAACTCAGACGCTAAGATCTATTTCTGAAATTGTATACTCTCCAGTGATTGCTTTGTTCCTTCTTGTACAATTCTAATAATGATTTCATTATTATAGCTTTACTAGAGGCCTGGTACACAAAAATTTGTGCACTTGGGGGGGGTGGGGGCGGCTTCAGCTCAGCCCGTGCCCTCTCGCAGTCTGGGACCTCTCGGGGGATGACCACATGCTGGCTTAGGCCCGCTCCCCGGGGGATTGGGCCTAAGCTGGTAGTCAGACATCCCTCTGGCAGCCTGGCAGCCCTCGGGGGATGTCCACTTGCCAGCAGGGAGCAGGCCTAAGCTGCAGTCGGACATCCTTAGCGCTGCTGAGGAGGCAGGAGAGGCTCCCACCACCACCGCTGTACTGGCTGCTGTCAGCCTGGCTTGTGGCTGAGCAGAGCGCCCCATGTGGGAGTGCACTGACTACCAAGGGGCAGCTCCTGCATTGAGCGTCTGACCCCTGGTCGTCAATGTGTGTCATAGTGACCAGTCATTCCCAGTTGTTCTGCTATTAGGGTAAATTTGCATATTACCCTTTTATTATATAGGATAGAGGCCTGTGCATGGGTGGGGGCCGGCTGGTTTGCTGTGAGGGTGTCCCAGATCAGGGTGGGGGTCCTGCTGGGGTGCCTGGCCAGCATGGGTGAGGGGCTGATGGCTGTTTTCAGGCTGGTCACACCCCCTTCAGGGTGGGGGTCCCCACTGGGGTGCCTCGCCAGCCTGGGTGAGGGGCTGATGGCTGTTTTCAGGCTGCCCACACACCCTTTAGGGTGGGGGGGGCCCCAATGGGGTGCCTGGCCAGTCTGGGTGAGGGGCTGAGGGCCGTTTTCAGGCTGGCCAAGCCCCCCCCGGCAATGGAAGCTCCAAGCCTCTCCTTTTTTTCTTTTTCATTTTTTATTCTGGGCTTTATTTACCTTGTATAATTGAAACTTTGTAGCCTTGAGAGGAGCTCAGAACCAGCCAGGGCAGGAGGGAGGGAAGCTTGGCTACCTCCAATGCCAGGGGCAACCCAAGCCTCCTGCTCGCTCCAGCTCTGTGGCCATGGCCAACTGAAAGCAGGTATCTGGGGTTTATTTATCTTCTATAATTGAAACTTTGTTGCCTTGAGTGGAGCTGAGAGCCAGCCGCGGCAGACAAAAAGCTTGGCTTCCTCCATCATTGGGGCAACCAAGCCTCCTGCTTGCTCCAGCTCTATGCTGCCAGCCGCTATCTTGGTTGGGTTAATTTGCATATAGTCACTCTGACTGGCTGGTGGGCGTGGCTTAAGGCATTGCGAAGGTATGGCAAATTTGCATGTTTGTCTTTTATTAGTGTAGATATCATAATTTAACACCAAGTAGTTTGTCTTCCATTATTGAACCTATTTTTAAATATTTCTTCAGTAGTCTCATTTATTTGTTTTCTGGGGTTTTTATAATCACACCGATATATTATGAATTTGACAGAAATGATTGATATTTGATACATGGTAGCTTTCTATCCATTAAAAATATTTTTCAGGTGTTCTTTTAATTTTCTCATCAAATTTTCAATGTTTTCCTTATACTAGGGCATATACATTATTGCTTATTAGTAACAATTTTGTCTACTTTTGCAGTTGTAAAGGACTTTTAAAAATTTCATTTTCTAAATAGTTATTTCTGACCATTGGAAAGCTATTGATTTCTGTGCAGTTATTTTGTAACTGGCCCCTTTATTTACACATAACAATGTTGCTTCTCCTCCCAATAATAATGTTTCTTGGTGTTTTTTTTCTCTCTTTGCATTAACTAGTATCATAGACTTCTGTTACATAACAGTGGTAATCACATCCTTGTATTCTTCCTTATTTTACTGGGAATATCTCTGGACTTCAATGACTAGTAATTTCCTCCATTGTTATGAACTAATATTTATTATTGTCCTTCTACCTTGGTCTGCTAATATTTTTACTTAGAAAAAAAGTTGGGTTTTATCAAATATTTTTTTTCATCTTTCAAGATGACTAAATAATCTTCAATATTAATATTAATTCTATTAATTCTATTAGTAGAGTTCTTTAAACTAAGCCATGTTTACATTCATGGAATTAATTTATTATTTGGCCATTTTAAATTATTTTAACTTTGTTGGATTTTATTCTTAAATTGGCGGCGTTTTAAAATTCTATACTCATAAATAATACAGGATATCTACAAATAATCTACAGCTAACATCATCTATAATTATGGAAGACTGCCTTCCTCCTGTTAGGTTTGATGGAGCAATTGAATCTATACCCCTTTTCAGGCCATTTCACTATGGACATTCCCTTTTGCTGTGTCCACACTTTACTTACTGTGACCACATTCCATTATCTCTCCCCACTGGACTTGCACAGAGAATTCCCCACCCACAAAAAGCCGCCAAAGTCCTTTAAAATCTGCTACTCCTGTCACTGGGGTGCCGGAGCCACCCAGGCTCAGACACCTGGTGTGCGGATGATCGGACAAATTTGTAATCCCTCACCACTCTGGCCTCATGCATTCCTCCTTCAGAGACCTAGCATTTGGAGGGGCCAGACGACAGTCTGATTTCCAGTGGCTTCCCTTCCGCACCTTGGGCAGGGCCCAGGCGGGGGTCCTGGATTTCGGCACCAAATGTTAGGGTTGCTGAAGGAAGAACGCACAAGGCCAAAAGGGGTAGGAATTATGAATTTATTAGGTCAGTTGGATACCAGATGGGCTGAGCCTCAAAATGGTGCCAGCACCCAAAGTAGGGGAGTCAGAGGTTTTTAAAGGACTCTAGGCGGGCTTTTTCTGGGTGGAGAATTCTCTGTGCAGGTCCAGATTCTGGGAAAGTCTGGAGGGGAGAGATAACGGTCTTAGCAAGTGGAATGTGGGCTAAGCAAGTGGAGTGTCCATTGTGAAGTAGCCTAAAAGTCAGTTCCTGGGGAGGGGGTATCAATTCAATTCATTGATCAGACCTAAAACCTCCAAGATCAGAAAGAAGACAAAATAGCTACGCTCACTATTTCTAATCAGCATTGTATTATTTGGTCTGAAGAGGCAGAGAGAAATTAAAGCCCAAGAAAGTGAAGTCTTGGGAGAGTAGTCAATCATTATTGCTTCTTGCCTGTGTCTTATATCGGAGTAAAATGAGAAGTCAACTCATAGCTCAATTAAGCGACCAAAACAAGGCAGCCATACCAGATTATAGAATTACTGAACTGCTGAGACTCAGAACAACCCTCATTAGAGATGTATAGTAATGTTTGTTATGATTTTGAGAAGTTGAAAAGCTAAAAATCACATTACTACAATAATAAAGTCAGCTATAACCCAAAGGATACCTTAGAGTTAAATGTTCAGAGCAAATAGATAAACTCAATGAACAGGGTAGAAATTATAAATTACTGATAAAATAAAGTTGCAGGTATTCCTCTTGTTAAAACACTAGGATTAGTATATATGGCCTAAGGAAACCAGACATCTCTGGTCAGAGAGCAATTGGTCAATAGAGTCAGCTTAAGAAATGATCAGCTCTAGTATTTCCTGAGGAAGGTAGCCAAAGACTTAACATTTCATGGACACCTTCCCTTTGCTTTCTATGAACTCCTTTTCAAATCCTTTCCCACTAGTTTATAATATACTTAATTTGCTTGCCTTCCACTTGTTTTGAAGTTCATATTACCAACCATTCCATCCCACTCGCATCTTTTTTTAATATATTTTATTGATTTTTTACAGAGAGGAAGGGAGAGAGATAGAGAGTTAGAAACATCGATGAGAGAGAAACATCGATCAGCCGCCTCCTGCACATCTCCTACTGGGGATATGCCCGCAACCCAGGTACATGCCCTTGACCGGAATCGAACCTGGGACCTTTCAGTCCACAGGCCGACGCTCTGTCCACTGAGCCAAACCGGTTTCGGCCCCACTCACATCTTCAGTGAGACTGAACCCAACCTTTCTCCAAGTAAAGCTTCAGGGAATGTTATTGTATCCAATTTGAGAACAGAATATTTAATAACTAATAAAAGTTACATGGTGAAAAAATACGAAATCTTCAGTTTACCAAGGGCTGTTAACATTTAAAATAAAACTGCTGTCTTAATATTATGAAGAAAATATTTCTTCACTGATTGATCTCAAACTTGGCTTTGTCAACTACCCAGAATCTGGCTGAAAACATGTGTTGATGATTTGGCTCGTTATTTATGAAAGATTTTCAACTCCTTTAGAAATATCATAACTCTCCAAAGATGAAAAATGATAACCTGAGGCTGAGGCATGGTTACTGAGGAAGATTTTGATTACAATTAAATAGTTTTCTTTTGTTTCTTCAAATTATATATACAAGAATCAGAAGTTGCATATTTTTTATCTTAGAAAAGGAAGATTATATTTATTTCTAACTATTTCTAAGAGGAAAATTAATTATTTTTGTAGCTTTTAGGATATCTATATATGTAAAAGCCCAGTGACCATAACAGCAGAATGACCAGAATGACTGATCAACCAATCACTATGACACGCACTGACCACCAGGGGGCAGACGCTCAACACAGGGGCTGCCCCTGGTGGTCAGTGCACTTCCACTGGGGGAGTGCTGCTCAGCCAGAAGCCAGGCTCATGGCTGGCGAGCGCAGCTGCAGCGGCAGGAGCCTCTTCCAACTCTGCAGCAGCACTACCAAGCAGTGGCAGCAGGCGCAGTGGCTGGGATGAGCATGATATGCATGGCACCCAGCCCCAGTTCAAGCTCCTCCCTGGCCACCTGCCACTTGGTGCACTGCTACCCTCCAGGGATCGGGCCTAAACCTGTAGTCGGACATCCTTGAGGGGTCCCAGATTGCGAGAGGGTGCAGGCTGGGCTGAGGAACACCCACCTCGTGCATACATTTCATGCACTGGCCTCTAGTATATTTATAAAATGAGTATTCCATTTAAAAACAATGCCAGTTTCTACCTAATTATACATGTAATTTTTGGAGTCCTGTCTCTGAGTAGCACACTCTTAAGAACTTGGGAACACAGTACACTGTAGTATCTTAGAAGAGAGAACTTCGCTTTGCCACACTTGACTCACTCTCCGAATTCAAGCACTGAGAACAATGGAGTCTCTAACCTTGACTTATTAATTAATAACTTGATTAATAATTTGCAACATGTTACTGGGGCACTGCCCCACCACCCCAAAATTTGTGTCATTGAATATAGGTATAATGGGAAAAAGAAAGATAAGGAAGTGGAGGCTATTGATAGTGTTCATTTGTGGTAATTGACATGTGTCCAATAACCATCAATTATATAATTCTCACCACAACCAGGAAATATTCCTCCCAACTATTCTCATTTGATACTACTGCAAAAACTTAAGGCCATATTATTCGGTGGAAAGAGCATGAGCTTTAAAATTGCACATGTAAAATTGGGTTCAATTGTTGATTCTGCTATCAATTGTGATCCATGGCAAGTTTTTATTGGAGATTAGTGGGTGGGATCTAAGGCAAGTTATATTGCAGATTCAGATGCATTACAACGGAGATTGTAATATCTATCTTTGCTCAGCTTTAATAAGATTAAACGAGATAATATAGGTGATTGACATACTAAGTGCTCAATAAATGTAAGCTATGTTATATATTTTACCATCCATAATGTCTACCACAGGTTGAAAAGTGCTCATTGAAAACAAGACCTAATATATAACTGGAAATCTGTGTAATATCCTCCCAGTCCTGACCAAGCTTCTTCAACCACAAAAGTTAGAATTATAAAATGAAGTGGAGAAATTTTCTCTTTCTGACAAATGAATTATTTCAGAATCTAAAAATTCTTTGCCAAGCATTTAACTTTACTGTCTTGGTAAAACAGAAGTAGGAGTTGAGTTTTCTGGGAAAAGAAAAAAAAAGGAAAAGGAAAAGATTTTTCCTTATGCTTGTGAGCCATTGAAATAGTCACAGATAAAACCGCTGGAAATTTCAGAATTCTGTATTTTGACACCCTCTCTTAAATTTCTTCATATTAATTGTAATGCTTAAATGGCACCTTTAAATGCTTAAAAGTGGACAGAAAGAGCAGTGGCTCTTACTTTGTTTTTGGCTCAGAAAATAGAACATAAAGTCTTAGGGGTTGAGGTGTGCCATGCCTCTGTAAAATGCTACCCTTTTACGAATACATTTTTATTCCATGGTGCTCAGATTCATGGCGCCGGGACTTTCAGCGTTGTCTGTCTTCCCCAGGATCAACAATGCATGAGTCAGCTCACCCTTGTTCTGCCAAGATAGTAAAGCTGGGCTCTGGCAAGAACAAGAAATCCCATTGATGGAGGATTGTCTCTTCAAAAAGCAGTTCTTTATTCTAATTTATTTACTATAAAAAGTTTCAGAATTTTACTTGGAATATTGAGATTTACAGAGAAATGAACAAAGATGGTGTTTCTAGTATCTCAGAGAACCCCTATCATGAAATTTTCTTATTCCTATGTTGACTCAGGAACATTCAGGAAAGGATATAAGGGAATACAAAACACCATTACATTCGACCCCATCTCTTCAGGAGGAGTCACTGACAGAATGTTCCAGACAAATAAAGGTCTGTCTCTCATTGCTTAAGCGACAAAGTGCTTCCAACCACAGTGCATTTGGGTCCTTGTAAATGATCTGCAGAAAAAATGAGTGGATTAAGAAGCTTAGTATTTTTTAACTGGGGAAACCTGCATTAATCCCATATTTTACAGCTCAATCCAGAGCTCAGGGTTTAGTTTTGCAGAGGCCTCAGTGGCTGCTGTAGTGGGGGAAGAGGGAGTGGGAGTGAGAACGTGGCTGTGAATCCCTCCGGACTATACCCAAGGAGATCTAGTTCTATCTGCTTTAAATTTGTAGTTTCATGTAGCAAAAATGTCTGTCCAGTTTAGGAAGAAAAAATCTGTAAACATTTTATTAAATCATTTATACACCTCGTCTGATCAATTCATCTAGGCTTGTTATCGTTATATTTGACAATGTGATTACGTCCTTCAGACAAGTAGTATGAGCTCACTTGAAATGTAATAACATGGACAGGGCCCTGCAAGAAGACCAACATCTTCTTCCTCTCTGCTTGTGCCTAGAAGGTGCAATTTAAGGCATCATAATGCCAGATAATAGTACCTAAGTGACTCTTATAATGACCAGCAGAACACTCTCCTTTTTAAAAAACATATTTTTATTGATTTTAGAGAGGAAGGAACAGGGAGAGAGAGATAGAAAAATCCATAATGAGAGAGAATCATTGATTGGCTGCCTCCTGCACATCCCCTACTGGGGATCCAGCCCACAACCCAGGCATGTGCCCTTGACTGGAATCGAACCCCAGAGCCTTTCAAGTCCGCAGGCCGACGCTCTATCCATTGAGCCAAATCAGCCAGGGCAGAACACTATCTCTTAAAAGATATTTGAGATGATTTTTTGAGAATGCACTTCTGTATTTTTCAAGAGATATTACGTTTGTGAGATAGCTTCTCTAAGATCCAGGTTAAATTAGAGTATCTTTCTATGCAGATGTGGTGGCCTGTATTTGCTTAGCTTAATCATTCAAACTTGAAAATCATCATTCCATCTTATCAATTTATTTTGATCGAAGAACTGATGTTTCTGCATTCATAGCATCAGCTCATGGTAATTTCAGCTTTATCTTTTAATGTCTAAGGATAAGCAAATTGATTTTGGTAGAAACACTTCCAAGACTTACAGAGTTTGTCGCAATGTTATACGAAATGATTTCCTTATTAATTAAAAAATGCATTATGGAAATTTTGAAATAAACATATAGTAGTTAAATTAGCCTCTTGAAGTCTAAGCTGTAATATCCATGCTTAAAAAATAATATGTGTAAGTTTAATATATAGAAAGCTCTGTTTTATTTTAAAATTTTTGTTATTCTTCCTACATTACAAACCTGTGAGCTCACCTGGAGGGTCTGTTTCTAATCTGCAGCGGACCGAGGTCCTGATGAAGATTACTAACAATGTTTTAGTACATTCATTCCACTGAAGGAATGATTCTAGACATAAAACAGTGCTCTGCCTCCTTATTTCCTTGCTTTATTCTATATCAGATTTGTCAGGCATATAAAATATCAAATTACTAAATGCTAATTCTATTAGAGTTTTATGCAGCTCATGTGTACAAATGTTCTATGTCTTATTAAAGGCAGCATAAAAGAAAGATTTTAAGAATTTGGGTATGAAGCAATTTTCTGCTTCATAAAATACAGTTAGTGTCAACTTATGTTAACAGAAACATTCTTGGTTATGTAGTATTTTTCTTCAGATTTGCTTTTAATGAAACTGACAGTATTTCAGAGCATATCCCTTTAACCCAGATAGAAAAATATTTATAGCAAAAGCAATATAAGCATATGTAGAGTGGATATGTAGACCTGACTTTTCATGTTACTCTTTCTTTCAGCTCACAAGACCCAATTCAACACCTCATTTTTTTTTTAATATATTTTATTGATTTTTTACAGAGAGGAAGGGAGAGAGATAGAGAGTTAGAAACATCGATGAGAGAGAAACATCGATCAGCTGCCTCCTGCACATCTCCTACTGGGGATATGCCCGCAACCCAGGTACATGCCCTTGACCGGAATCGAACCTGGGACCTTTCAGTCCGCAGGCCGACGCTCTATCCACTGAGCCAAACCGGTTTCGGCTCATTTTTTTTTTTTTTTTACTATTCTTTACAAACACTATTATATCAGTATGACCTGATCATTCACTTATTATCTAATGTTTCCTTAGGTGATGTTCATTAAAATTGTCTCATTTATTCCAATGTCACTGTTTACTTCATGAAACCTCTAAAAAATAGTCAATATTTTCTGCCAAAAGCATTTTTTATGAAACATATTTTATTTTTCTCACTACTCAACATATTTGTTATATGTTTTCATTGATCTGGAAAACATTTCCTGTAAAAGACCAGATAGTAAATATGTCAGGTTGTGGGCCATATGGTGTCTGTCACAGGAATTCCATTATAGAGAATAATTGAACTAATCTAGAAATTCTAGCACTGCCTTAAGTTTTAACCACAAAAGCGGTTAAAACTTAGACAATAGTTGGGTTCCCCAGAATGATGTCAGGGAGGGAGATCACTACACTTTTGAGAGAGAACAAAATGGGATACTGGTCTGTCCTGAGGAAACTAAGCATGGCCTGGAGGGGATGAATCTAATTCTCACACTACACAGACATTTCTGTTCACAGAGTCTGTGTTCGACGTCATAAGCTTTCCAGTCACGTGTCCCTGTGTATTTATCACCCACCACGTACGCATTCTTGTTCACTGTGTTCTTTTAGGCAATCTAGGTTTAAGCTTACACACTAAAATCTCAGTGCCTTCTGAAGTATCTCATGCCCAGTCCTCAAGAATTGTTTTATTTCTCATAAGCTGAGTGCATGGGTCTGAGGAGGGTTCTCTCAGATGTCTGTTTATGATCCATCTTTTGACATATGAGTAGAAAACAACACAGAGGTGAGTGATTGATACAGCACCTATACAAAATAAAAATTTCTTTGTACACCATTTTTGCTGCATTTAATAGCCCCCCCCCCCATGAGAATCCTAACTATGTGCAACTTTTATTAGTTTCTCCAATTCATGGTTTTTCTTTTTTCAAGAAGATTCTATCTTGCCAGCCATGCACTTTGCATGAATATAACCTTAATTGTAACAAATAATTCAAATAAGTTTTGAATGGATGTTAATGTAAATAAGCCAATAAAACCCTTTTAGTAGGCAAGGGAGTAGCCTCTTTCCTTACTTGATGGATTGGTGACCAGCATATATATGCACACTTGTTAAGCTGTAAGTGCTATAAGACGAGGCATAGAAGACTAATGAAGAATTTTCAACCCTAGCATTTATTTTGTTTTTCATCTTTCCAATCATCCATAGTTCAAAACCTTCTTATTTTAAATCCTGGCTCCACAAGTTACTAGTTTCATGACCTTGGCTAAGCTTCTCAACCTTCTTAATTCTCATTTACTTAATCTATAAAACAGGATCCTAACACTTGCCTCTTAATGCAATTGCAAGGACTGAATGAGATAATAGAATTAAAAGACTTCAGTGGGAGTAAAATATTTTGTGCGATGCCTGGCGCATAAAAGGTAGCTATTATAAGTATTTCAATATCTACATATGCAAGGCATCCTTCCTTTAAAACAACTATCATATCCTTTCTTTCAAAGCTCATGCAATATAGCAGCAGCAACAGGAAATTTGGACAAGCAAAAATACACCTGTGCTAGCGGAGTGCAGAGGAGAGAGAGATTAACTCCGATCAGGACACAGATCAATATAGAGGTCTTCTCTGGTGGTTGAAAGACATTATTTAGGAATATAAAATCTGTGTATTATTAGGAGAGCCTATCATTAGAAACGGCTGGAGCCAAGGTCATGTTATTGGAGAGAATAGCTCCCCCTTGACTATGAATTATCATTGAAGGTCAAATTCAAGAGCTGAGGTGAAAGAAAAAGTGTCTCTCTAGGAAGGAGAAATAAATGTTTCACTAATTTCAATTCTGTCAATCCATTTTATATCCCAGAAAAGGAAAAACTGGCTGCTAATCTTCGTTCAAACAGAAAATCTTTATTTTTATCCTGGAATACCTTCTTTGTTTCTCCTAGTAACATATACCAGGTTGGTTAGATGGCCTTTAAGTTACATAAAAAGACAGCTAGGTGTTCTTAGAACTAAAGAAATAACAGGATTATTTTATGCATTGCTAAATTACTGGGTTTCTCGAACTTTTTCATGAATGACAATTCCTTTCATAAGGTTTCTTTAAAACTCTGGGCAGGCATTTTTAATGGCTGTAACTCTGACTTAGGACTTGTCAGAAAATAAATTCTTTAGCATTTACAAATTTAATCAAAACCTTAAGTAGTATGTTCATATTAAGAAATATGCAATAGTTGCCCTAGCTGGTTTGGCTCAGTGGATAGAGCTTCAGCCTGTGGACTGTAGGGTCCTGGGTTCGATTCCAGGCAAGGGTACATGCCAGGGTTGTGGGCTTGATCCCCATTAGGGGGCGTGCAGGAGGCAGCCGATCAAAGACTCTCTCATCATTGATGTTTCCATCTCTCTCTCCCTCTCCCTCTCCCTCTCCTTCTCCCTCTCCCTCTCCCTTCCTCTCTGAAATCAATAAAAATATATTTAAAAAAAGAAATATGCAATAGTAATATTTCATCTTTTCTTAGAGATAGATTTTAGCAGAAAATAAAAAGAATCTGAAGCTATCCCAATGACATTTGTATTTTCCTACATAAGTATTAATCAAGATTGCTTGAGTATGAACATATTGTATTTTGAATGTCTTTCTATATTTTTGATATTAGAATTCCAGCAAAACAAATAATTAAACCGTAAACTACTTTTATTAAGTGTTCTCTTTTATTTATTACAATGTCAGTCTTTTTCAAAATAAGACAGTTAACCTGAGGTTTTTTAATACTTACTACTCATATTATTTCTTTTATAGAATCCAACTAAATTTTTATTTCCTTGTCCTTTAAGTATCACATTTTTTTTCATAATAATTTAGCACCTACTGTTTTTAAATTAAACAAATTCAGTTTCATTCTTGGACAATTTAACTTTTAATTATTTCCAAGGGAATCTACTACTAGTATAAGCAAGGTAAGGGAATGGAATATTTAATATAGCACTAAAATGCTTCATTTTTAGAGACTTATATATGTTTGTTGGATTGCATTTATTGAAAATTCCGGTTTTATAAATTATAACTATATTAAATGTGGCTACCACAGCTGGTTAACACTTAAGCAAAATTTTACAATCATTTGGATAATCTTGAAATAGCATCTATAAAAAGTGGTGATGCTAAATAATTCTACAGATTTTATCTTTACTTTGCCAGCTGGTGCTCAAAGGAAAGCAAACCCAGCATTCCGAGACTGGGAGCATCAGGCTACTTAGAAGAATGCCTTGGTGTTTCAGGTGGTACTTTGTTATCAGGACTCTTGGCTCAAGCATCTGTGGCTGTAGAGTTTGGATAAAAGAAAGCTGGTTCCTAGTCTGAATTCACAGCTGTCCTGACTGATGGCCAGTGGACAAAAGGAAACACATAAAAATGTAAAGTAGATAGTCAGACAGATGGAAAGACTGACAGGCAGATAGATAGATAAAAACACACAGTTCAATGCCACTTATAATTAATTTATTTTTTAAAAATATATTTTTAGTGATGAGAGAGAGAGAGAGAAAAAGAGAGAGAGAGAGAGAGAGAGAGAGAGAGAGAGAGAGAGAGAGAGAGAGAGAGAGAGAATGAATGAGGGAGGGAAACATTAATCAGATGTCTCCTGCACCCACCCAATGGAGGACCTAACCTGAAACCTGGGCATGTGCCCTGACCATGAATAGAAATGGCCCTTTAGATGCATGGGATGACACTCAACCAACTGAGCACACGGGCCAGGGCTCGATATTATTTTTTAAAAAGAAAAGAATTACATGTGTTTTATATTCAAAAGGCTAGTAAATCAAGCACCAGCTTTCCAGAGGAAAGAGATGTCACCTATATTTTCAGCATTGATCATTTTCGAAAGTTCTTTAACAGTAGAATTTTCTAAAAGAGTTACTCATATTTTCCTAATATACATTAACATATATACTTATTTCTTTCTCTTAAAAATATGTTTATTGATTGATTAAGTGTAGGTTCTGTGGCCATGTGGTAAAACTTCACTCTATAGAAGGGACTATAAAGAAATAGTAATATACCTCTCTATGCCAATTTCTAACTCATGCAGTTCCCCAAAGGTGAGCCCTTGTTACTAGTTACCTATGTATCTTTTCAAAAGTATTCTCAATGTTGAAATATACTTCATAATGCTTCCATGTAATGGGAAAATAATATCATACTTCATTTTACTGTTATAACTTATTCACACACAAAATAATCATTATATTTTTGTTAAAACTAGGCTTGGAATACTCAAAAGGAAGGAAAAAAAATACCTTTAATTTTGTATCCTTAAAAGACCATTTGTGTATGCTATATTTCAGGACAAGCTAAAAATAAGATTATTTAAATTTGAAAGGATTCTAAAGGGTCTTGCACTAAAATATTTCAACTTCAATTCACCTCATAAGCATAGCATGTCAAAAACAAGGCTGTATGGTATTTCTAGAAATAACTTGGTCCCTTTAAAAGAATGAATTTCCACTTTGGTAGCAGTCATTTAATAAAAATTCATAAATCAAAGACATTCCAAAAACTTTAATTACCAAACAATGTTCTAAAATCTTCTGATTTATTATATATACAAAGACTTCTTGCTTTCTTTTATTAAGTCCTATTTCATTAACGTCAAATAGAATTTTAACAACAAATTTTTTTTTCTTTAGATGTTTTTTCTATAGTATTTCTCGATCCCAAAGTACCAATAAGTGTTTCCACTAATGTTGGGAGGATTACTGAATCTGACTCCCTTGGTGAGCTGCAGAGAAATTTGCATTTTAAGAAGCTCCTGTGACAATTCTTAACTGTTAATATTTGAGGACTCTAAAAGATGGGGCCACTCAGATTTCAAGAAAATAAAAATCAAATATATTTAGAGACATGTATGTCACATTTTAGAATATAGAGTCAAAGAGCTTTAATTTGTTTGTTCATGATAGGTCAGTAAATTATTGGCTGTGCCACTAGTCTTTAGACATCCAGTCTATTCCACGTCAGACAACAAAATATTACCTCCTCTCTAGTTGTGTCCCATATGCACCCCCACTTGGGATCAAACCAGCAACCTGGTTTAACAACAACAAATAAACAAACAAACAAACAAATAAATGTGTTGTATCTAATATTTTATCAAGGACATACTTTCTATCAAAGCCACAAAAATAGATTTTGTTAGACTTATAAGTAGCTTCATATTTTGTACTTAAACCTGACATTCAATTAATATATGAATATTTTTCCTATCAAAATATTACTAATCAGTAATTCTGATAAGTAAATGGAAGTAATTTCAACTTGAAAAAAGGTCGGCATATTGGAATATCAATCAATAAAAGTTTATTTAAAAATTTTAAATGTGATGAGTTTTCAATATCTATCTGAAAGTAGGTGCATTTCCAAGCAGAGCTTTATGTTAGCCCAAACCATTGAAATAAGCCTAAGGTTATAATTAGTTTTGGATCAAGGTTCCTACTAGATTTCTTAAATGGCTTCTATTTGATTATTAAGCCTGGACTTCAGGTCTTATTACCAAAGCCAATAGATTCCCTTATATGAAAAGATCATGTTAATGAAGTACAAATAGCTTCAAATATGATGTCAAAAGGGTTACAGGCTATGGCTTTGTCTGGGATATAAAAGGTACATTTACGTAATTGCAATTATACTGACTCTAACTATTGACTTACCTTAATTAAAAAAATTATAGCCTTGGGCATATATTCCAAGAACATATGATTTGTCATTCAATAGTTGTGGGTTTCTGATCATCACCTTTCAATCTCAGAATCTTGAGACTAAACTAAGACTTACATCTAGATCAGGCCAACAGAATGCTCTCCACGGCCCTTTAAGGATTACAGTGGAGGTGCACCTTAGTTGAGGCTAGATATTGAGTTGAGTAAGTAGATGAAAATCATACTGTGACAAAATATGCTTGAAATTCCCTTAGTGCAGCCCTCTCAGGAACCTGACACGCCGTCTTTTGATAAAACGAGTTCCTTCTGCAATGTCAGAATGGACTGTGGGGTTTGGGGTTGACCCTCCATGAAGTTGTTGGTATGAAAAATACCCACTGTGTCTTTAAACACTAGAGTCAAACTGAATGCTGTAAAATGTGCCACTGTTAAAGGAGTACACATGACCAAGACCAAAGGAGGAAAGTATATTTAAGTCTCATTGTTGTTTTTCAGGAGCAAAAGATTACTGATTGGGGATCAGCTGCACTATTTAAATTTTCTCTCCCCATTCTCTCTCCTCCCAAACTTACATAGCTTAATTTCTGTAAGTTAAATACACGTACAATGATATGCATACATTCTAATTTTAAAATCTAGCAGTGATTATATAAAAAGGATTTCTATGTTAATTAACTTAGGTTTATGATACATTTCCTATTATTAATGAATTATTATTAGCCAGTATTTGACTTAGACATTTTCAAAATTTTAAAAATATGTCACATGTGATACTTTCTATTTCTCTTGTTGTTACAGCAAAGAAATCCAATTCATTCACTGGAAAACAACAGTCACTGCCAAGGTGGCTCAGTGAAATGCAATTGAAATAACAGGTTGAAAAAATATACAGCAGTTGTCTGGAAACATCTTTCCCTCCTTCCATATTCCTTCTAAAGTAAATATGTCATAGGACTTTTCTATAAATAAAGGTATTTACCATTAGTAGGGGTTTGCCAATTGTATTTATTCTTTTAATGGGAAGAAAAATAGAATGTATTTATTCACAAATTTTTACTCATACCAGTCTTATTACTTTGATTGGATCTAGGTAAATATAAGGTGGAAAAGGCACCAAGAGTCTAACTCCCCAGTGTTCAACATGCCTAATTATAAATGTTGACCTTTTATACCAGGCATCAGCTTGGTTCTTTCTATAATCATTTGGTTGACATTGACAAAGCCAATGTCAGTAATTAAAATTCTCAGGAAAATAGAAACTTCTGGCCGCAATTATCTGCATAATTCAGTCCAGCTTGTATATGCTGGATTCCTATATTAGCCCAGACACTGTGTTGGGTGCTGTGGAGGACACTAAAATAAGTAAGACTGCATTTCTACCCTTTGAAGAATTTATGTTTTGTTATTTCTTCTTGATGCCTGCTTTTATCTTCAAATCCATGTGGCAAAAATTCAAGTCATACGAATGAGACTTACTGAAAAGTAATACTCATTCTCATGCCTGTTCCAGCTCACTATAGTTTCCCCAAAGACAAACGCTGTCATCATTCTCATATGTATCTTTTCTCTGTTGATAGAAACATCATGTATGTAATGGAAAATCAGCACCACCCACAGTATGCCATGCCATGAGCTAGTTCCTGGATTCTCTCTTATTTTCAATTTACACTCCTTTCATGGATGATCTCATTTAGTTCCATGAATTTAAATATAGTTTATATATCTGAACCTCTATACATAACTGTTCCTGGAATTTTTGACTTATCTGTCCCCATCTACTCAACATTTCCACTAAAAACCTGCTAGGTATCTCAAACTGAACATGTCCCCAACCAAACTCTATTTCTCCCTGCCCTAGTCTCTATTTCTTGTGTCATCTTACCTAGGCTCAAAAAACAAGTGCCAGCATCTACCAAATTGCTCAAACCAAAAACTAGGGAGTATTCTTGATCCTTATCTTTTCCTCTCCATTCACTTCTAATCCATTAATAAGTAACTTGTCTCCTTTCAAAAAACACCTCATATTAATTCATTTCTCCTGACTCCCCATAAGTATCATCCTTGTTTAGGTTTCAATCATACTTCCTGTAGACTACTGTACACACTTTTTATTCTTTTCCTTTTAATTATTAACCCCCTAAAAAAACACAGAAAACCCCCAAAAAACCAAACTCAGAAAAAAAATAAGAGAGCCCTGGCCAGTGTGGCTCAGTGGACAGAGTGGACCTGAGGACTGAAGGTTTGATTCTAGTCAAGGGCACGTACTTCAGTTGCAAGCTCGATCTGATCCCTGGTCCTAGTTAGGGTGCGTGCTGGAGGCAACCAGTTGATGTATCTATCAGAACGATGTTCCTTTCTTGTCTCTCCCTCTCCCTTTCACTCTCTCTCAAAAAAATAGTCAATGAAAAAATATCTTTGGGTGAGGATTAACAAAACAAACAAATATACCTTGAATGCATGCATGTGCGTACACACACACACACACACACACACACACACAAACGACAAAAACACAGACACAATTTTCCTTGGAGCAGCCAGAGTTGCATTTTAAAAATATAATGAAATCACATCATGCCTCTGCTTAGGTTCTTCTATAATCTAAAGTGTTCCTGTCACCCTGATAATAAAACCTTTGCTGACTTCAAAGCTGTTTATATCTGATTAGGGACTCAGTGCACGAATTTGTGCACTTTGAAAGGAACTGTAGGCCATGAGGCTGTGGTGGGCACAGGGGAGGGTCTCGGCCCATCCTCTGTGTCCCTGCATGGCCCCTGGTCCCCTGTCTGCTGGCAGCCCCACTCCTGCCGCTGAAGCTCCCACATGCTGAGGGCACCTGGCCCCGCCTGCACCCACTGATGGCACGGAGTGACTGGGGCCAGCGCCAACAGCGGGTGAGAGCAGGGCTGGTGCTGTCAGTGGGTGTGAGTGGTGGCTGCTGCCCCGATTGCCCCTCAGGAACAGGGAGAGGTGGGGAAGCCCTCAGGAGCTATCAGGACCAGTAGCTGCTGCTCACACCCACTGATAGTAGAGCAATTGGGACCAGCACTTGGTGCCAGCAGCAGGTGCGAGCAGTGGGAAGGACTGCAGCATGAGGTAGCAAAGAATTTTCAGTAACCGCCAGAGGGTGGCCCTGATGACAGCGACCAGTGCCCCGCCTTGGTTCTGGCGCCCCTGCTCACCTGCTCCACCATCCCACCACAGCCAACACCCACCATGTTCCGTGCTCTGCCATCTGTTGCCGACGCCCGCCATGTTCCGCACATGCCCCCTGGTGTTAGCGCACATCATAATGACCGATTGTTCAGTTGTTCTGCTGTTCGGTCTATTTGCATATTAGCCTTTTATTATATAGGATACTTTGCTACTTTCTGATCTCATCTGATACCATTCATGCTCACCCCTCAATGCTCCGAACTCACTGCACCTTTTTCTTTCTCCCAGATCAAGCCTGAGCCCATTGTAGGACCATTGCACTTGGCAGTCCCTTTGAAACACTCTTTGCCTTCACCTTAGTGTAGCTAGTTCCCTATCATTCAGATCTAAGTTTAATTTTCGTTTCCTCCAAGAAGCCTTTCCTGGCCACTCAGTTGAAAGCAACTACTGGCTCTTTTACATTCAATAGCTCAATCATCATCAATTGATATTTTTGTTTAATTATTAATTCATTTGTTTTCCAGCTTAATAAGCTAAACTCTAAGGCCCTATGAGAGCTTTGGCTCTGATTAATATCTGGTTATTGTTATAACTACCTTGATGTTAAGACTAGTGTGGAAAGCATTCAGTAACTTTTTTAAGTAAGTGAATGAGTGAATGACTACTTTAAGAAACAAAATACATTTTCTTTTTTTAAAAAATATATTTTATTGATTGTTTACAGAGAGGAAGGGAGAGAGATAGAGAGTCAGAAACATCAATGAGAGAGAAACATCGATCAGCTGCCTCCTGCACATCCCCCACCGGGGTGTGCCCGCAACCCAGGTACATGCCCCTGATCAGAATCGAACCTGGGACCTTTCAGTCCCCAGGCCGACGCTCTATCCACTGAGCCAAACCGGTTTCGGCCCAAAATACATTTTCAATTTAAAAATAAACTTTTGGAGGATGATGGCTGATGAAACCAAGGTCTCTCAAAAAAGTAAAGGTTGCTTAGGATGATACCAACAAGTAAACTGTTATTCTTATCAATTTTGCTATATTGTCCATTACATTGCCCTGCTTACTTTTTTGCCATAACATTCATTCTTACTAAGTATATTTTCTGCATATCTATTTGATTAAAATCTATCTCCCAATACCACAAATGTAAGCTTTGAGGGAAGTGATTTTTTTCTTGTTTGCTCATCGCTGAATCTACAATCTAGGATTGTAACTCCAACATAGAGACACGAAAATTGTTTTGTTAAATGAGTGAAGATATAAGGTGTAATTGAAAGTGGTTGATTCAGGTCCTCTCAATTTGCAGTGAATAAATAAAAGCATCTTTACCTAGAAGTAGTGGGCCATCTATTCTAGGTAAACACTTTTGATGGTGTTCTGTATATGTCCCTATGACCCAGTTTCCTTTGTACTTTGGGTAAGCCATTACAAACATTCTACCTTAGTTTTTTGCTCCCTGAAGAATAAGAACTAAAGGAAATAAACAAACCAATTGAACTTATCTTCTTAAAGCAAGCCCATCTTGAGAGTTTCAGTAATCACTATCAACTGATTATTATTCAGGGATAAATGAGAACAAAGGAGAATATAAGAAGGATGAAAGGAAAATCTGTGAGGTATCTTTTGTGCTGCTAAGACCTCTCTTGTTTATATGAATTTGTTAATAAAAGCTCTAAAGACTGGGGAAATGCTTCCAGGCAGCAAAAGCCAAGTTTTGAAGCTCACAGGTCAAAGGAGAAATTAATAAAAGGCAGTGGGGAAATTAAGTTAAACAAAGGTGCAATGAGCCAGAGTTAAACCAATTAATTAGGCACGTTTTATTTTGTATATAACTGGGTTGCTGAAGAACTAAAAATAAACCCTAGATTTTAAACCAGAGTTTGGTATTCAACAAAACATTAAGTGGTAACATGCAGAAAACTCATACCTTTTTTTTTAGTAGTATTATTTGATGAGTTCCTTCATCATTCATATGCTTCACCAGGGACCTTTGTTTTTTGCTATTATTTGTGAAAAAAACTATGCTTTCAATAACATACAATAGTCTTATGTTTTGCTTGAGTCTCTTCTGCATTCTTTTATGCCTATAAAAACTTTATCACTTTTGTGCAATATCAATTATAAAAATATTGATTTTTCAGCAGTATGTCTACCATTTCTCAGGCTGTGAAGAAGATTAACTTATACCTGACACCTGGCAGGTGTGAGGCAGAACCGGTCAGATGTCAAAACCACAGACAAGGCCGTCACACCGATTAAGCTTCAGTTCTGAACTTAACACTTTAGAGCAATGAGATCCTGCACAGATAACTTAGCTTCAGTTTCCTCCACTGTAAAAATGCTGCACAATTTAAATACATTTGCAAATTCCTTGGCACAATGACTGGCAGAGAAATCTCTCAATTCAATGAAAATATTAATAGTACAGAGCAGTTTCCAATTTGTGGATGTCATCTTATTGCCAAAATTGCTTGTTTGGAACTTGAAACATATATTTCCACCAACAGGATGTTTTAAAACCATAATGAAATGGTTAGCAGAATGTAGGTTTATAGACTAATGTCCCAAACCTTCAATTACCAAAACATTATTTCAGTCCAGAATTTTCCTAATAGTACTCTGGCTGGGTGGCAACCTTGACCTGGTTTTTCCTTGACTTTCCTGGTTTCCGCATTGCAAGCCCCTAATCCTGGAAAGCCCTTTAATCCCAGATAAATCTAATCATTTCTTCACTTGGGACCGAATCACCATTCATTCATTGACTCATTCATCTATTTTTCTGCAGCACCAGGTACATTCTTAGGTGCTGTAGGTAAAAGGGCAAAACATGCTTAATAAACCCAGAGCCCATGAAGGAGCCTGACGAATGAACAGCTAAATGCTAATGATGAAAGTGTGTCCAGGACGCCAGGGAGACACAGGGGCTGACCATTTCACACAAACTTGTGGTTTAGGGAGACTTCTCAGAGGAGCTGGTCACTAAACTGGAATTTGAATTAGATACACACCCCCAAACCAGAGATTTCTACTTCATTCTTTTGGGCATTTTTCATGTCTGAGCTCAGCATTACTTAAATATGCATATTAAAATGCCATCTCTTTAGATTCACTTTGATCATTATCTAAACAGATTTTGAATAATTTCTAACATGCATATAATTTTTGTGAAATGTCATCAAAATTATAAATATAAATAGCCACACACCCTTGATTTTATAGCAGTTCTTCCCACCCTGGAAATGCAGCTAGTTAAAATCTACTCTTAAGAACTCTAATTGCCTGCTTGCTTTTTCATTATTTGAAATCCATTGCCCAAAGGAAATTATTGGAACAACATGTTAAATTGAAAACAAAACATAAATTATAATAAATAATATGGTTCTATCCAGAATAATGTAGTGGTTGCCCCAAAGTTAGCAAGTTAAACATGTTTCCTAAAGCTTGTTATCAAAGAACTGGCATTCTACTCTTTATACTCCGATAACTTTTAAAATATTCCTGAACATGCCTCTATCATTACAGCAAATGCTGCAGCAAGATGATAAGACAGAGACAGCTTACAGCAGAAAACTCTGAGGCCACAGGCACTGACGAACAGCTTGAGGAATTGGTTCTCCACCGGAGGAAGAAGCAGATTTATCACAGACTCTGACGGTGAGAGGCGGACTTACTCTCACACAGACTAGACCTTACGCTCTGTGGGGGGCAGGGACCACGTCTATGTTATTCACGGATGCTTTCCCAGTGCTGGGGACAAAATTCATGCACAAATGGTTGAGTAAATACCAAAACATGTGTAAAGGTCTTCACTCTGTATTTCTAACAAATGATCATTCAGAATCTTCTAAGCTCTAAGGACTGAAAAATCCTCTTTACCATGCATGACAATCATAACCCTCCTTGACAAGTGAGGCAGCTTAAGTTTCAAAGTCAATCAGTTACAGCTCAGACCAAAGCCACCCATTCTATTGTGAAGACCAGTTGGTGTCACTCTCTTCCTCACCCTCAGACTACATGTCTCATCCTGGCTAGTAACCTTTGAAATATTTACAGTATTTTCTAAAAATATTCATGCTTGAGAATGAATTCTCCCTGTCATAGTAAAGATATCTAATACCATGCCTTCTGTAGAATATGGACCAAAAGCATCAATTTAAAGACTTTTCAATTGCAATCATCGGCTATCTTCAGCCCCATAGAGATTACAAATGCATGTCAGATAACAACCTTATTGACATGATGATTCTTGATAATTTTGAGCAACCAGGTAAAGGAAAAAACAAAAATTTCCATGTGTAAGCATTTTTTTAATGCTTTTTGGTCATGGCATTTTTTAACTACACACACGCTTGATAATCAACACACCTGGCACATTTAAAATTTAATGGAAGAGCAGAAGCAGCAAGTCTTTTTAAAATTCAAAATTTTTTTGTATTATTCTTGTTTACCTTTGAAGTTTACTACACCAACTGCAGTTGAAGCCAATCTGGGAGGATACACAGGGGCCGCAACCGTTGAACTGGAGGCACGCTAGGAAACAAGAGAGAATGCAGTCATCCAGACTAGTTGGGAGGATGGAGAAATCAACAATAATGATGGCTCAGTCAAAATAAAAACAAACCACCCATCCCTGTATTCATGCAAGATGCCTTTCCATGCCAAGCACCATGTTATTATTATTGGTGAAGAGACCAGATCGTCAAACTTGCAAATCATTTTCCCACCTAGCTGTGTTCAGATGTTAACTTACTAGGTAATGGGGTCATCTCCACAGCTGAAATGTTGGTAATTTTTGACATTTGTAACTCTACTCGGTGGTATTCATAAATTGTTCTTCTTCGAACATCTATAAAAACAAAAATGGGGGAAATCAACTTTCCACATTTCTTTACCTATAAAACAAGTGTTTTAATAATGAATGTAGAGCTATATACTTTTACCTGGTGCAGTTTTAAAAATAAAGATTTAAAATAGCAATCTCTCTGAAGAGATTGATTATTAAAAAACAAAACAAAACAAAAAAACAACCTAAAAATTATGTCCCCATGTATTCAGAAGTCTTTTTATCAGTAAAGTTAAAAATGATGCCGAAACCGGTTTGGCTCAGTGAATAGAGCGTTGGCCTGCGGACTGAAAGGTCCCAGGTTCGATTCCGGTCAAGGGCATGTACCTGGGTTGCGGGCACATCCCCAGTGGGAAATGTGCAGGAGGCAGCTGATCGATGTTTCTCTCTCATCGATGTTTCCAACTCTCTATCTCTCTCCCTTCCTCTCTGTAAAAAAATCAATAAAATATATTTTTTTAAAAAAATGATGATTAGGGTCTCAGATATCTCATGTTGATAGCTGGGCTCCAACTCATTGTCACTCAGAGCTTACCTAAGACAGTTTCTTGATAGATTTATTTAATTTGAAATATTTTAACATATGAAGTCAAGGAGGTAAGAAAACAGACAACATTTGACTGAAACTAATGCTAAAGTAAGTCCTTTAGGAATAGATAGAACATAAAATTTTTTTCACAGCCTAAATGAAGTTGTTTTTTGCCAAAATAAGAGTCTTACTGCTTTAAAGATTTAGAATAAATTCCTTTAATGAAAGGAAAAATAGAACATAAATCATTATAAAATCAGTATTGCTCTTTATTAAATATACAGTATCGCATCTAAGAAAGGTTAATTATTAATACTTATATTGCATTCAGGAATTTATAATATTGATCAGCATATCCAGAAGTGTCTCTGAGGAGATTTGACAAAAACTTTAATAATTAAAAATCAGATAATTATAAGCAAACATATTTTTTAAACAATAAAACTGTTTACAAAATATATTTAAAATACATTTTTAATAAAAAACCTGAGCCTTATACTGGTAAGCCTGCCTGAGTAGGTAAATTTCAACAGAAAAGTAATGTCATCAGCATTTTGTTTAGCTTTTGATATACTTATAATGACTGAAATGCATTTCCTGAATTCTGTCTTATCTGTCAGGGATTATTTGGGATGATTTAAGTTATTTTTTTAAGTATCACAATATCCAGTCTTGGGGAAGTAATATGTCATAGTGGTTAATAGCACATGGGACTGTCAAACAGTGTGTTCACTTCAAATCTCTGTGTTTCTACCTGGTATCTGTGTGATGTTGGGCTCCTTTGTGAGCCTCTTTGTGCCTCAGTCCCTCCATCTATAAAATAGCAATAATAGTACCTACATTATTGAGTTGCTTTGAGAGTTAAAATGAGATAATAAATGAAAAACTTAAAACAATCCTCTCATGCCCTAGCAGTTTGGCTCAGTGCATAGAGTGTCAGCCTGTGGACTGAAGGGTCCCAGGTTCGAGTCTCATTAAGGGCATGTACCTCAGTTGCAGGCTAGACCCCCAAGCGGGTGTGGGAAGCAACTAATTGGTATGTCTCCCTCATATTGATGTTGCTCTCCCTCTGTCTCTTCCTCTCCCTTCCACTCTCTCTAAAAATCTCAAACAATCTCTCTAACACCCAAACAAACAAAACAATCCCTTTCACATTGCAAGTGCTCAACAGTGTCTGTCTTCAGTATGGCCACCTGCATTGGCTACATGCTGCATATAGTGGTCTAAATTCTGTAGCTCTAACCTCACTGGAACCACACCAAGGCCTTGAAATCAGGCTTCTAAGAACTGTCTGCCATCTTACCTTAGACAGTGTTCAATTTTGATTAAAGTCAACAGACCCAACAATGGTCCCCTTTAGGACATAACGCAGAAATAGTGTGGTGACTCAAGAGAGCCAGTTGGCTTTTAGTGAAAATGTTTAGGAAATGTGGATGCACACACATCCAGGAGGGAAGTCAAACATCTATTTATACCCTTCATGTATCTCTACTTCTCTCTACTCATATCCTTCCACCCATTTCTGGTTATTCACCATGAAATTCTGCTCCAGAAGAGGAAGGGGCGGGTGTGGCCCCCAGATGAACTCTTCTGGGGCTAGGAGTGATTCTAGAGCCACTCACTGAATATATCTTCAGGCTTATCAGATTGGAAAACAATGTTTAGAACCCTTATCCAATTAATTTCTTTTTGGTGTAAATGAAAGATGCATATATACTTTTCAAAGTGTAAAATATATTGAACATTAGAGAAAATGCTGACTTCATGGTATTTAGTAAGGTTTCAAGGCACAGGAGTCATGTCTTTTCTTTTTTACTTTTTTTTTTTTAATCCTCACCCAAGGATATTTTTCCATTGATTTTTATTTTATTTATTTTAAATATATTTATTGATTGATTTCAGAGAAGAAGGAAGAGGGAGAGAGAGAGAGAGACATTGATGATGAGAGAGAACCATCGATCTGCTGCCTCCTGCACACCCCCCACCAGGGATCAAGCCCACAACCCAGGCATGTGCCCTTGGCCGGAATTGAACCCAGGACCCTTCGGTCCACAGGCCGACACTCTATCCACTGAGCAAAACTGGCCAGAGCTCCATTGATTTTTAGAGAGAGTGGAAGAGAGAAGGAAAGAGGGAGAAATACCGATGTGAGAGAAACACTTCAATTGGTTGCCTCCTGCATGCACCCTGACCAGGGCCCAGGCCCAGGAGGAGCCTGAAACTGAGATATATGCCCTTGACCAGAATCCAACCAAGGACCCTTCAGTCCACAGGCCGACACTATATCCACTGAGTCAAACCGGCTAGGACTTGCTTGTTTTTTTTTGTGGTTTTTTTTTTTTTTTTTTACTTTTAAGGCATATACAACATTACTCAGCCTCTGCCTTTGTCTAAAGAGGATGTTTTCCTAAATACTGCTTTACCCTGTATTGTGTTAAACAATTTACTCCTCAGAAATAAATAAATGGCATAGCTTTGCCACTGGGATGGAGGTTTTGAGTCTTCATACTAAAGTTTGCACAGTATCAGCCGTATTAGTAGATGCTTAAAATACTAGCTGTCTTTTCATTTCATATTATACTTTGAAGAGCTCAAACGACTAACATAAGGACTTGGAAGCCTCAGGGAGTTAATTATTGATCATATGCATATGGGTGAAGGGAACGAGTTCTGTCGAGTTCTATCGCCTGCTCAGACACCTCCCACTATGGGGAGGAGATTACCTTACCAAAACCAAAATTAATGAGAATAACTGAAATTTGATGACCTGCCAATTAATGACAGCGTCCAAATGGTCATTTCTATTGCATTTCAGAGATACCACTGTCAACGACAAGTAATTAGGAATCTATTTACTCATAGCTCCTGCCAATGCTAGGAGCTTTCATTTGATTCCAGGAATGTATTTAGCCCATGTGTCTTGTTTAGAAAGTCAGACAAAATAATGTTGTACCAAACATTCAGTCACGGCTTCTACTCTTTCGTACAACTTTACAAAATCAAGATCCACTGTAATGCCCATTAGGAGCTTTTAAAGTTGAAAAAAGAAAATAGATCTCTGAGCAGACTAACAGAATAAAGTTCAAGTTCAGCAATAAAAATCTTTAGGGGATATGATTCAGGGTGTAACTGCTGAATGACATTTTTAGAAATTCTGAGCGGTATCTGCGGGAGAAACAGAGTGATCGTATGGAAACACCAGGAATCCTTTCCAATGAATAGTCACTTTAGCCAAAATAAACACGTTTAATGAGCACACTGTGGCACGGTTAGCTATGATAAGTTTACTAACCTGCCTTGAAAGCTAACATTCACATAGAAAATGTATGAGTAATTTCCAAAACTGGCTGATTCTTACATTTAGATAAATATTATAATACTTTGCATTATCATGTAAAATATTTGCTAACATTTCCTTGTTTACGTGTTGCCAATGCTTAATGACTGGCCCAAATGATTATTTCTTATTTTCCATTCTAGTTCCAATTGAGTCTTCCACACACTATAATTTACTGAACACTCTTCAACGTCAATAGCATACATCCCACAATTACAATTTCATCCGCAGGACAAAGACTCAGAGGAAATTAAAACCAACACAGACTCTTGAGGAAAGAAGTGCACTGTTGCAGCAATTATAAGCTTCCCACACAAAAATGCAGTGCATTAAGAGAATTAGCTAGTTGTGGGTGTTAAATAAAGCACCTACAAATAGAAGAGGCTTTTGCCCCAAACTTTTAAAAAATATTTCCTCTATAGTTCTAATTCTATCAGATAGCCGTATAATGCAGCATCGGATAAGGCAACATAAAGTCTAGGTGACTATGAAGTGCTCATCTCAACCTCTCAGATGGTCCTCTCATCATTTCCTCACTGCTTCAGAGTTTCAGGGCACTGCGAAAACCTAATGGCCAGATTTCATAAGTTACTTGAGCATGCGTACAAAAAATCAGAAACTTTAAAAACAATCCTCGCTTTTGTTCTCCTTCCACATGTATTTACTAATGGCTTAAACAAGATGCATTTCTTGAACTCCTTCAGAAATCACTTTGCCCAAGTGTCAGGAAAGTAAGCGGTCCATGTGTTGTCACAGTGGGTCGGTGGGCTGTGGGCTGCAGGCCTGCCTGACGTCATGGCTCCCATCGGCTCAGGGACTCTTGCTCTGAACATGGGAGCTTCCACCAGGGGGACACATCCCTCCACTCCGAGACATGGGGAGATTGTGTAATGCACATTTGCAATGTTAACTTTTTTTTTTTTTGTAAGAGAAACAAAAATTGAGACTTTATTAAATAAAATTGGGTAAAACGCAGTACAATTTCTTTATTTTAAAACCAAGGTTTTGAAAACCTTTTAGTGTTAAGTCACTCAGAAGCTTGGCACTTAGATAAGAAAATGACCCCATATTTTTAAGAAACTAAATTTCCTATAGCACAATGCAATTGGAAAAATAAGCATGTGGACATGTTTATAAATGTAGGCAACCATATTAGTTATAAATAGAAATATTCTGTATTGTAGGGAAGTGTAAGTTAAAATAGAAATAATCATGTAACAGGAAAAAAGTTAGAAATAAATTTGAAGGCATATAAAAAGGGAAAAGTGGAAAATCTCCAAGGTCATAATTTAAAACAAAAATGGCAAATAACAACTTGAGAGAAAAATTCAGCTTAAATTATTTTTGAGAATTGTCTTGGCTACTTTCCTATGCCTTCCATAGGCTACCACAGAATGTAGTTTGGCAAAGTAGAGCTCAGTTCTTCTGAAAGAGTTTTTATTGGGCTGTATAAAATACTATGAAAGAAAATATTTTTCAGGTTTTTTCAAGATTATTTATTTCTTCCATAGTTTGTCAACTTCTTAAAAATGTTATTAATTGCTAAGTAATTACAATGCATGTGTTCTACCACCAAATCAAAACTACAAATTGTTTTCTATGGAGAAAATCTGTTACAATATACTGCTTATATTTAAAGTGGTATTATTTAATCACTAGAGGTCCGATGCATGAAATTCATGCAAGGGGCTCGACCTTCGCAGCCCCAGCTTCATTCTGCTGTTTGGTCTAATTAGCATATTAGCTCTTTACTATATAGGATATTTAAATTCAAAGGCCTTTTAAAAGGCAAAGATGTTAAATATGTTTATGTAAATATTATACTTGAAATTGAATATTTTATGTCTATGATTTATTGATACCCTGTCCAATAAAACAACTAGTTACATGTATCTCTTTAAATTCATTAAATCCAATTAAATATTTAATTTCCCTGTCTCACTAGCCACATTTCAGGAACACCATAGCTACAAAGTGAGATCACACTGGACAGTTCAGATTTAGATGATTTCATCAGTACAGAAATTTCTAATGAACAAAGGACTAGTCTGTGCTATTATTATTACTGTTTTTATTATTTTAATTTTAATTTTTGATAATTAAAGCTTAAGACATTTTGCATGGTAAAAAGCAAAATGTTCTTGTTTGTTGAGTTTTTTTTTCCAGTCTGTAAATGTAATTTTGGTCAAGTTCTTTGGAAAACTGCTGCCTGGTTTGTAACCTTATATAGTGTCCATATATGGCAAACTATATATATATATTATTATTATTCAAAGAGTTCACTGAACCTCTAAATGTTCAAAAATATATATTTGCTTTCCAAATTAGTTGTCAGTTTCATTTTTAAAAATGCCAATGTTTCTTATTGAACTTTGAATAATAATAACCAACAAAGCAAAGGCACATTGTAGCATGAACAAAGTCAAAGATTTAAAAATAGCTGATGCTGATGAGAAAGGCATTGATGTTTAAGAAAGAGCCAGGTAATATACTGCTGGTGAGAAGAATAAAGCAGAGTAGTGTAAGGGATTCAGAAATGGTATAACTTGTACTAGAACCATTCCAAATTAGGTCAGTTGGTTTCTAGTACAAGAATTGGGCATGTGCTAGAGTAACTTTCACATTACTAAAATGATACAGCCTTTGTATTTGTATGCTACATCTTCCTTATCCAGTCCTCTAGCGCAGGGCACTTTGGCTGTTTCCAACTCTTGGCCACAATGGAGTACTACACAGCCATAAGAAAGGATGAAAGAGTGTCTTTTATAACAACATGGATGGACCTTGAGAACATTATGCCAAGTGATAAGTCAAACAGAGAAAGCTAAGAACTATATAACTTAACTCATATGTGGAATATAAAACTGGAACTTACGTACACAAACAGCAGTGTGGTGGTTGCCAGAGGGAGGGGGGTGGGGGAAGAAAGGGGTCCTAGGATGAGGTGACAGGAGAAGATTTGACTTTGGGTGGTGGGCACCTGGTCCTATATACAGATTTTGTAAATTAGTAACCCACACACGGAACCTATATGTTCATGTAGACTAATGTCACCCCAACAAATTTAAAATAATGAAAAAAAATGATATAGTCTTAGGTTTCCAAGTAAAAGAATTGTAAAGGCACAAGTGGATTTTTCTTGCTGAAAATGTTATGCTCATTTAACTCGGAGGGTGGAGAAAAGGTGAGGCCTGATGGAGAAGGTCAGCTCCTGAGAGATTAAGATCGAAATTCAAAACGTTACATCGGAGGAGAGAGAAACAAACAAGTATGAATAGTACTAGCAAGAATTGTGTATTTATCCAAGACCTCTGCACACTGTGTAAAAGGATCTGAGAGGACATAAGCCAAGGATGAGAAAGAATTACTTAATGGAGCTGTTTAACAAAAATGATGGAAAGTGCACATGGCCTCTGAAAATATGCCAATGTCAAAACTTTCCGGTAATCAAAAGAATATTAGAGAAACAATGAGATATCATGTTCTGCTTAACAAATTTGAAAAGTTTAAAATTTATAATCGTATCTGAGAGCATTTGAGGAAATGGGCTATAATATAATGCTGGTCAGGGAGTAAATTAATACAGCCTTGATAGAAAGCAACGTGTCATAGAGTACATAAAAAGCCATTGGCATTCAATAGCTTTATACTCTTCTTTAAATTAAATTTGTTGCAGTGACATTGGTTAATAAGATCATATAAGCTTCAAGTGTACATTTTTATGATACAAAATCTGTATATTGATTGCACTGCATGCCCACCACCCAAAGTCAAATCATCTACTGTCACCATATATTAGGCCCTCTCACCCCCCACCATCCCCTACCCCCTCCCTTCTGGTAACCACCACATTGTTGTCCGTGTCCATGAGTTTCAGTTTTATACCCTACATATAAGTGAAATCATATGGTTCTCAGCTTTTTCTGACTTATTTCACTTAGCATAATATTCTCAAGATCCATCCAAGTTTTCACAAATGGCAGTATTTAGTATTTTCTTATGGCTGAGTAGTATTTCATTGTATATATGTATCACATCTTCTTTATCCAGTCCTCTACCACAGGACACTTTGATTGTTTCCATGTCTTGGCCACTGTGAATAATGCTGAATTGAACATAGGGGTGCATGTATCTTTGTGAGTATATAGTTTCTGGCAT
The DNA here is from genome assembly GCF_964212035.1 of Myotis nattereri. Lineage (NCBI taxonomy): Eukaryota > Metazoa > Chordata > Mammalia > Chiroptera > Vespertilionidae > Myotis > Myotis nattereri. Next base: position 135,414,924 of record NC_138075.1, on the reverse strand, counting down.
TTTGAGTAGATACCCAGAGGAGAGATTGCTGGGTCATCTGGTAACTCTATTTTTAATTTTTTGAACAACCACCGTACTGTTTTCTATAGTGGCTGTACCAGTCTACATTCCCACCAATTTATTGTTTCAGGTCTTATATTTAGGTTTTTGATACATTTTGAATTAAGGACAAAATGTAATCTAGTTTCATTCTCTTGCATGTGGCTTTCCAATGATCTGAGTACAATTTATTGAAAAGGCTTTCTTTTCTCCATTGGGTGTTTTTGACTCCTTTGTCGAAAATTATTTGCCCATATACACGTGGTTTTATTTTTGCGCTCTCAATTCTTTTCCATTGATTTGTGTGTCTGTTTTTCTGCAAAAGCCATGCTATTTTTCTGTTTTGTTTTGTTTTGTTTTTAATATATATTTTTATTGATTTCAGAGAGGAAGGAAGAGAGAGATAGAGGGGGAGAGAGATAGAGATAGATAGATAGATAGATGATAGATAGATAGATAGATAGATAGATAGATAGATAGATAGAATCAATGAGAGAGGATCATTGATTGGGTACCTCCAGCACGCCCCACACTGGAGACTGAGCCTGCAACCAGGGCATGTGCCCTGTCCAGGAATCGAACCATGACCTACTGGTTCATAGGTCAATGTTCAACCACTGAGCCCTGCCAGCCTGATCACCCCCAACTGCCCCTTGTGCCAGTGTGCTCACCCCCAACTGCCTCCCCTGCGAGCCTGCTCACCCCCAACTGCCCCCCTGCTACCCTGCTCGCCTGCACCTTTCCTCCCCACTGGCCTACTCGCCCCCAACTGCCCCCCTGCTGACCTGCTGACTCCAAACTGCCCCCCCCACTGTCCTGATCACCTCCAACTGACCCCCACTGATGGCCTGGTTCCCGCAACAGCCCCGCCCCCCACCAGCCTGATCACCCAAAATGCCCTCCCCTCTTGACCTCTAACTGCCTCTACTTCAGCCCCGCCACCACGGCTTTGTCCAGAAGAATGTCCAGAAGGTCTCTTGGAAGGTCTCCCAGTTTAATTAGCATATTACCCTTTTATTAGTATAGAGGCTTGGTGCATGGGTGGGGGTCAGCTGGTTTGCCCTGAAGGGTGTCCTAGATCAGGGTGGGGGTTCCCTTGGGGCATGGGGCAGCCTGGGTGAGGGGCCTGTGGTGGTTTGCAGGCCAGCCACACCCCCATGGGGTGAGAGTCCCCACTGGGGGTGTGTGGCCAGCCTGGGTGAGGGGCTGATGGCTGTTTGAAGGCTAGCCATGGCCCCTGGAGACCCAAGCTCCCAGCGCCATTTTTTCTTTTTTTTTTTCAGCGCCTCCTTGAGCGGAGGGAAGCAGGTATCTGGGATTTATTTATGTTCTATAATTGAAACTTTGTAGCCATGAGCAGAGGCCAGGGCTGGCCAGGGCAGGTGGGAAGCTTGGCTTCCTCTATCGCTGGGGGCAACCCAAGTGTCCTGCTCGCTCCAGCTCCTTGGCAGCCACCATGTTGGTTGGGTTAATTTGCATACTCGCTCCTGGTTGGCTGGTGGGCATGACTTGTGGGTGTAGTGGAGTGACACCAATTTGCATGTTTCTCTTTTATTAGTGTAGATTAACACAAAAAAGCAACCTACATGGCAAGCCAGTGTTGAGACAGATCACATAAATTATGAAACAAAAGAATTTGTTGCAGCGATTAATGACCACATTTTAGACAGGAACTTGGCAATGTATAAACAAAAAAATGTTTTGTATAAATTATGGGAAACACAGGTATTTATAGCATAATGCTAATTTAATTAGTGTGTGTGTGTGTGTGTATACTGTAAACAAAATATTAGATGCAGATACATTGAAACATTGCTATCTTTTTGCAGTAATAGATTTATAAGCAATTTAAATTTTCTTCTTTGCATTTTCTGTTACTTTACAAATTCTTCTGAATTAATGTGCACTATGCTTAACATCATAAATATATTTTTATACCCATATTTTTGTAATAAGTTACTAAAGTCATTGCATGCAGACCTGTTTTTCATCCCTGTACCTGTGGAGAATGAATTCACTGATCTTTTGGTTCTTTCTGTCTCTAAATTTCTATAAAATACTTTATGTAAATCAAAAGGTAATGCAGAGATGGGTACACACAGACAATAAGAAAACAAATGAATAAAAGAGGTTTAAGTCAGAAACAATGAGCTTCATTGAGAGGAAGTCAAGGAGTTTTTTAGTGGAAATCCCCTGTAGACCCACTCAGGAGTCCTTGGCCTAGGTGTGGTCATTTTAGCATCACTGTCTTTTTAACTTAATAATGTAGATGATGATGGATAGGTATTAGTACAAATATGTATACTGCTTACACTGTGCCAGGTACTGCATGCTATAGACACATTTCATTTTGTATTAAAAGACATTATAGAAATTAAATAAAATGCCTAAGGTCTCATGACCAGTAATCACACTTACAATGTTCCTTATGCTTTCTGGACTTTTAATTAAATTTTATTTTTTAAAATTTAAGGGTTAATTTCACCATAGACTTTTTTCATTCTGTTGAAGGAGCCAAGGAATTTCTCTTGTAACCTCAGAACTCCTTACTCATTTACTAACAATGCCTGAATCCCTTTGATATTTTAAACTATCAGACCACCTGACCTTCTGGGAAAGATAAATTATACTTAATTAATTATACTTGGAAGTTACATTAAAATCACTTACCATTTGGAAGCTTTTAAAAATGGAAAAACACCTTTTTTGTTCTTGATGATGTTATGAGGAAGGGGTGAGGGGAATCTTTATAATAAATAAATTAAGCTTACCTTATAGATTTTTGAATGCTTTACCAAACATTCACCAAATCTAATTAAAATGATATAGCAACTGTGGTCCCTCTGGGAAAATCGTTCTCAAAATTGTAACTTGTATTCCCATGTTGCCATGGCTAGATTAAGCCAAGGATCTAGATTCTATATCCTATGTAACCAAACTGAGTAAAAGAACAGAAAATTGATCTTATGAGAACCAAGTCTTACGTAATGGACCATGAAATGCAGAAGAAATGAAACCGCCTATTACTGAGGATAATGATCAGTTTTTCCCCTAAATTCACTCAGGAGAAGAAAAGAGGTAACAGAGATGGATATTTTAAATTCCCTATGAGGAAAACTCCTAATAACTAGGCTGTTAAATAAGGGAACATAATTTTGAAATTGACTTAAATATTTATCTAAATTCTGATTGCACAAATAAGTAACAAACAGATCTCTAGGAATCATCTTATTTTCTCAGGAAAAATAATACCTGCCTAACTTGTATTACACTAATCTTGGGTTAGCCTAATCTCTGCTGCAAATAAGTACACTATGTTGTTTTTTTAAAGCTGAGACTACAATGCAACCATATCTCTCTCCTCATACAGAAGTTCATGTAACAGACACTGTTACACTTTATCAATGTGGGAACAGATTTCAGAGGAGATTTAACAGTTTTATATTCCCGAAAAGATTTTAAAGTTGGACACATTTATTCCAGTATGTTTGCTGAAATATGGTCCCATCTAAAGGCAGGTATAAGTGGATTAGAAACTCAGAACTTTCATCCCTTTTTTGGCTAATTTTCTCAGTGAAGTCAACAAAAATGTGAATGTTGCTCCAGCATCAGCTTGCCTGAGGGAAGCTTTTCTCTGAAAGCGAAGCTTGAGTAATTTTTTTAGATGAATGCAGAGTCCCAAACTTGATACATAATATGCTCTAAAAATTCATGAGTTTTGCTAATTTGTTCAATAAAATTTATATTTGGGAAGAATATTTTTATCCCAAAAAACATAATAATTAACCTATTATATTATAACTAGAGGCCCAGTGCACAAAATTCATGCACTGGAGGGGTTTTTTTCCCTCAGCCCAGCCTGTACTCTCTCCAATCTGGGACCCCTTGGAAGATGTCCGACTGCCAATTTAGGCCCAATCCCACAGAGATCAGGCCTAAACCGGCAGTCGGACATCCCTCTCACAATTCGGGACTGCTGGCTCCCAACCACTTGCCAGCCTGCCTGCCTGATTGCCCCTAATCACTCCCCTGCCAGCCCAATCACCCCTAACTGCTCCCCTGCTGGCCTGATTGCCCCCAACTGCCCTCCCCTGAAGGCCTGGTTGCCCCAAACTGCCCTCCTCTGCTGGTCTGATTACCCACAACTGCCTCCCCTGATGCCATCTTTTGACCACATGGGGGTGGCCATTTTGTGCGAGAATTTGCATATTACCACTTTATTATATAGGACAAGGGATGCAAATTTGCATTTGGGGACAAATTAATAATTTATTTAAGTACAATTTTATCATGTCTAGCTTCTCACACAAACTTGAGTACTACATTATTAAAATTGTAAAATATTTCTTTTGCACTTTGGAGGGTATTTTTCTCTACACTATAATATATCAGAACATGTGTGATTTAAGATGGCTTCTGAAGAAGCTTCAAATAAAATTCTTTCTGGGGTGAAAAGAAACCACAAATAAACTAAAACTAGTGTTTCCTTTTACTCGTGCAATAATTGACTGGAGTCATGCTTTATTTAACCCTTCTGAAAAAAGAATGAGAGAACAATCCTCCAACAGGAGTCAAGGTTGGCTTTCCTGGACTCAGCTTCTGACTTAAGAGTTCAGTCAGAAGGTCTCCCTGTTGCCTACATGTGCTAATACATCCTTGCTTTGTTCACAGTACAGTTTTGTTTCTGGAAAATATGCCTTGGTTTGACAGTTCCCTTGAATACCACCTCCCACAAGTTCTGAGCTAACATGGAGAAACCGGCACAATTCATGCTCTTTCCCACGCAGAACTGCCATATATGAATGTCATTCTAAACTCTATTAGTAAAATAAACCCTATGATGTATCCAGCTTACACACTGCTCTGAAAAATCTAATTTCTACTCCATTTACTTTATATTAGTGAGAGATAGCATAATTAAAGAGAATCAGCTCACGTTAAGACCAAATAGCATAGATGTGTGTGATAATTTAAGTCTACCACTATCTATAATAATAAAAGTATAATATGCTAATTAGACCAGACGTCATTCTGGACAACCCTCTGGACAACCCTCTGGACAATCTTTTGAATGAAGCTGGGGCTGAGAGGGAAGCCTGGGTCCTGGGTGCCTGCTGGTGGCCAGAGGGAAGCTGGTGCCAGCAGCTGGGGGGAGGAAGGCCTACTCTTGCACAAATTTGTGCATTGGGCCTCTAGTCCTATATAATGAAAGGATAATATGCAGATTGACTCTAACGGTGGAATGACTAGAACGGTCACACAGCCAGTCACTGTGAGGTGCACTGACCACCTCTCGGTCCCTTTCCTTGACCGGCAGGCTCCCATCGCCTGATGGCGAATGGGGAACCAAGGGTAGGTGGCGGGGGATGCACACAGTGCCAGGACAAGGCCCCCGCTTTGCTGGTCACCGCACACACAGAGGGTGACCTGTGGCAGGGGTGGGGCCGGCGAGTGGGCGGGAACGGCCAACCTCTCAGTCTGTCCCCCAGGCCGGCAGGCTCCTATCGCCCAATGGCGAATGGGGAACCAGGGGTGGGCGGTGGCTGGGGGCAGGGCTGACTGCAGGCAGCCGGGGAAGATGGCCCTGATTGTAGTCCAGGCCTAAGGACCGTACCTGTACACGAGTTTCATGTGCCAGGCCTCTAGTCATAAAATAAAAGAAGAAAAAGAACTTTAAATAAAAGGAAAAGAAATGACCTAATCTTGAGATGTATTTTATTATCATCTCTTGCTTTATATAAGCACATCTAGGACACAAACGAACAAGCAGACACTTTTAGTATGAACATACCCAAGCATTCCTGAGGACTGTTCTTAAAATAGAGGAGGTTTTAAAAACATTAGTTTTCAGATGATGGCTAGTTACAGGATCAGACTACTACAAATAGCACTTACATTTTGAACTTCTAATATGATGAACAGCTGCCCAAAATAGCACATATGTTTTTATTCTACAAAAGGCAAAGTTGACTAGATAGGCAAAACTAATTTAGAAGAGAAAATATGTATCTTCTCTAATAGATATAATTCCATCAAAATTTTTATTTACCTAAATTTATATTTATGTTAAACATAAAATGACACAGAGCTCCACTTTTGCTGATATCATACACCTTTTAGTCAAATAATGTCTTTCTTTAATGTTTTTCTTGTTAATAAAAGAAATATATCTGTACAACCAAGCTAACCACCCCAAAGAATTCAAAATATGCAGGCTTGCCCTGACTATTTAATTTTACTTTACCTAAATTATTAGTGAAAGAGAGAGAGAGAGAGAGAGAGAGAGAGAGAGAGAACCTCAGTAAAAGTTATAAACCAAACAATATAATTAACAAGCAGCACTTATCTAAGTAATTGTATTGTTCAAAGAGTTAACATCTGCCCAAGTCAATTTCCTTTACATTTACCCCCACAGCAGGTTCAGACTTTGCAATTACCCTTCTTCTACATACTGGGAATTTGTTGGATCCTGTGGACAACGACAAATGCATCAGATAACCCCACTTTCACTGGGTGATTGGTTGAACTTATCTGCGTGACCAAAACAGGAATCTGAAAAAGCAAAAGCAGATTGCTATGTGTTAGCATTTAATTTCACCTTGCTTAGTAAATAAAATCAGGCAATGGAGATGAAGAACTACAGAGAGAACAACTGGAACATAAATCTGAATATGACAAACATTCCTAATATTTACAGTTTAAAAAAGCACACATTGAGAATATACTAAACAAAATACAGCATTATAAATGAGACAGACTATTGAACTCTATTTTTTTCTAGACTTAGAAGAGTCTAATAATAATGATTACTAACTTTATTATCATTTTTATAGGAATAAAAGTGGGAACGAAATCATATTCAAGAAATAAAAGGACTAGAGACAAAAAGAGAAGAATAAATGCACCCCAAAAATCTTTAAGTAGAATAAATAGGTTGTGGGCCATCTGTGAGTAATTCATTAAAGAAAGTATTAGATTGGACATTGTTTTATAAACTTTAACAAATGGTATAGCAATAAGAAGGGAACAAATAAACTGGAGAGAAGATGGTATATAAGAGCTGTTCTGCTCATTTTTGCCCTTGGCATCATAATATTTAAAAGGATCACTTTGTTGAAATTGACCAATTAAGAGAAAATTTTAATGTTTCTGAAATTATTTGAAACGTGTAAATGGAAGATGAGATTTTCCCTTTATTTACCAAATCACTCCTTTCTCAAACAATGGTATATTCCAATTTTATATCAGTATGTCCAGCATTAAAAATTATTCTGATATTTGGACAACAAAAACAAAACAAACCACAATTTCTGTTTCTAAGAGAGCATTTACTAAATTAAACTCTGATATACTGTATTTGCTTATTTACCAACCTATATTCAGTATCAATATATGAATCCCTTTTCCTAATGGGCATTATACTCAGTTTACTCAGCTTTATACTCCATGTGGTGGAGTTCTGCTATAAATGTAATTTACATTTAAGACAGATTACAGTTAAAGATGAAAAGACAAAAGGATGGATAAGCATAGAAAAAAATGTAAATTCAGGTTATACTTTGTATATCCTAATAGGACAAAGTCATAATTTTTAAGCAGTATTATTAACAGATGCCTGCCTAGAATAATTATTAAAGCTTCGCTACTGGCATTTGCCACTTGCCTTCATCCCGCAACATCTATGAGTGCAGCTTTCTTCTGCTAGGAGTGAAGTATTTTCCCAGATAATTCTGTGATAATTAGTGTATTTCTTTCCTTCTTTTTTATTGCAAGTCATTTTCTTTTTATTATTTAATTTGTATTGAATTTACTGGGGTGACATTGGTTAATAAAATTATATAGCTTCAGGTATACAATTCTATAATACATCATCTGTATATTGTATTATGTGTTCACCACCCCAAGTCAAGTCTTTCCCCCCCACCCAAATTCAAAGCAGACCTTGAGGTTTTATTGCTAGCAATTAAAAAATCTCACTGTTATTATGAATATTATTTTTTCCCCAGAGTTTGTTTTCCAGCGCACATGGCTTGGTTGCTGCACACCTCCTAATACAGTATCTCTTTCCCTTATGTTCAGATTTCCCATTCCGCCTTTTCTATCACTTTTCCGTATCTTTTCCCTTTCCTACCACCCTTCATGTGATTTGTTTCTTCACCGATTTCCTTCCTTGCACTGCCTTCCTTTATACTTTGTCTTGAAGTCAAACACTCTCCCCTGTGCTTTTAATCTGTGGAGGATCAACCGCAGTCATGGCCTCCAATCAATGTCCTCCTGTATCCACACGTTTTACTTTTTCACTTGGCCATCCTCTTCCCCTTTAACTCATGGCTCAGTGATATTGCAAAAGAAGATAACAGCAAACATGAAGGAAAAAGGAGCCTCAAAAAGTGCTTGCACATTTCCACCTCCTTGCAGGGCCCCCTGCCCCTGCCAGGAGAATGTCCCCTGCTGGTCTGCTGCAGACATGAGAGAGATGTGGAGAGTTACTCTGCTTCCAACAGAGGTCATCCTGGACCCGCTAGCCCTTACCCACTCCACCTGGCACATGAGTGAGCCCCGCTGAGATCAGAAGAGTACCACCCAGATCAGTGGAACCACTGAGTTGATCCATAGGCATCTTGTGAGAAATAAGACAGGTGGTTGTTTTAAACCACTACATTTTGAGGTGATTTGTCATGCAGCCTTGACTGAATTGCCTTTTGGTGTTTTTAGGAATTGAAAGGCTGGAGCAGGAGTAAATAAAGGTGTCAGAGGAGATGGGAGTGGTGGCGGCAGGTCACAGGGAGCATGCTTTCCCTGAAAGCTATGGCGATGACTTTACATTTTATTCCAAGTCATATGGGGAAGACTTTAGAGGGTTTTGAACAGGGGAAAGAAGTGCCCTTACATGTGAAAAAGATCCCACAGGCTGCTGTGTGATCAAGACTGCAGGGCCAAGGGGTAAGAGAGAAAGGAGTTAAGACAGCTTCTCCTGTGTCCAGGTAAGAGATGAGTTGCTGGGACTACACTAGAGTGGCAAGTGTAGGAGGTGAAAATAGAACAGGGGGATGAATTCTGGATGAACTATGAAGGGATTGCTATCAAGACATGCCACAAATTTAGTAAGGAGAGTGAGACAAAGAGTAAGGTCAACCATGCCACCAAGACTTTGGGTCTAACTAGCAGGAAAAATGAAGCCATGCTTTTCACCAGGGCTGCCACGTGTGCACTCGGTGTATTCCCGCTGCAGGCCGTGAGTGGTGTGCCCTGGGCGTGCAGAGGAGGCGTGGGCAGCTCTGGCGGGCACTGCCATGCTCTGAGATGGAGACTAGCAGAAGAAGGGTTGGAAAACGATGATAGCTTTATGGCAAGATCAATGGCTTCAAATGCTTCTCTTTAAAATTTTATAGAGTTCATGAATAAGAGCCTGGGCTTTCTAAAACTGTGGTATTTTATCCTGATTAAATATTAAAATGAATAAGAAGCTTTTGATTCCCCACATCTTCCTAGAAGCTACCTAGATCTTTTACAAAATAATTACATATCAGGTTTTGCAAAAACGGCTTCCGTCAATTGAATTAAATGACTAATGTTGCAAAAGATTAATGAGGGAGAGATAAACAACTCCAGGCTTTCTCATAGATTTCTTTCAGAAACATGCCTGCCTGTCTCCACCTGATATTGTCATTATCGTTTCCACTCTGTCTTATTGGACTGTAATCTTTTTACTTCTAAATATCAAAGGCGTGGGGTTGTTCTGAGGAAGGATCACTCATTCACTCACTGCAGCCCAGGAACTGAGCTGTGCCAGCATTTGGAGCCAGTCAGACCATTCGCAGGTTTCCACGTCAATGATTAGAGACCGTTCAGATGAACCAGGAGTGCTGTGAAACTGCATTAAAAATGTGCTGCTTTTTTATTAATATCAGCAAAGCAACTGCATGTATATGAGTAAATAAACGATCAGATATTGAACAAAATGAGCACTAGAACATGTCTGGCATATTGTCGCAATCATCTATTCTTTGGAGAACTCTGCATTTACAAGGATTTGAAGTCCACAGACAAAGAAGCCATGGCCAAGGATGATGTCCAAGTTCAAAAATTCTAAAAACTTTGCTATGAAAAGCTATTTGTTATCCTTTCTGCAAATTCATATTTATCTGGAAAATGTCTCTTACGTTAGTTCGTAGGGATGTTAGGAATCATGAAATTATATACTCTTAACTATGTCAGCTTTTTTTTTTAAAAAAAAAAAAGAAATATAGTTTCATTATTTTCATGTACCTATAATAGTTGCCTTTTATGATTAAAGCAAAACTCAATTTTCACTTGGCCTTTGTATGATTTGTACTGAATCATAAATTTCTGAGGCTGTTTTACAATTACATTCCTCCACAGGATAAAGATAGAAAAGAACCATTAGTGCCAGTTAAAATATGGCTGCATTTTGGCTTATACTACCATTTATACATTCTTTTTTAAGTCTTTTAATTTTTATCCCATTTAATAAGAGATAGATGTGTTTATTATTTAAATAAGCATATGTTCTCCCATAAATGACATAGTGAAGCACATTAAGCCAGACGCAGGAAAGAGCTGCAGTCACTAGGCAACATTAAGGCAGGGAGGCTGCTAGGAGTGAGCCAAGGCAGGGCACAGCCCACTGGCCTGGGGAGGCAAGTTCAAAGTCAGGACTGCTCCCTGTTCTGCACTGTGGCATCATTCACCGGGACACAAGGGCCCAACACAATACCTGAAATGTGAACTTTTACATCCGTCTCTAAACAGGGAGGCCGCAGCATGCTGCTTGGATTAGAGGTAATGGGATTTTATTTTCCTGTCTGTTGTGTCCTGCAATCCTCGCCAAAACATTCATTTGTTTCCATTATGGACCCAGCTAGCTATCTGGTCAGCAGCTCAGCATCTCAGCAAGGGCTTGATTGTATAGCATGTGTGCCAAAGTATGAATCATATGCCTATCGGAACGTAACCAGAAAAGAATTACTCTAAGCTCATTTTCGTTCACTCTTTTTCTTCACTCGCTTATCAGCAATATGCTGGCTCGCTCTATATATATTGTATATGTGTTTTAAACCAAAGCTTACTATTTTACCCAGTCTCACCTGCATCCGACTCTTAACTTTCTACCTCATCTTCCTTAAATATCTGCTCTGGCTTCGCCATTACTAAGTAGGACATCCAATTTTACAAAGCCACACTTTCTTTTATTATTATCAAAACAACACATAAAGTGCAGATTGTTAGTTCTTAGTTGTCTAAAAACTAAATTTAACTAGAAAGGCTTTCAGTAAATTTGACAGTATACAAATCCATTTGCTTTACTGTATGTCACCAACATTTCACACAATTAATTTAACCCCCTTTTATTTTACAGTAACTGATCTCTCATAGGCCAGGTATCGAATAATGCACTTGTTGGCATGAAAGCAAAAGAGAGCCCCACGTTGAAGATACATTCTTAGCATCCCTCCTGCCCCATCTCCACAATCACGCCCTGCAGAACCTCTGGAAGGAGAGAAATAACAGCATAAAGCCGATAAGTAAGGACACTCCCTATATTCAGAGAGGCGTTTCAAACTTAATCTCTACAGAAACTCGTGCTAGTCTAGAGTAAGAAAGAAGTTGGTGAGGGAGGAATTGGGAGCAACAAGTGATCAAGGCTTCTGATTTCTCAGGAGAAAATGCAAATCTATATTTTTTATTTGAAACTTTTAAATATTTAAATGTTGGCAACACATCCATTTTACACACCATACACACACACACCACACACACACACACACACACACACTCACCAGTGTGGCCTCTGATTTAAAGGTTGCCTACCATGGGGTTGGCAAACTTGAGTTGGAGCTTCATACACAGATGACAATGAGGTAGGCGCCTGCGTCTTAGGAAGCCTGTGCAACTCGGCTCGAGAGTCAGAACTATGGTGGGAACTTTATCTGGCATGATCGCTAGAAAAGGGAGCTGGTCTAAACATGGCTGGGGAATAAAACACTAAGGGAAAAGAAAGGGGATTAGGAATCTCTGCACCCTGGGTTTGGGGAGATAGGAATGTCAAGGTCTCTACCTCAGCAATGAAGCAGCTCTTTGGTCATGAAACATCAGAACAGGAAGCTTGCGGCCTCATGAGAGTGAGAGCACCTCCTAAGGCAGACCTCTCAGTGACACCTCAGGGTAAACAGTGAGGCTGGGGGGAGAAAGTGCACCCAGAAAGACCCAGTGCATTGCTCAAGGGCAATATAACTGCTAGTGGCAGGGCCAGCGTTACAACAAATCTTCTATTTCTAGAATTATTTTTTCTAGGTTATTGATTCTTCTACCTAATTATTCTATCTATTTATTTATTTTTACCCACGGGATTTGTCATTGAAATATTATAAAGATAAAAAGGCTAAATTCGTCATTTTCTTACAAGATGGAAAGTAAAAAGAAATGAAAGCATCTGGAACTTTATTAGTATGTATGAAATAACTAAAATAAAAAATATATCTGAATGAATTAGATCCTATATAAAGCCAGGTAGATAACATTTTATACTTTATATTTAAAATACAGGGAAGTGCTATATTATAAAATCATCTGTGTCTACATTTTCCTTAAAATTCCTTCTTGAGAGTTAATAATCAGCATATTAGGCCATCTCGGTTTTTTCAATCTGGTATCATACATTCATTAAATAAATTTTAAAACAAATGTTATTTAAATAAAATATACATGTAAATATAAATATTTCTACTCACATAACTATAAAGTTTCTTGGATCCATATCTATTATATTACCACATGCAAACATTCTCAGACGTGCAGTAATAGATATAAACATTAAATTACTTATTATTTAATGGCAATTGTTTCACTGTTCAAATCTTTTGTCTTTCTCTTACTTTCTTGAATTACATCTCCCCATAAATTCTACAAGCTAGCAAGGGTTCATCTTTTAATACTTTCAGGATGCTTACCATGAGTGAAGGGTCATTACAGTTAAAAAAAAAAAAAAAGAGAAATAGTCCTAAAAAAAATTACGGATGCCATTTAAACCTACAACCTTTGGCACTGCTCATTTATTAACTATGCATTCTTCCATAGAAGCAGTAAATGTTACACTAAGGAACATTAGGTTTAAATACTTAAATGGTAGAATACATTAAAAAGTGATTTTACCTAATAAACAATAAAGTTCCACTAAACCAACCTCCTCTAAAATTTGTTGCTAGAGGAGACAAGAAGCTATTTAACCAAGAAAACACATAGAATTAGGCCCTCAGTTGGGGACTGTATTGTCTGATTTCCCACTTCACCAGATAGAAATATTACATAACATTTTTTTTTAAATTGCATTGTCCAAAACTGATGACCACTATGAGGTGGTATAAAAAAAATTACCAAATTTGCAAAAGACACAAAAAGAATCACATCCTTCCCTAGTTTTTATCTAAAATAACAATGCATTCAAAATATAATAGGAGATGAAGCAACTCAGAGAAAGTACAACTTCTAAAATATGATAGAATTCTAGGATAGATAGCATCAAGGACTGTAAAAAATCTGATTTCAAATCTCTAATGTTTTTGTAAACAATTTATGAATATGCAGTGTCTTTTTTAAATTATGAATGGATGAAAATTTTCAAGTCTACATTTGTTGTAATCAAACATTCATCACTATTCAATGACGATTTAAAATAACATAAAGAATCTAGGTCCCAGAGACATATATAGCTATTAACAAAATAGGAAATGGGAATTCAGTTTTCCAAATTCCATTTCTCTAAGAAAGAATGCACGTTTTTATTTTTAATCTATGTACAACTTCTTTTCCTTTACAAATTTAACAAAATAAGATAAATGCTGTGGAAGGCAAACCATCCTCACCCCGTGCTCTCAGTGGCTGAGTTACAGTATTTTAAACACTAGCCAGGATAGACTGTCAATGACATCAATGAAGCAGTCCAGTCATTTCTTTCTTTCTTTTTTTTCTGTGCACTCATCTGCCCTCCGGCCTCTGCCTGCCACTGGGCCTCACTGCCATGGAGCCTCATGCAAGGTGGCCCCAGAGGCAGGAGGACAGGGAGGCCCAGGAGGTGAGGGCAAGTCCAGTCATTTCTGTACAAGGAAGTTTGCAGGGAGGCAGTGTGTATGGTACAGTGGTTAGGCCTATAAGCCCTGGAGTCATACTCCCTGAAATAAATCTTTGTTTCATAATTTTGGGAAAGTTACTTAACCTCTCTGGGCATTTCAGGTTCCTGCTCTTTAAATTATAAAAGTAAATAACCTTGGTTTCTGTGAGAATTATATGAGAGAAATTTTAAGCATTAAATAACTGCCTGGTATTTATAAAGAGCTCAAGAAGTACTACATTTATCAAATTTGGAGGTTGTTATTAAAAGTGACCAGGACTTCTGGTTATGGCAGACAAACTTGTATAAGACGATTTCTATTATTATATTGAGATCCAGCAGGAAAGATGAATATGACGTGGAAAGCCTCTGTTGAAGGTATATCAGGCGGCTATCAGAGAGCTAGGACTTGAAAAGCCATCATTCCAGAGAAAGGAAATCACGAAGTAAACCCAACACCACCTTCCCAACAAGACATTTGGCAATTCATAAGCCAGGTTCAAAGACGGAGAAGCTGACGGGAATTGTAGTCAGTTTCATGGAGTTGAAGAAAATACATGCGTTCAGGGCCACTAAGGCCAAAAGTCCATAGCAAGCACCCAGGCATTAAGTGGAAATTCCTGCAGGACTAGACTCAAAGGGTAAAGGCTAATCAGAACTACTAGTATACAGCCTTTACAAGCACTGGTGTTCAATTTAGAATGCGCTTAGCACTGCACAGCATTACTCTTTCCATCCAAACACAAAATAGTAGACCCTCTCTGAGGGAAGAAAACAGCAACTACAGCCTCACAGTGTATCTTTAGTATTTTATAAACAATGCATTTGATAGAAAATTACTTGGGGAGCCATGAGCCATGAATAAAAGCCCACAGAGGGGAAAAAGACAGATGACTGAAACAGACATATAAGAAATCTAGACAGAGTTATCTGCCACAAACTTTAAAAGAACTGTTAGTAATAGATTTAAGAAAATAGATAAAATGGTTAATTTCATGAGATAATTAAATGTATGCAAAAGAAACATATGGCTATCCTGAAATTGAAAAGTGCATTAAAGTGAAGACTTGATCATTTGAGAGGACATTTTTAAAACGAAGACACATTTTTGGGGCTTTGGGTTCATCCTAAGTAAACTATGTTTCCGAAGTTAATGAAAATTAACAGCTGTGTAACAAAAAAGGTCTATAATTTAAAAGAGAATTTCAAATCTTTGGTTGAATAATACAGAGCTATAACCTCAGGAGAGAATTATGTACAGGAACCGGTGCCGCCACCGTTGCCCTGACCAGTGTGGTTAGAACACTGCGACTTCGGTGAAGGAACACTCATTTTAGACGGCACTAGTACTTTCCTATCTCAATCCCATTACAAGCAAGATTGTTATGAGAAGAGCAAATGTATTTTCTAATTTATTGATCATTATCTACTTTGCACTCTAAAACTTCTGTTATTAGAGAAATGACAGTATATAAAACATGACAGAATTGGAGGTCATTGGAGTAGTTACTATGAGCACATCCAGAGTTACTAAGAGAAACATAATTAGCTACTGGAATAAATTACTTGAGGGTAATAAAATAAAATTTGTTTCGATAAATTTATTTAATGCATCATTAATTAATATTTTTAATACATAATTTTACTCTACAGTTTAACCAAGTTATTAATATTGGTAGTTTCTGCATAAATCAAATTATTTTATTCTTACATAAAATATGCTAAAATAAAACAAAGCTGGCATTACCAGCTAGAAGCAACGTATTGCAGAAAAAAATTGTACTTACTTCCTATCTATAATTTTGGTTCTGTAAGTTTAACTTGGATAGGAACACAAAATTATACTCCTTATATTTATATATTCTCATGATTTTGTTAGCTTTGTAACTTAAATAGAAATACTCTCCTGATTCTGTGGGATTAAAATTGCATAATATATTGGAATCAGATAAAAGGATTATTAAACACTAAGTATTAACAACTACTTATTAAAAAAACAAAAACAAATGAGAAATACATTTGTGAATCATTACACATAACCACCTTGGGGGAAAATGTTGAGGTCACTTGGAGTCACCGAAATTAAGGTTTTTAGCCTTGAATTTGCCCTCAATTAACTCTGCAACTTCAAGCATGTCATTCAACCTTTCTGACTCAGTCTGTTTAGCTGTAAAATATAGCCAATTGTGCATGATCTAATTCCATAATTAAGTCAGGCACATTTATTAAACACCTTCCATGTGTCAGCACCTTTGTGAGGACTAAGAATATTAAGAATATAGGATATTGAGGAAAACCAAGATGGCGGCATAGGTAAACACCGGAAATTGCTGCCTTGCACAACCACTTCAAAAATACAACTAAAAGACAAAACGGATATCATCCAGAACCACAGGAAGGCTGGCTGAGTGGAAATTCTACAACTAGAAGGAAAGAGAAAAGCACACTTAGACTCAGAGGAGGTGCGGAAGTAAAGTGCAGAGGTACAGAGGCACACGTGGAAAGGGTTGGCAACTGAGGACACGGTTATCTTTTTCAATCGGGAGGGGGTCTCAAGCTCCTGACTGCTCTGAACTCCAGTTCCGGGCGAGTCTCTGGGGACCCAGACTCATACAGGGAGAAACTGGACTGTATGGAATCGGTCGGAACACGAGGGCAGTTTTCTCTCAGAGGTACTTGTAGTGAGTACCACAGGACACTGAGACCCAGAGCCTCTTAGGGTAGGACTGAGGAGCAGCCATAGCTGCTTGCTCCACCCTGTTGATTCCCTGAGACCCTGCCCCACCCAAGCTGTGCACAGAGGCTTTTGCATATGAAAGGCCTGGAACTTTGCAATCTGAAAATTACCTAACAATCTACAGCTGGGTCAGAGAGACCCAGAACTTCCAAAAGAAGGCCCAAGGCCCCAAAGCAGCTTGCATTCCTCATCTGGGGACCTCCAAACCCCAAACAAAGAAGAGGAATCTCTCCATAGCTCCTGCTGGGTAGCCTCAGGAAGAGGCTAAATTAGCACCTCTTTAGAGATCCAAGAGCCAGTGTACCCAATGGTCAGAGTGGGACCATCCAGATTACAACTCCTAAGATCCATAAAGGACACACTCAGGGGGTAGACTCAGTGAGCGCCAAAGTCCCACTGAAGCAAGTCTTGCCCCAGAAGGGTGTCTCCAGCACAGAAGATCTCCCACTGCAGACATAGCTGATTCTCACAGCCAATTGGTCTGGAGGTCAATTCCTCCCAGTGATACCTACAACAATCAAGGCTTAACTACAACAAAACTGTGCACAAGGCCCACAAAGGGGTGCAGCAAGAGTGTCCACCTTGGTAATCAGGGAGGCTGAGCCACTGGGCCCTATAGGACACCTAGCACAGAAAGCCACTTTATCAACACAGGGAAGCATAAATGTGGAGACAAAGAAAGAGGTCACAAATGACAGAAATGGAAGAAAGCAAACTACTGGATATAGAGTTCAAAACCATGGTTATAAGGTTTTTCAAAAATTTTCTAGAAACCACCGATAAATTTAGTGAGCCCCTCAAGAAATTTAGTGAGACCCTCAAGAATTTGAAAAAGGACCAACTAGAAATTAAAAATACACTGACTGAAATAAAGAATATTATACAGAGTTCCAACAGCAGACTAGAGGATCGCAAGAATCAAGTCAAAGATCTGATATATGAAGAAGCAAAAAACACCCAACCAGAAAAACAAAAAGAAAAATGAATCCAAAAATATGACGATAGTGTAAGGAGCATCTGGGACAACTTCAAGCATACCAACATCCAAATTATGGGGGTGCCAGAAGAAGAGAGAGAGCAAGATATTGAAAACCTACTTGAAGAAATAATGACAGAAAGCTTCCCCTACCTGGTGAAAGAAATAGACTTACAAGTCCAGGAAGTGCAGAGAACCCCAAACAAAAGGAATCCAAAGAGGACCACACCAAGACACATCATAATTAAATTACCAAGAGCAAAAGACAAAGAGAGAATCTTAAAAGCAGCAAGAGAAAAAAGTCAGTTACCTACAAGGGAGTACCCATACGACTGTCAGCTGATTTCTCAGTAAAAACTATGCAGGCCAGAAGGGAGTGGCAAGAAATATTCAAAGTGATGAATACCAAGAACCTATAACCAAGAATACTTTATCCAGCAAAGCTATCATTCAGAATTGAAGGTCAGATAAAGAGCTTCAGAGATAAGAAAAAGCTAAAGAGTTCATCAGCACCAAACCACAATTATATGAAATGCTGAAAGGTATCCTTTAGAAGAGGAAGAAGAAGAAAAAGGTAAAGATACAAATTATGAACAACAAATAAATATCTATCAACAAGTGAGTCTAAAAATCAAGTGAATAAATAATCTGATGAACAGAATAAACTGGTGAATATAATAGAATCAGGGGCATAGAAAGGGAGTGGACTGACTATTATTGGGGGGGAAAAGGGTGTGGGGGGTGCGGAAAGAGACTGGACAAAAATCGTACACCTATGGATGAGGACAGTCGGGGAAGGGGGGTAAGGGCAGAGGGTGGGGTGGGAACCGGGTGGAGGGGAGCTATGGGAGGGAAAAGGAGCAACAACTGTAATAACGTGAACAATAAAGATTTAATTTAAAAAAAAGAATATAGAATATTGTTGAAGAACTGAAAACTATAATGTATGTTAAAGCATTTTGTCAAGTACATTATGTAAGCAACTAGTTTATGCTAACATGATTATAAATATTATTTTCTAGAAGTTGCAGGAGCACCTGGATCTCATCCCAAATGCATAGGTACATCCATTGTGGCAAATTTAGAAAGAGTAACTTGCCTCTACAAAATAAAATTCATGACAATTATCAGGAAATAAAAGGTAGAATAGGAAGTAAGAAACTGCTTTCTAACCAGGAGAGAAAGGACAGCAAGACAAATAATAATGTAATGACTTCTTTAGAACTCTGAGTTTAGAACTCTGATGTTCAGCGAGACAGTGTTATAATTGCCTACCAGTCTAATATTCCCCATTCCAAAACAGAGAAACCATAATAATTTTTTTCTTTGATTAAAATAAAGAAAAAAATTTAAAAATACTAAACCCACTGTAAAGAGAGAAAAGGAAAAATAAACCATTATTCTTCAATGCAAGACACCCATTGAGAACAGTGTAAACAGAGATGGCAGTTTTGATAATACAGACTAGAGAGAGAGACCACAGTAAGAACACAGACTTTTGTTTTGCCAAAGGCTACAGCTATTGAGGTTTAAGGCTCTAGACTTACTGACCCTTCATCTTTCCAGAAACTTTACCACTCTTGGCTAAACTGTTGAGAACTCACATTCCATTACATCGCTCTGCAGTCCCAGCAGTATTCTAGATTGTAAAAAAACCTTGAATAAGTCCCTTTGAGTGATATTTTCTCAGCTTCCAGGGAGTGGGATAAGAATATGGTGTGCTAGGATATCAAAACATAGCTCTGGATAAAGAAGCACTGAGCAGAACAGATCCTATACTATAATCTATTGTTATTATTGCCCCAAGCAAATGATTAATTCCACATGCAAGAGTTCTTCAAAGGAGTAGAAATATCTAGCCTGGTTATGAAATTTCCAAAAGTTGGCTTATATTTAATTGAAATATAACTACCCTTCACTTTATAGAAAAGATAAATTTCAGAAGACTGATCAAACTGAATCCTTTTTAAATTGTCAAAATCCTCTTAAATAGCCAGGGATTCCTTTCCTAAGGGAAAGTAACTCTTCAACTGAAATAAGATATTGAGCCTGCACCATTATAAATACCCATTAGTTCATGTGTCCAGAATGCCCACTGTCAATCCACATTGTCAGAAAGTCTCTCCTGCCTAATGACTGCCTAAAACACCCATCTGGTGTTCCTGGAACCTTATTCTTGTAGACTGTTTACTTTCCCCAAAGTTTAGGTTGTCTAATACACCTTAATTACATTGTCAATAGAGTTTTAAACCAAACATGCTATTATTCTAATTTAGACATTCCTTAAATTTAAGCTACAATTTAGTAAGTTTCCATTGTTTACTTTGTCAACTTGGTAAAATGAAACAAGTCATAAGTTTAAATACCCTGTTTTTCCTTCACTTAGACCTCTAATTAATCTTTCCTATCTGCTTGCAATGACCATTGATGAAAGGCTATCCTGGAACACTTTCAGTATTGGGTCATTGAGTCATACAAGTTTTCACGTTTACTATTACTTTTGGAGGTAGAACCAAACAATGTCACAGAAATTTACAAGGCAAAAATAAACACACACACACACACACACACACACACACACACACACACACATATAAACAATTGCATTCTAAATTGAAAATATTTGTTTTAGAGTTATTTTATTATAATATTACTAGAATATAATTATTCAGTAAATTTATAAAATTAATGGATTATAATGCCAGTGATATAAGAATATTTTAAAAAAACAACAAAGAATTAACAATCAGTACTACCCAGTAGATTAAAAACTTTTTAAATCAAGGTAAAGAAACCAAGAGGTAAGAAAATTATTTGAGTTTCATTACTATAAAGTGTCTCTTTCTTGACATTTGAAGTAAAGAATAGATAGAGGTCAAAGTCAAGGGTGAAATAAATTTTCAATACATTACTTACTTCTTTGTATCCAAAAATGATGCGTCCATCTATGAGGAGGGTTGCCTGGAATGTGAAGCTTCCCAGGTTGTAATTATCCTGGAGATGTACGTGGTCCCACTGGACAACAAGTGCTGTGCCTGGAAACCCCATCGGAACAGAAGAAACACAACGAGAAAAGCATATCAATCGATTCTGGGTGGAGCCTTCACAAAAAAATATGGATCTAGCCTTCAAATCTAGTAGTTGTGCTACTTAAGTTTTATCTGATTAATGGAATTCTGTAATTGAAATAGCATTTGGCATATGGTGAGCTTTCAGAACATGCTAAAATCATGACATAGATACATTTGGTCCTGAAGATGATGATTAAAACCAGTTTGATGATATTAGAGATGACGATGAAGACACTGATGATATCTAAATTAAATTCAAAATTTCTGAGTATTATTCTACAGTTTGGATTTTGGCCATCACCTGTTAAGAAGACTAAAACTTCAGCATGGATGCAATTTGCTAAGGCATACTGATTTATTTTCATTATTTTTAAAGGATTCATTATATCCCATTAAGTAAAATGTTAACACTTCAGAGAGAATGGATAAAAGAAATGTTTTCCAGTTTTAAAAAATTAGCATTTGAAATATTGCTAAAGAATTGGGTAGTCTCTAAATATTTGGTAAAATCTAACCTCATACTGAGGTTAATATTGAGCCCAGTATGAGGGGATTTTGCCCTAGGCAGTTCATTAGTGTCAATGGGTATTGTCTGCTTAAATTTCCATGAGCCACTTTCAAAATGCAGCCCAAGTGATTTGAATGAATTTCAAATACATTGAAAAATGCTGAGAGAGAAAGGAACACATTCAGGAAAGCTAGAATTGCTTAATATAAAAGACCAAAAAATGGCTCTTCCAGACTTAGAATTATACCTTTCCATGCTGAAGAAATTCCTTTAACCTGAATGGAAATATTCTTCTTTGATTCATAATGCCTGCAGTTCTGTCTTTGTTGTATTGCCTTGAGAAGGCTGCAAGGTAGCTTGAAGGTCCCCAGGCTCAGATTTCTGAAGCCTCCATGAAGTACACTGGGAAAAATCTTTAGTGCTATATATCATGTTCTAATGAGTTAATCTACCAGTGTTTATGATAAAACTATTAACATGGGATATAAATTGAAACACGGTTTAAAAGGCACCAATGAGAATTCATATATTTGTTTTAACGGACATTGTTTTTTTTCATATTTTTTTTAAAGAAAACAAATGAGCAGCTAATATTTTTGCTTAGCTCTAAGTATTGGATTTTCTGTTTGGTTAAAAAATCATTTTGTCAAAAAACGTTTTACAGAAAATGAAACTCACAGAACTAAAAGAGCAAAACCAGGTCCATAAATATCTGATAAAAAAAGAAAAAGTCAAGACTGTCTGACAGAGAGCTTCTGGGTTGGTGAGGATGTGGAGGTGCGGGGAGAGTCATGCCCAGAGAGGGCATGGACGCTCCACACCCCTTCCCACATACCTTACCCCCTGCATTCCTTCCCTCTGACTGTTCCCTCGCTAAGGGCTGCACCAGATGACCCATGCAGAACAGAACACTGTCTTTACTTGCTTTTGAGTATAACTTAGCCTGAGAGCTTTTGACCAAGATGGCAACATAGGAGGCTCCTGAATTTCCTTCCTCCAATCGACACACTAACTGCTGTGGATGAAAAGGGGCCACATGCTAAGCTGACTGCCCAGGTCTGGGTGGCAGCCTGGCAAATTCAGAGACCTAAAGTAACCACAAAGGATGGTCTGAAATGAAAAAATTAAAACTAAAAGTAGTTTATGGTGGGTATCATGTCCTAGGCCAGTATCTTCCCTGACAAAGGTCAATCTTTACCTTAACTGAGCCTGTCCATTGTCTTTTTGCATCTATGATAACATATATTGTTGGAATGTCAAAGTCATTTTCCTTTTCCCCTCAAAGCACAGGCACTGCTCTGCGGAGAGCACAAATCCCCTCATCATTATTGAGTTAATTGTTGACTGTTAACTGTCCTGCACCCAGCTAAGTAAAAGAAGTATGTGTCTATCATTTTACTTTTTATCAATCCCAGAATTTCCCCACTTTGCTTTCTCCTAACTCCCTAATCTATCACTAATGGATTTCATGTAACTCACTTACACCTCCTCTTTTTAAAAAAAATATATATATATTTCATTGATTTTAGAGAGAGGAAGGGAGAAGGATTGAGAGATAGAAATATCAATAAGAGAGAAACATCATTTGGCTGCCTCCTGCACACCCGCCACTGGGGATTGAGCCCAAATTGGGCATGCGCCCTGACTGGGAATCGAACTGTGACCTCCTGGTTCATGGGTCAGCGCTCAACCACTGAGCCACATCACCCAGGTTATGTCACCTCTTTTGATTGTAATGTATAAAACAAGGTGAAAACTGCCTTTCTCCAGAGCATTATCTCAATCCGTCGAGATTCTGCTTCCTGGCATTTGTTGACAATTTGGCTAAAATAAACTCAAAAAAATTCTTCACAGGTTTGAATGTTTCTTACGTTGACCTTATATAGCTACACACAAAGCAGTTTCCTCTGAGAGAAATCCAGTAACTAGCTGAGTGACTGCTATGCATCGGGTGACTGAAAAAATATCTACATTGAAAGTGCACATCGATCAGACCATCAAACCTCAGAGGGAAGGGAGTGGAGGGTGGGGGTCAGGGGGAGAGAGCAACCAAAGGACTTGTATGCATGCATATAAGCCTAACCAATGAACACAGACACCAGGGGGGTGAGGGCATGAGTGGGGGGGGGGGGGATTTGGGGGGATAAGGACACATATGTAATACCTTAATCAATAAAGAAAAAAATTATTTAAAAAATTAAAAAAAGAAACTGCACATATCTAGGTGTTGACTATGATCCTCTCTAGAGCCCAAGAGAGCCAGGAGGCAGTTCCCCTGCCTCCCCCCTTTGGCTCATACAACCACAAAACAAGGTCACCAGCACCTCCCTGGAAGGAGCTTACACACAAGTCTGGCACCCAGTTTTGTGGAGTCACCTGCGGGACAGGCCCCCAGACTGATAGCTGTGATAGACAATGGGATGTGCATTCCTGAGTTCCACAGGCTTGTAGCAGGCAGGCTTCTATTTGTGCACTTGCCATAGCTATCCCCTCCATCCTGAGGATTCAGCAGAGGGGGAGCAGGCAAAAATGCCCATCCCCCACTATTTTCATTTAAGGGATGTGACGACATATTTTATAAGCTGCTGCATGAGGGTCCAGCATCTAAGTAGCATTCATCTAATGCTCCACCTTCTCCCTGCAGCTCACTCCAACAGTAAAACCAAGTTGCCAGTATTCATCTCAAAGGAGCTCTGTCTATGTAGAGCGCCTCAAATTTTATGGCTGCCATCGAGGTTTGGCACCCAAAATAAACCGCCTTGCTCTGATAGCCAACAGGGCTTGCATCTACAAGTCAGAGATTAGCGCAAACAAAGAAGTTTCAAAATGGGTGCAGAAGCACTCCCAGGATTAAACTTCCAGACACAGTGCAGAGAGGGCAGGCAAACATGCCTGTCCCCCAGTTTCTCCCTGG
This sequence comes from Myotis nattereri, assembly GCF_964212035.1. Taxonomy (NCBI): domain Eukaryota; kingdom Metazoa; phylum Chordata; class Mammalia; order Chiroptera; family Vespertilionidae; genus Myotis; species Myotis nattereri. The sequence goes on along the minus strand of NC_138075.1, from coordinate 135,390,551 downwards.
AAGGGGTTTGACTGCAGACTTCCCCAGCTGCTGCCTGAGAGTAGCAACAAATCAGCTTGCATCTAGGTGCTGACTGATCTCCCCTTTAGGACACTAATGGGTCTTAGAACACTCTCAGCTACTGAGACCGAAGATGATGTCTTAGACAACCACAAGGGTTTGAGAGGCAACCAGGAGCTTCAGGCTGCCTGATTGATGAGGGTCATCTCCTACACAAGACCCCTCTGACAAGAATGGAAGAAGTGGCTATTTTATCTAATGTGCAGAAACCAACACAGAGCCAAGAAATATGAATAAACAAGGAAATATGTTTCAAATAAAAGAACAAGATCCCCAGAGACAGATGTTAATGAAATGGAGGTAAATGATTTACCCAAATGAGTTCAAAATAAGCCATAAAGATGAGCACTGAGGTCAGAAGAGCAATGAGCACAGTGAGAATTTCAGCCAAAGACAGAAAAAGTCTTAAAAACTATTAAAGAGAAATCATGTATCTGAAGTATATAATAACTGATCTGAAAATTTTAATAGAGCGGTTCAGCAGTAGGCGACATTAAGTAGAAGACAGGACTGATGCTCTTGAAGACAGGGCAGTGGAATTCATCCAATCAGAAGAGCAAAAAGGAAAACGAATGAAAGGAGTGATGATAGGCTAAGGGACATATAGGACATTATCAAGTGGACCAGTATTTACATTCTAGGGATCTCAGAAGGATAAAGGAGAGAGAAAGGGGCAGAAATCTTATTCAAAGGAATAGTGGCTGAAAAATTTCCCTTCCTGGGAACAAAAACAGACATCCAGATCTAGGAGGCCCCCAAATACCAAACAAGATGAATCAAAAGAGACTCACATGGAAACATTATAATTAAACTAGGGGTCCGGTGCACGAAATTCGTGCACTGGGTGTGTGTGTGTGGGGGGGGGGGGGTGTCCCACAGCCCAGCCTGCCCCCTCTCACATACTGGGAACCCTCAGGCGTTGACCCTCATCACCCTCCGATCACCAATCACCGGATTGGCCCCTTGACCAGGCCTGAGGCCTCTGGCCTAGGCGTTCGGCCCGGGCAGCGGGGACCTGCAGTGGCAGCGGGGACCTGCAGTGGCAGCGGGGGGCGCCGCGATCGTCGGCTTCGCTTTAGGCCCAGGCAAGGGACCCCTAGCTCCTGGGACTGCCAGCTTCGACCATGCCCAGCTCCCATCGCTGGCTCCACCCCTACTTCCTGCTATCACTGGCCAGGGCGGCAAAGGCGCCTGATTCTCCGATCATGGCTGGGGGGTAGGGCAAAGGACCACCTTTGCCCTGCCCCCCAGCTCTTAGCTCCCCCCTGGGTTTCCGATCACTGTCAGTGGCAGGGGGCTTCTTCCTGCTTTCCCTTTCGCCTCCCTGCATTGTGCCTACATATGCAAATTAGCCGCCATCTTGTTGGCAGTTAACTGCCAATCTTAGTTGGCAGTTAATTTGCATATAGCCCTGATTAGCCAATGAAAAGGGTAGCGCGTACGCCAATTACCATTTTTCTCTTTTATTAGTGTAGATTATCAGAATTTAAAGACAAAGAAAGAAACTTAAAAGCAGCAAAGGAAAGCAATCTGTTTCTTAGAAGGGAATCTACATGAGGCTATCATTGGATTTTTCAGTAGAAACCTTGCAGGCCAGAGGGAGTGGGATGAGATAGTCAAAGGGCAAACCAAGGGCATTCTATCAGGCAAAGTTGACCTTCAGAATTAAAGGAGAGATAAAGAGTTTGCTAGACAAAGAAAAGCTGAAGGAGTTGATCACCACTAGACCAGAGTCATAGGAAACGTTAAAGGGAGTTCTTTGAGTTGAAATAAAATCATGCTAATTAGTAAAAAGAATTATATGAAACCATAAAACTCAATGGTAATGGTAAATATGTAGTTAAATTCAGAATACTCCAATATTGTGATGATGGCAGGTAAAGCACATATAACTCTAGTGTAAAGGTTAAAAGGCAAAAGTATTAAAAATAACCATAACTAAATTAATTTGTTAATGGATATACAATATAAAAATGTGTAAATTGTCATATCAAAAACAAAATGTAGTGGAAGATATAAAAATGTAGAGCTTTTAAATGTATCAAGCTTCTGATCATTAGCAAGACAGGAGGAAGAGAGAGGGAGAGAGAAAGAAATGTCAGTGTGAGAGAGAAACATTAATCTGCTGCTTCTTGCATGCCTCCTACTACCTGGGCATGTGCCCTGACTGGGAATGAACTGGCATGGGACAATGCTCAACCAATGGAGCCACATTGGCCTGGGCAGGAAAACTAGATTTTCTTACATGTATTTTAACTATCCACTACCTTATATATTTTTTAAGGGTATGTTCATTTTATGGTATATAAAGTTCTTAAGTTTTGAAAATTTAATGTCAATGTATTATGACACTTGCCTCTACTTGAGGATCTGAACAAATTATCCTTATTTAGTTTTTCTAATAGCAGGGGCTTATTGAAAATAGCATCAAATGTACTTGCTTGATTTAACAACTCATTTATTATAGTGTCTAATATGTCTTACTAAACATTTGTTGAACAATCGAATGAATGAATAAAATGAGTGGAATTTAACTATATATTTACTCTGCATATTAAATGTAATGGTATAACTTTGTCATCTTAGGGTATTTACACAGAGCAGTTTATAAATCAATCTATTAAAAACTAAGCAAAATACTCCAGGTTACATAAACATTAATATAAAGTTGATGATCACCATTTAAAAGTATGCATTCATGATGAAGGCTTGGGGTGGGGGGCAGGCTAGAAGGGACCAATTTGGGGGAGGGGAGAAAGGGAACATATGTAATACTTTCAACAATAAAGATTTAATTAAAAAAAGAAGAGCCAAAAAAAAATAAATAAAAGTATGTATTCATTAAAAAAAAATAGGCTAATCAATACATACCATTATCAAAATATCTGACTGTTGAATTTCTGGAGACACTGGGATCAAAATTTGCCATTAAAGGTGCTATGTACTGTGTGGCTGTCAGCATTCGATGTACAACTTCTCCAGTGTAGATGAAACCTGTAATTAGAAAAGTAGGAAACATGTTAAGAAAAAGTCCAGATACAATTTTAATTAAAATAGCTCCAACTCAGTTGCAGTATTATTTTGAAAATAAAATATCATAGCAGCTAAAAAAAAAAAAAAAGGAATAAAATTAATGTCTGCTCAACAATAGTTGGGTCTGGATTAAGTAACACATTTGCATAGGATTTGGTAGCCCCTGCAGACCATCAAATCAAAAACCTATAATATGAACAACTGTAATTGTGGACAAAATGACTATTATCTGGAAGAGATTATCAGGCTGGAAAGATTAGTATAGTGCTATCAGTAATTCCAGCATTCAATCTGCCCTTATTAATCCCTTGTTATTTTAACACTAGCCAAACATGTGAATCATTTTTACAAGTGAATGTACTTTCATGATGTTTAATTTTATTTTCCTAAACTGCAATTTCAGCTCAGGACATTTCAGAAGCTACACATACATGTCTTCATATATATTTTTATATCTTTCTCCATTACTAAAATGGGGAAAATGTGTCAGACCTCTTTTCCAAAGTTGAAGGGAAGCTAAACACCCATGAAAAAACTGGCACATTTATCAGGTTACTCAAGTCTTTGTAATTCTAGCACCTCATCAAAAAGATAAAGATTATATGTTTGCAGATAAGATGGTGAAAACACTGATATTGCACAAGGCCTCTTGCTTATCAGTGGCGGCCTATGCTAGCAGTTGGATAATGAGAGGAAATTTACTATGAAGAACTTCCTCTTGAATTAAATTTCAATAGCTCTGATGTTACAACCTTATCCACTTTCAATCATTCACACTTGGTTTATTTACTTTGTGGATTAGCCATGACCAATTGTTAATCTTGTACTAGTTTCTTGCCTCCAAGTCTTAGGTCTGAAAGGAGAGTCAGCTCCTCAAAATGATAACTCATTTTGACATTAAGCTAAGGAATGCACAATTAAGAACGTATATGCAAATGGGCACACACATGTGCGAACACACACACACACACACACACACACGCACACACACTATTACAAAATAAAATCCAGAGCAAGTTATTTGTGAAAATGCAGTTGTAGTGTTCAGGCAATCATAAGCTAACTAGATATCTGGGGCTACTGCAGATCATGTTTTAATTTTCACAATAATTGATAAAACAAGCAAGATTTAAAATACATAAAATTGGGTAGGATTTAAACTTCTAGAAGTGTTCAAACTTTTGTCATCTCGCTTCATGATCCAAATAAAGCTTTCATTGTATATTGTGATTTTATTGTTTCAAATTATAAACGAATTATTGGAGAATTAAATCTGTAGTTACTGACTTTGAAATTCATTTGTCTTTCTAGCAGTGTCTCCTTTACTTCTTTTTTAATTTTTATTAAAGGCATATTTTAATTCTGACTATTTACCTTAAACACATATTTTAATTAGGAAAGTCTTAACATGTATTTTAATTGTTGATTGCATCTTGTTTCTTATTTGATAAGTAATAGCTCTCAAAATAAATTTCCTATGCCTTGAGGAGAATTTTGTCCATTTGCAATTTTACACAGCTCAAATGTACTAAAGATGTTACATAAAGTGATGTAGCCATTACTTTTACTTTATTTCCCTGTAGATTTTCAGAGACACACTTGAAGTTCAAAGCCCAATATCACATCCTTAACATTATACAGATGAAGAGTAACTATTTTTTCAAGGTCTATGATTTATTTTTTCTCTGATCCTCACCAACATGCCTTTGTAATTTCACCATTAAAATGGATAGAAAAATTCTAAAAGTCTGATAGTTTATGGAAAAATTTAAATTATACTCTGCAAATGTTCTTTCAGGGACAGTAGCTCTGGATAGTTATTTCTCTACTCTATGTTCTCCAGGTACTATTAGAAGAAACTTTGCTTGATTTGAAGAGTAAAGAATGCAGTAACTCAAGGAGTAAGGTGATTTTAAATCAATACAAAATTCATTCTCCAAAACAACTCTAAGAAAAGCATCAGCAATTCCTAAAAAAAGGGTTGCAAAATGCACAACCATCGATGATTTCAGATGCTCCATTCTTACTGTTAGTTTCTAAAATCATATATATATTTGTCACTGAATGTTCCTACACAGACTTGGCAAAAAGTTATTCTCCACCTTCTATACACCAAGTTTCAAATCATGGGAACCATTAACTGCTGCTTCTTTCATCAGGAAAAAGTTTTCCAGAATGAAAATTTCCTAAATTTCAAAGATGAAGTCTTAAATTGTTCCCAAAGAACAAAGTAAAAATATAAAAGATTTTGTTAGTATATAAAAGTGATAATTATAATCCTTGATTCTTCTACTATGTAAAATTAAAATAAATAACAATCAGGTGGTGCAACTACTATTAACAAGAAACAGCTGCTATAATTACTAGCACATCTGCCACCACTATTCATTTGCTACCACCATTACTGCCACCACCACCAAGAATGTGAGCAACAATCCAAGGAGGCAAGTACCCGAACCACTCCACAAAACGAATTTAATTCTGCTAATTCATGGTCCTCAGACATATTGAAATCTACTTCTTTTAATATGTTAGGTTACTTCTTATTGACCAAGAGGTAAGATGCTTGACTGCACTGATGGGCTCAGGACTTACATCCCCAGGTTTTAAAATGTCATTTCAGCAGTGGTTATAACCCAGTGGGCAGAAACCTTAGCAGTGGTTCTCAACCTTGGCTGCACATTAGAATCACCTGGGAATCTTTTTAAAATCCTGATTTCTGGGCCTCATCCTCCGGAAATTCTGTTTCTTTGTTACTAATGTTGTGGCCCCACCCCATAACAAAGAAACAGAATTTCCGGAGGATGAGGCCCAGAAATCAGGATTTTAAAAAGGTTCCCAGGTGATTCTAATGTGCAGCCAAGGTTGAGAACCACTGCCTTACAGGCACTGAGAGCAGGGAAATGTAACTAGGTGTTGAATAAGAACCAGCTATGCAAATTAAGACCTTTAATGCAATAAATCTGTTCTAAAGCTTCAAATGTCCCACAGCACTCGTTTAGACAACCTGATAGTTAGATAATCATCTACTTTACAAGATGCCCTCCCCCGACCCTGGAATTTCAGGTACCCACCTGGCACCATAAATAGCTGGGAGTGTCCTCAAAAAATTAAAAATGGAACTTCCTATGACCCTGTGAGTCCACTTTTGGGTATATATTCGAAGAAACCCAAAACTCTAATTTGAAAGAATATATGCACCTCTATGCTCATTGCAATATTATTTACATTTACCTCTTTTTTCTTTCTTTTCTCTCTCTCTCTCTCTTTTTTTTTTCTTTAGCTCTCCTGGGCATGTACCTCGTAGTACAGAAAAAAAAATATTTCATTCATTTTGGTCTTTCATATTTTGAGGTAATTTAGGCAATCTATTTTTATTTTATGTGTGTGTTTTTCAGACTTGGTTGTAGTCATTTGCAGGGCTAATCACATATCTTCTTTGCTCATTATATGCTTCTAGTTTAAATAGTACTCGTTTATTCAGGCATAAGTTTTGCAGAAAAATGGTTATTATCCAGATAACATGGTACCCAGAAGATACCTCCATTTGAAAGATCCAAATAAGTAAATTTGTTTTGCATTTTTGAATTTCAAATGATAGCTAACACACTGAATTTCCATTTGTCTTTACTAGTAAACCTAGGGTCAAATAATAAGTTCAGCTGTAATCACAGCTTTGCTCCTGTACCTGGAAGGCTCTCCGTGGGCTGCTTTCTGTAGAAGCTCTTCAGTCACTTGAACAATCTAGTTTTAAATCTGCAAGCCTTATCAAGTCATTTGAGGATTCTGCCCTAAGTTCTGACATGAATAAACCCTCCCTAGTAATTATGTATTTATCAACTTCAATTATGTATTTATTAACCATAAGTACTATTGTGATAAGAGTGAAATGAACAATTATCTTCTCTATGTTGGCCTTTACCAATTATATTTCATGTATTCTCTTCACTGTATCCTTATAATAACTTTGGAAACAATATTATTATTATTATTTCCCTTTATTAAATGAGGCATATAATAAATTTGGGTAATTTGCTCAAAGCCAAATGGCTAGAATTGGTTTATAATTCCAAATTTTATGAACTCTTTACAATATATTTTAGAATTCATTATGTTTCCAGAACTATATGCTCTCCTCACTGGATTTCACATTTAAACAAGGAGCATGAGGAGGAAAAGATCTGTTCTCTGTCAAAATTTCAGCACCTACACCGCAGAGCAAAGTTGTAGTCACCTCAAATCCTGCTACTTTTATTATATTACTTCATCCTCTGTTCTTTTAATTGGCAAAATGTATAGTTGAAATAGCTTTCTTTTTTGCAATCTACCAAATGACTCAAACTGGTAGGTGAATGACAAATAATTATAGACTTTATGTAATGGTATAAGCAAATTATTTCTTAGCCATGTGACTAAGTTCTTGACCTCTCTGTGCCTCAGTTCTCTAATCTGTTAAAATAGAGTAGTAATGGCATGAATATTGAGCTGTGATGGTTGAACGAGTTGATATATTAAAAGCACTTTCAAACAGGGCTTAAAATGAAATTTGCTGAAAATAACCAATCCATTCAATCATCTCCAATTTTTACCTGGAGGTCTTCTCTGTCTAATGTATACCAGTGGATGGACTTGCACTAAGATGTCTATATGACTTCAAAGTCATGTTTCAGACCCAAATGGTACGAGATACATTTCTTTGCACTATTGCAGTTTGGGTTAAGGCACACCACTGACTGAACTGCAAGCCAACAGGTAATAGAACACCTTAATGCCCACACTCTTTGTTTGCTATGCCTTTCCTTACATTCCGATGGAATAAGCACCTTGTAAAAATATTAACCTCCTGTTAGTTGTAAATGGTTGTTTCATTTAATTGGGAGTGTAATAATAACAAAGAAATCATGAAGCGGGTATAATTCCCTGTGAAACTTTAACGTATAAAGAGCTACATAAAATATTCCACTTCATCATCGTTCAGTGGATATTTTTGATCCTAGAGGAAAGGTGGGAGCTGATGGGTGTGCCTGTAGGGCACTGAGTATTTATAGTTAAGTGCTATTTTTAGAGTGCAAATGACAGTGGTGTATGTCACCGTGGCCACCTTCAGGACACGTGTACTGTGACCCTTACACATTAATTGAATAGATCTGAAGTTTATGCCGTTTATCCATAAAGATTTAGAAAATAGAGTTTTCATACTGATCCCTAATTAACCTTATATATGATCTGTTTCATTTCTATTCATGAAGATTTGAGTTATTCAACTTGCATTTTACAGAAATGCCATTTTATGAATCACAATATATTCTCACATGCTATATACTACCCCCTTCCAGACAAACACTTGTTTGTAACTCAGTCAGCGCTTTAAACAAAGCCATATGTGGCAGCAATTGCTAACTTGGAAATTAAAAGTTGTGGTTAGTTATCTGGTAATGTAACTGTCTGCCAGCAGCAACTGTACAATGACAGGGTTCACCTAACAGGCTTCCTGTGGGTACAACTGTTGCTTGTAGACCGCACAGTTCACTGTGAGGACACGGATTTGTAGATGGTTAGAGAAGAAAAAGAACAATTTCAGAAGTTCCTGTGAGCTCACTAACCACGGGCTCCTTGGAAGCAACCTATAGTATTGTCAATCACCCAAGATTTCCCCTTCATAATTCCAACCAGCTGTCAAGATAAAATATACCAAATCTATTTTATATAATAAAACATTGTAAATATATATATTAATACTCCTTTATTCTATTGCCTTAATTGGCATCATTGGGGATTACAAATTACAGCAAAGTCATCCTCTGGGGGGAAAAAGCAACAAGTTATACTTGGTTATTGGCTGCAAATTATATCTATGAAATTACCAATGTAAAATTTTATGGTGGCTATATAAAGCGCCCCTCTCCAGCCCTAGAGAGAAAAAGCAGGAGCCAGAATTGTGTACATGAGGGAAGAGAGACAAAAATCCGTAACTTCTTTGATTTTCATTTTGTATTGCTTTTCAAGGAGGCATTAGCCTGCTCCTTTTCACTTGAAAATCAAGTTCATCCCCTCTATTCAGGCAGATCCCACTAATTTTTCAAAAACTTTACTCCTATGTGGGAGAGAGAAGGAGTGTTGTTTTAAATTATTTATGCTCCTAGACTGAGGATTCAGGGATCCTATTGTCAAATTCTAGACTCACATGGGCAGCCCCGGCACTGAGGTCTTGATTTTCAGATATGCTGTCCCATGTTTGCAAAGACTCTATTTTGAATTCCATGTTGGACCCTGATTCCTCTGGGCAAACTTTCCAGAAGGCAACTACTTGGCTTCCCAACTTATGACTATCTGCTCCTGTGGAACTCCTCCATTTACCAGGACCCAAATAATCTCTTAGGGAACTACCTAGGACAGTGCAAAATGACCAGCTGGGCTCCCATCCGGGTTCTGTCCTTCTCTAGAGAGGAGAGCTCATTCCTTGCTCTGTCTTTCATTCCATGCCTGTCTGCCCCGTCCAAACCCCCCTCTCCCCACCCTACACTCCTCCCCGGTTCCTCTGCCCTGGCCCAGGTATACCAGGGAAAAATATGAAAACTGTCCCTTCCTTTTTGAAGGAGTTAAAATCTATCATTGAAATCCATTTTTCAAATGTCTAGAAACAGCCCTGGAAGGAGGATGGCCAAATGTAAAGAGAGTCCACCTTCAGGTAGCCTCTATGTTATCAGACCTCATTGTATTTATAGAATAATTTGTAAGACCTTTACTTGTTGTAAATAAATGATAAAAAAACATAAAGCACATGTGTACATACGTCGAAATGAAGGAACTTTTTTTTTATAAATATATGGGAGATGGCAATTAACCACAAATTGACGTACATCGAAACCGACGTAACTCGAGGGCTGTCTATATATCTTATCTAATAAAGAGGGAATATGAAAATTGACCGTCATGCCATAATGGTCAAAATGGCTGCACCCACAGCAGAGGTCAAGTTCCCATACGAGCCTTTATGAGCAATCAGCAGGGACCCGAGGCTGCGTGGTGCTGGCCAGGGCAGTGGACCTAAAGCTGTGTCCCCCACCTGGTGGGGCTTGACAGAGGACCTCAGACCATGCCCCGCACCCCAGTGCCAGGCTGGGGGACCTCAGGCCGTGCCCCCTGCCCAGCAGGGCTTGACGGGGGACCTCAGGCCAAACCCCCTGCCCTATGCCAGGCTGGGGGACCTCAGGCTGCACCCTCCACTTGGCAGGGCTTGATGGAGGACCTCAGGCTGTGCCCCCCACCCATGGGGCTTGATGGGGAACCTCAAGGTGCGTCCCCCGCCCCAGCCGCCCCCTGCCCCGGCGTTGGGCCAGGGGACCTGAGGCCACGCTCCCCACCCGGTGGGGCTTGACAGGGACCTCAAAGCAGCCAATCAGTGATTCTCTCACATCATTGACGTTTCCATCTCTCCTTCCCTCTCTAAAATCAATAAAAAAAAATATTTTTTTTAAAAAGGCAAGCAACAGAACCACCATCCTGAGACAATCCCAAAAAGTAAAGAAGAATTCTACACTCCTCTTAGGTTAACTGCTATCATCAGTAGAAAAAGACCTTCCAAGTGCTGCTGCAACTGTTTTTGATGCCTCCCAGGGAAAATAAGAAATTCTTACATTTATTTTTTCAACACCTTTACCTTTATATTTGTCAAAAGTCTCCGAGGGCAAAGCTATCATCTTCTTAGGTTGAAAAGAGGCCCTCATCCGAGGGGGCTGGGAAAAGGCATGGAAGCTATGCTGTAGTTAACAACCTGCTTTTCTAATAGGTTAGCTTTTGTGGAAGAGCAGCAAGAGCCCGCGTCTCACCCGCACTTCCGTGGAACTGGTTCAGACTGATCGGAACCGAAGGCACACATTTTTAAATTGTATTTCACTTTATGTCTGCTAAGGCAGAGCATGAAATGGTCCTGGGAGGAATGCTTGCCCCGGACAGTCGCCTGCACCTCCTGCTCAGTGCCTGAGCGGAGCAGTCCAGGTGGCTGCAGTGGTTCCGCCTCAGTGACATAACCCAGCCTTAACAGTGCACCTGGTATATGCTCCCAAAGCTCAATAAAACTAGGGCAGGCCTGTACTGAATCAGACACCAGTGCTACAGTAATACCCCTTCAAAAAAAATTTAATAAAGTTTTAACCTTTCCATAAATTGGAGATATAGGAGGCATGGGAGAGACGAAATTAATAGTTCATTGCTCAGACTTCAACATTTTCTTTTTTAGACATTGCCATGATGAGAAATCCTGCTCAGCCCTGCCGGCGTGGCTCAGTGGAAAGTAGACCTATGAACCAAGAGGTCACGGTTCTATCCCAAGTCAGGGCACATGGCCAGGCTGTGGGCCCAACCCCCAGTGTGGGGAGTGCAGGAGGGAGCTAATCAACGATTCTCTCTCATCACTGATGTTTCTCTCTTTCTCTACTTCTCCCTTCCTCTCTGAAACCCATGAACTATATGTATATTTTTTTAAAGGAAACCCATCTCAGGTTGTTAATGACACCTAGCTCTCTCCTTCCTGTTTAAAACACCTCTCCGGGGCGGGGGGTGGGGGGCGGAGGCTGAAGGATATCATGTACTATGGTGTGAAGGGTATATAGTGTTCCCCGTGCTATCTCCTCTCAGGAGTATTTACGTGTTGCTGAGGAAGATGACCCCCCTAATCCTCCTTACACTAAAGGAAAGGTTCTCCCCAGTCATTTCAAACAAGGGACTGAAATCTCCCAGATGAGCCTCTACTCACAGCTGACCTTGAGTAGAGGGTCAGCGCAGATCCCCCACCAACCCCTACCGTCCTGCCAAGAGTGGAGGCTGAAATACTGTGTGTGCGGCTCACTGCAGCCCCTCGGGGGGCTGTAACCACCTTCTGCTGGCTCTGCCATGCCGGCGGTTTCTGAAGACTGGGCGCTATGGTGCCAGTTAAGGGTGTGGGAGTGACATGGGAGCCCCTCTGGTTTATGGCTGCTTGTTGCCCAATGACTTTATAATGTACAAAACATTATACAAAACTAAGATTTCATTACAATCTAGCCACTCCAGGAACAACAACAGCTGAGGAGAAAGTGCTAAAAACATAAAATAAAAATTGCAGCCCTGGCAAGTGTTGCTCGGTGATTAAAGCGTCGGCCCGCCCACCCGAGGGGTCGCAGGTCAAGGGCACCTAGCTGGGTTGCAGGATTGCTCCCCACTCCCAGTCAGGGCGCATGAGGGAGGCAACCAGTGGAGGTGTCGCTCTTACCTTGATGTTTCTCTCTGTCTTTCTCCCCCTCCCTTCCATTCTCTCTGGAAAGCAATGGAAAGAATATCCTCATGTGAGGATTAACAACAACAAAATTGCTGTGGATTTCTTTTATCTCCTTATCAGATAAGCTTTTAAGAGTGTGTCAATTTACTTATCTTTGTACTATATGCTACTGGGCTTGGCACAGTGTCTGGCATATAAGGAATAAATTGGGTTTCAAGAATGAGAATGCTGAATTTCCAAATGCTGCCACAGAGATATAAAGCCCCCCCTTCCCCCGCAACACCCCCCCCCCTGCAAACCGCCCCCCCCAACCTGGTCACTGCCGGCTCTTCACAGCTGTCTCCCAGCCCTCCACAGGCACCCTGCATTTCAGCTCTTCTCTGCTCTCCCCGGGCCCATGGGCTTTGTGGCCTTACACATGCTGCTTTTTCTGGCTGAAATATTATTTCCTCCTTCTGTGACCTGAAAAATCCTATTCATCTTTCAAGCTTCAACTGAAATATCTCTTCAGTGAAGCCTTCTTTTATCCACTCCAAGTCCGAAGATCTGATGACACCCGTCCGTGTTCCATCCCTATGCTCACCCAGGCTTCTATTATAAACTTGATCACACTGAGTCACAGTGGTTTCCTTTCACATCCATCCCCTGGCCCATTTTTACCTCTCTCTTAGCACCAGTTACTGACTATAGAGGACAGTGACTACAACTTTTTAATGTTTGCGTCTCAACATAGTGCCTGACCATATTCGTGTACTCACCCAATCTGCAAGCAATCATGGAGTGCTCAGTGTGTTTGAGGGATTGCACTAGGCATGATGGTTAGAGGAGGGAGGAGGACATTCTCTGGGCTTCACAGAGAATGGCAAGTGATGAGGCTGGAGAGCAAGAGTCAGGGGTCAGCCTGTGGGAGGCCATGGCAGCCACAGCAAAGGTTTGGGGATTTTTTTCAAAGATGACGGGAACACATTGAAGTGCTGAAGCAGAGACTTGATATAACCAGATCTGCTTTACTGGAAGGGCATTCTGATAAACTCCACCTTCAGGGGAGTGTTTATTCCTAGAGTAGACAAATGAAGAATGAGTACAAAGCAAAATTCAACTGGTGTTCGGGGGCACAGGAGACTTGGTTGGAAAGTTGTAAGGAGGACATGCTGAGAAAAGGGAAGTGTGTGGAAGGCCGCCTGCTCTGTTTATCAGAATTCGACTTAGGGGAGACTTAGGGGAGTGTCGAAGGCCCTAATTATTCCTTGATCTTTCCAAACAAGCCTGTGCACATGCAGACCCCTGAGTGTTTACTGGAATCCTTAATCCCTGGACGCCCTTGCCTAGAGGACAATGTAAACACACGTGTCCTCCCAAGATTGCTCACCCTACCGCTTGTATCGAAAGATAAAAACTGCAATAAAAGCCTAACGAGGCAGGCAATGGAGGCTGCTCTGGCCGCTAGAGCCAGGAGCCCCTTAGCCCTCTTTCACTGTGGAACTGTATCTGTCCATCCGTTGTTCAGGGCTGCTGGTCAGGCCGGCAAACTGGGTCTGTTTCTGCCCCACCCCCTGAATCTGGGTATTGGATACACAGGTGGTTTACATATTATGGATTTTTTAATACAGCTAATATATTTAAGATTATTTAAAGTCTATATTCAGGCAGCGTATACACAGTGAGTAAGGCGAAATCTTGAAACAGGGTGAACAGTTCACTATTTCAACAATCCATGGAAAGATGGAATGGGCTTAAAACTGGGAGTGAGGTAGACAGAAGTAGACACATCAAAGGGTTTTTCAAAAGTAGAATCAATACTCAGATGGTTCATTAGATAAAGGGTGGGGTGCTGAGAAAGGAGTTAAATGGAAGATGATGGTGCCATTTACTAAAATAAGGGAACTCATGGAGAAAAAGCTAAATCTAGGTTTATAGACTAGTTTCAGAATAAAAGAATGCAAACAATATAATCCAACTCCTGTCACTTATAGGCAAGCTTAGGTACCACAGTAAAAGGGGTCACATGGTGGTTTTTCCATCACTGAAAGTTTCCTGTTGAGTCAGTTGCCTTTGTATTAAGCCCCTGGGAACCAGGGGGATCTGGCAATAATCATATTCCATCCATTTCAAGACCTACAAAAGGGAGGGGTCACCTGCTAATTTCACCATAAAACTGGGCATGTATTTCTGCCCCAGATAAGATGAGGATGCAAGGACACATACAGATAAACTTGGAATAACTGAAAAAACATCACTTCAAGAAAAGCATTCCATTTTGATGTAATTTTCTGTGGAATAAACCTTAATTTATAAGTAGAGCCTCTATATGACAAATTCATTTATTTCCCCTCGGACAATGTATTTGCAATATTAGTAGTGCATAAATACTGTAAGGGGATATAGCAAATTTGTTCCATGGTAAAGATTTTCTTTCCAACTTTGATACGGTCCTCTCTTTAGAATAAACTAAGGGAGAATAAGTATTGACATAACATTAAATAAATAGAAAGCAAAAAAAAAATGTATTATACTTAAAAATCTATAAAACCCAACTGTAGATATATTATAAATATACTCTGACAGAAGTGTGTTTCTGAGGTTCCCAACCTGATTCAGATGAAGCAGAGGGTAACGGGGAGAAAAACATGGGGCTGAAATGCAGCGGAGGATGACTTTTCAGGAAGAGAGTAATGAAGACAATACAAGGAGGAGAGGAGCGATTTAAAATCCAAAGTGAGGCTGGGCATAGAGCGAATCCTGAAAGGGAGCTGGAACCTTTTTATTTTCATAAGAAAACAACTAAAGTTCATCTCCATTCTGTTTAGCAACTGAAAGGCTCAGTGAGGGACAGTGAAATAAAATCCAAATGACAATCAAAATGTCCTGAAGAAGTATTAGGAAATATTTGAAAAGGTACATTAGGATCTGTGAACTTTCTGGATGTGAAATGCTTCTCAAAATAATTGTGCTCCAGGAAAATGAATTTTGTTATAAGAAAGGACAACCATAGGTTGGTTCTCTGGTTCTCATGCAAAGTTTACCCCAAATGTGGTCCTTCGCCCCTTTTGTTTGTTTGTTTGTTTTAATTGTGGAAAGAACACTTCTTTGACCCACTGCATGAGCAGGGGGGTGTGTTGTTTAATCCCCATATACTGTTACTTTTCCAGTTTTCCTTTAGCTATTAATGTTCTAGTTTGTGGCCAGAAAAGGTGCTTGATACGATTTCAGTCTTCTGAAATTTGTTAAGACTTGTTTTGTGGCCTAACATATAACCTATTCTGAAGAATGTTCCATATGAACTTGAGGAGAATGTATATTCTGGGCTATTGGATGGAATATTCTCTGTTTGTCTGTTAGGTTCTTTTGATCTATATTGTTATTCAAGTCCACTGTTTCCTTATTGATTTTCTGTCTGGAAGCTGTATCCATTATTGAAGGGGGGATACTGAAGTTCCCTGTTATGATTTCTTCCTGTCTATTTCCCCCTTCAGTTTGTCTTTGTTTGATTTACATATTTATGAGCTTTAATGTTGGGTGCGCATATATTTAATTGTTATGTCTTCCTGATGAATTGATTCTTTTATCACTATATAAAACTCTTTGTCTCTTGTGATAGGCTATACTTACATTAGAATTCTAGTTGTGTGATATAAGTACAGCTACCCCTTTTCTCTTTTGGTTACCATTTGTATGAAATATCTTTTTCCATCTCTTCTTTTTGAGCCCATGTGTGTTCTTAAATCCAAAGTGAGTTTCTTGTGACAGAATATAGTTGAAGCTTCATTTTTGTGTGTGTTTTAATCCATTCAGTAGTAAAATCTTCCGATTAGGAAGGATAATCCATTTACATTTAAAGTAATTATTGAGAAAGACTTACTACTGTGATTTTGTTTGATATGTATGTCTGCCCCAGGTTTTGTTGGTTGTTTTCTGTCTTATAGCTCCTTTATTCCTATTTTCCTCTCCTATCACTTCCCTTTGTATGTCATTGATTTTTTATAATGATATGCTTAAATTCCTCTTTATCTTTTATGTATTTTCTATAGGTATTTTATTTGTGGTTACCATGGGCTTACATAAACATCATAGTTTAGCAGTCTATTTTAGCTGATAACAACAATGTTTGGTCATTCTTAATTGGTTTGAAAATGAATATGTCTTTCCTGCAATGATTACAGAGTGATTCTTTATAATGTTGATTGATAAACCAAGCATTTCACATTGACATTTTTGGTTTAGACTTTGAACCAAATTAAATCAAATGTTAGTTAATAAGTATGTATATTTTACTTGGAGAATATCTATGGCTCAAGTGAAATATTTCTTTGATTCCCAACAAAATTGTCTTCAAAAATCTAAATTGAATAAAAAATGTACTTATCTTTCAATTTATAAAACATCATAACATTAGTTGCTAGTATAGGTAAAAATAAATAATTTAGTTTAAAGTAAGTAGAATAATAAATATATTTTTAAATGGCATGAGGAATTTACCATCAAGATTAAAATAAATAAGCATACGTGAAAGTATTGGAACATAATAGAAGACATTTTATTACCTTTTCCATTGTGCATAACTTAGGTTTACAAATCTGTCACCCATACTAAACTGGACATTCCCGCAGAGCAGGGAATGCATTGTCATTGTAACCCCCTCTGCCTATTGCTCTGTGAAGTACACAACAGGTTCTCTATAATGTTCTATTGTGTAACGAAGCAGAAGAGTAATAAAACCACGTTTTAGTTTAATTCGGTACCATCATACTCCCTGGTGAGGGAGGGAGTGCAGACAAGCAGCCCAGAGAGGAGTCAGAAGTGACTGGAATAAGCCAGGCGTGAGGTGACACGAAGCCTAACTGTTGGCAGTGAGGAAGGACAGAAAGGGGAGGGTCAAATGGAGTCTGTGGGGGAAAGGAACACAGCTGATCAACAAGGAAAAGCAAGACAAAGACAAAAAGACAACCTTGACATGGAGATCCTGCAAAGCTGCAAAGACTGATGAAATAAGGAACAAGGTTTGGGAGGGGAGGCAACGAGCCAGGAAAGATGGTGTCATAGAAGTTTAAACGCTACCAATGCTACAGCTGAGGTAAGTGAACAGAACATTTCTGATCAGGCCATTCCCTGTCACTGCTTATGATAAAGACCACAGAGAAAGAACTAGTTTTTGATGCAAGGTAATAAGAAAAGAGTTCTAAGTGGCATGGCCTGCCATTTTCTGCCTTGGTGACCCAGCACCAATTTATCTATCCAGTTTTCTCCCCAGGGTAGGCAAGGTCGGGTCTTCCACTCTTCCATGTTTTCCAGTTCTTTGCTGTATGCTCTCCTTTCTGTTTCCCCTTTCTGGAGAGCCCTTCTTCCGCATACACTATACCTGTCAAAATCGCACCTATTTCCCCAGCTTAATCTTTAACACTTCTTCCTGAGCAGTCTCCATCCCTACCAGGCAGAGGTTGCATCCATGTGAACTTTCAGGTCATTTTTCAATGTTGCCATGGTGGCATAGGCAATAGTTATTGGCATATCGTGTTTCTTTTGCTAGACACATTAATCTTCCTTAAATGAAAGAGTCAGATTCATGTATTCCTCTAACTGCTTAGAAAAGAAAACTGTGCTTTTTATATTTCAATTATTCCTCCATTTATTAAACAAAAAGCAGATTTAGACCAAATGTTGTTTTGGAGGCTGGCTACAGCACTGAAAAGATGGCGAGCACCCTGCCTTCCTGGAGGGTCCTTTCCATGTTTTAGAATTACATTGACTAGTAAGGTTCTCTAATTCTAAATATGCATTACTCTATTGATCTTTCATAATTATGTAGTATTTTTAAAATTCATTGAAATATCCTCCACTTAAACGACTTTGTAATTATTTCCCATCTGAAAGAAGATATCAGAAAGACTATTTTCAAATAGAAAATTACTGATTACAATCACTAAGAAGAGAAACCTGTAGACAAAAAAAAATATGTTCTCAGACAAAATAATCTTACTAATCTAATTCTTTTGAGCTAAGCTTACAAACACTGGGCAGACTATCCTAGAAGAAGAAAGACTCTTGCATAATGAGTTTTTAATGCTTTCAGTGAATCACTGGAAATATAATTTATCAGCCTCAGAAAGAAGCTGCTATTTTTCTCAAGGGATCACAATATCTAATATGCTCAAGTTGCCAATTTGTGTGGAAACATTTAAAACCACTTCATGACAGTAATTCCCAGTGGTGGCCGCAACGTGGTACTTCATAAAACTAATGCATTATAAAAAATGATGACATATTTTGTTGTTGTGACAATGCCCAAAACTCAATACCATTGCTAAATACTTCCTGGAAACAAAAGGATAAAAACACATCCTAATATTAACTGGCATAAGCAGAAATTTGGGAAAATGTGATATCCTATTTCACAAAAAAATATAAATATTGTAACCTCCCTAAGGTATGGGTTAGCATTGCCAATCATAATGGATTGTATTCCTTCTCATTTTTTAAAAAATTAGGCAATGTATTGCCCAGGATTAGGAAAGATTCAACTTTTTTTTCTCCTTCAGAAAACTATCAAGACATTTGTGGATCTAATTTCTGATCATTTTTTTCATCCCTTATTTAATACATAAACAAACACAGGAAATCCTTTCCTGGCCAGTGTAGTTTGCATTGATTGGGTATCACCCCGTGCATCAAAAGGTCCCCTGTTTGATTTCAGGGCATATGTCTGGTTTTGAGCACTGTCCCCAGTTGGGGAGTGCATGAGGCATCTGATCAATGTTTCTCTCTCTTGTATCTGTTTTTTTTCTCTCTCCCTTTCCCTTTCTCTCTGTCTAAAATAAATAAAAACATATTAAAATCAAAATAAGAAATCCTCAATCTATGTTACTTTCTCTTGGTTGCATTACAAAATATTTAAAAAAACAAATTAAAAAAAAATTCCACCTGTGATCTGAATTTGGCATCTATCACAATCTTAATCCTTGAAGTGAACAATTAAATATATACATTCCTACTTCTAGGCGGTAAATACCTTGAAGTAATTTTTATTTTGAGGTTATGAACACAAATAACCAAGCCAAAATACTTCAAACTTAATGCACTCTATTCAAAATGCCATAAACAGAGTAACCCTTTTCTGTTCATAATAACCCTTAATTGTCATCTGCTCATCAAGATTTTGGAAGTCACCTTTGCATAATATCTCTCCAGGAGCCTGTTAAGAACCTTGCCTGTGACAGTGAAGGAAGGCCACTGGAAATCATCATCCTCAATACAGTGTTTCCTAAAGGTTGATTTAGTCTTATAGTTGATTAAAATGGAAAGCAAAATAGGGATTTAGATGTCACTTGTTAGGTGCTTACTTCTCCCTTTATGATTTTGCCTAAGCTATTCCCTTCCCCCATTTTCCATCAAATTATACAGCTTCAGAAATCTCAAAATTAATTTCTTCCTGAAGGTCATCATTCATTATTCAAACTTTGAGAGATATTTACTGAGGCACTGGTTATATAATGGGAAACAACACAGCCATAATTTCTAACCTGGTAAATCTTTTTATTAGAGAAAAAGATATTTAAACAAATAACCAAAAACATTAATATATACTAAAGAATAGTGATAAATGCTATGCTATAAATAAAATATATAGTATATAGTACATAGTGTATAGTGTATAGTATATAGCATATAGTACACATATAGGATACAGCATATAGTACACACATGTAGAATATACTAAATGGCATACAGCATATAGCCT
Source organism: Myotis nattereri (assembly GCF_964212035.1). Classification (NCBI taxonomy): domain Eukaryota; kingdom Metazoa; phylum Chordata; class Mammalia; order Chiroptera; family Vespertilionidae; genus Myotis; species Myotis nattereri. The sequence goes on along the minus strand of NC_138075.1, from coordinate 135,370,470 downwards.
AAAGCAAATAGTATTTACCATAGGGTGGCTAGGAGAGTTCCCTGAAAGGCCAAGAGTTGAAGGATGCTTAGGAATTAACGATGGGCTGACGGGGGAGAGTTCCAGAGAGAGAGGAAACAGGTTATGAATGACACCGAGATGGTAAAGAGCATGGTTTCTTTGAGAAACTGAAAGGAGATCAAGGCATAGCAGCTTCCAAGTTTTCTCTCCATCTCTGTGGTACCAGGGTCTTGGTAAAGAGGGGCAGAGAGGAACGGTGAGCTCCTAAGGAGCATGTTGAAGAACATTACAGTGGAAATTCTAGCACCGTGGCCATGGGCAGGGAGGCCCTCTTGATACCACTGTGTCAGCCAGTTACCTTCCAAACATCCCTTCACTGCAATGCGTGGCCCTCTCCAGGGCCTCCATGGCTATTAGAATGGAGTCCAGATTCAGGGCCTGGACCAACCTGTGTGGTCTGGCCCCTGGCTTGGGTCACTCGCACGGTCATCTGATAAGATCTCACTCTGACCTCTGCCTCACATTGGAAGAAAATGAACAAGTTTCATGATAGCAATTACCCTGTCCACTTAGAGACCTTCTATCTTCCGTGGCCAGAGGTCACGTTTGTATGTAATTGGAGTCTTCAACTGACAGATGAATTGTCAAAAGATAAAATTGAAGGAAGTTCCTGCTACCATGGAAGCGATTCACTCAGTTTCTGAGCATGGACTTTCTGACTCCTTAAAGGCTGGGATTATGCTTTAATTATTCTGTGCCCCTGCTGCAGAGTAGAATGTCTGCTATAAAATAAGCATTCAATAAATGTTTGTGGAATTAAGGAATATTTTAAACTACTCAAGACCAACACTACATTTTAAATAATCATGATTCCCAGGTTAATTTTATAGATTGTGTAATTTAATAGCTTAATTTTTAAATGAGCAAGTCAATTTGTGGCGATCCAGTATATGATGCCCCAGGTCATATCACTAAGGAGTAGGTCGGGGATGCCCCTGAGTGCCAGGTTCTCACAGGGCACGGTGCTCTTCCTCAGGAGATTCTTCACCAGGACTAGTGCTGGCCCAGCCACGTGACAGCTGGCCAATGTGCACACTCATGTCCCTTATTTCCTGACCTCCTCAGGCATGCCATAAAGAGAAAGAGGGGGAAAAGAGGGCAGCTGTGTCTTTGTTCCTAATAACCTATGAATTTTCACAGACTGGCTTTTCTCTGCCACTTCGCACCATTCTCGTTCCCCTCACCCTTCCCTGCCTGTTGCTTGGAGAAACATGAACTAAATTTCACAATGTGTTCTGAAGCTAAAGAAGAACAAATATTTGATTTTTAATATGTCCTTGCTTCCTAGCATGCGTGTAGGTAATCCTAATATTCATTTGAGGTTGACAGTGTTGAGACCTACTTGTGAATCAGTTTACCTGAGATGCAGAATAGATTTCCCCATGGAAATTACATTATACAGGGTTGAGCAAAAGTAGGTCTACAGTTGTGAGTACGTGAAACACAGAATTCATTCCTGTATTATTATTTTCCATAAAAACTATAAACCTACGCTTGCCCCACCCTATTATGTCTGCAAGCTAGTCCAAAACAGGGTGTTGATTTATGTGACATAAATATTTATTACATGTGTAACATTTCTGGAACAGGATGAAGCAGCAACAATATGGAAACAACTACTGTCTCGCCTTATACCTATAAAAGCTGGCTGGAGGCCGAAGAGAACAGAAGGATTACCATATTCCCAAAGGCCAGGCGGTTGGAGCGCCACCTGAGCCAGGAGTCATTAGGAACTGGAAGCTCTTATACAGTGAGAAGGTCGGCAAGATTGCAGAAAGTAAGGGAGGAGACTTCCAAAAATGCATTCCCTTCCTCCAGTTTTTCTAATTGCCTGACTGTGGTGACCCTATTTATTTACCTCCATGAGCCTCAGTTTCCTTCTGTGCATATTGGAGATAGGACAACCATACTGCTGGTTTGCAGTCAAGAGTAGAGATAATACACCTGAAGTCCCTGATATAATAACGAACACCCAGTCAGCACCCTGTGAATGGTGTCTATCACCACCGTTACTATGATGATTACTGTTTCTCTCGCCATCACTGTTGTTTTCACTCACTGAATAGACAGGCTGACCCCAGAGGATGCAGATTTATTTTGTTTCCCACCACGGTCTTCAAAGAACCTATTGGATCTCTTCCCTCGCCCTTGATGACATCTCAGGAACATGTCATTTCATCTCAGGTATTAAGGAGTAGTATTATTTTTTTAGGTATTGGAGTGTAGAATTAAGAAATGAAGATTCCTGCTCTCCTGGTTTAAAGCCCAATTAAAGGTGATCCCCACTCTATGGGCCTAGACTGAATCTAGGGCTCAAGGACCTGGAGCAGAGGTGGTCTGTCCTTTTACCCCACCTTCTTCTTCTTTCCGGCTCTTTGACTCCTTTATGGTCAGCAGAAGGAAACAAGAGGAAAGGAGAGGCCTTTTAAAAATTAGCTCTCTCTCTCTCTCTCTCTCTCTCTCTCTCTCTCTCTCTCTCTCTCTCTCTCTCTCTCTGTCTCGTTGGACAAGCATGATGGCATGGCAGATACCAGAATACCTGAGGTGAATTTATGGGTTCTTCAGACACTGCCACCCCCTTCTCTGGGGCTCTCTGACACTGCCCTTCAGACCCCAGGGACGCACTCTCGGGGTGACGCCCCCTGCCACTTACCCATCTCCCCACATATAACCCTCCGTGGTAAGCACACAGACATTTTCTGCTGGATTCACCTTGTCCCCGCAGGAGAGGTAGCAGGAGAGGTCGTTGAGGAGATAACTCAAGCTGGGCTGTCCTGGCAGCTACTGAACAACGGGAACAATGCACATTGTTGCCACCTATCACTTCTGCCTTTTGTCCTTGGTTGCAGGCTACTTTACAGCCTTCCCCCTCAGACTTCTCCGGGGAGAGTCCATGGGGAGGGAGGAAAAACATCACATGGCTTTTACTTTCATCAATTCCCATTAGACCTTTCTCTCTAATGAGTTATCATCTTTCCTATACAACCTCTTCCATCGTTTGGTTTCCCCTGAAGGTGTGTCTGGCTTCTCTATTTGAACTCTCAAGCAACTTATCACCCACCGCGTTCAGAACTGAGAATTGATTTTTGACACAGAAGATTAAGTCCCATATCTTTTCTATAATCCATATATCACTGGGACCCTTTGAGGAGTACTGTGGGAAAGAAGGTGAGGAAGGAGAGGGAGAACATGAGAGCAGAGTTCTATCTCACCTCCTCCTTGTTCATCCTTAGACCTTACGGCTTCATCAAAACTGAGATGCATTTGGACGAAGGGGGATGAAGCAGTTTCTGATTAAGAACAGCTTGAGGATTTCATGGCCTGCAAGGACAGAGCAGGCTCTGCCAAAGTAAAAGAGGCGAGAGAAAACCCACGCATCAGCAAAGAAGATGGACATCTACGATATTTGTGAACAATGATGCATAAATCCTACATGGAACTTAGTTTTTGGCAATAAAGAGTTGGTAAATTCATTAGGAAAACAATATATTCATACAGAAAGCAGTTAAAATGACATAACACTATATATGACAAGATATCATCATACCCTGGAGATTAAGTTTTAGGAAAATTGTAACAAGGAACTGGAGTTGGTCCAGGAAAAAAGTCCTATAAGAAAACAGGAACAAAGCCAAGAAATAAGGGGTAGGAAGGCTGTTGGGTGTTTTTTTTTTCTACTATTATTTTTAATAGCTTTTTAAAGCAGCCAAAGTACTTTAATGTAAAACTCTGAAAACAAAAATTAAAAAATTGATTCTACTATCCAGAGATAACTACTGCTGTCAACATTTTTAATTTTCTTACATTCTCTCTGCCTCACTAATCTTATTACATTTCCCTAGATGATGTGACTACTGCTTATTTTGTCCTCTCCTAAAATTTCCCACACGCTCTCAGACCTCCTCACTCTCAGCCAGTGACTTGACCTTCTATTTCACTGTGGAGGCAGAAGCATCAGGGAGAAATGCCTCCCACCAAAGGCCAACTCTTCCCACAGGGACGATCCCACGCCCTTGTACCCTGAAGGGCTCTGCTCCTTCAATTATATCTCCTATAACATATGTGTTCCTAGATTTCCCAGTCTCTCTCTCTCTCTCTCTCTCTCTCTCTCTCTCTCTCTCTCTCTCATTTTGGCTTCAGATCATATAATATGAAACAAAAACTTCCTGTGCCTGCACATCTCTTCCCACTATGATCCTATTTCCCTGCACCCATGAACAAAATTCATTTAAAGGTTTGTTTAAAATGCTGTCGGTCTCTGGTGTCCACATTCGATTTCCTCTCCCACTCTTTCCTGAATCCACACCTATCAGCTGTCTGTTCCCAGGTCTCCTCCAAAGCTGTTCTTATCAAGATGAGCAGAGACACCCACATGGCCTATCTAATGCTCAGCAGGGCTATGCTAAGACCGCCCACAGCCCTTTCTTTCGTAAAAAAGTATTTAAAATTATCATTTATGATTGCATTGTTACAAAGGTAAATATAATCCAGGCTGGATTCATTATTATATAGTCATTGTTCTTATAGTATTTTTTTCTTCAGATTTGAAAATAAGTGAAAATTAAAACATTTTGTGGGGCCCTACAGGTCTCATGGGTCCCAGGCACTGGGCCACCTGTAGGTAAGGGATGAGCTGGCCCTGACACTCAGACCCTCGGGAGCATTCCACATAGTTGATTATCCTCTTCTTGAATATCTTTGGTGAAAATACCCTCTCAGTTTTCTTCCCACCTTGTTAATTGCTGTTTCTCAGTCTCTTTCAAAGCATACCCCTTCCATCTTGCCTTGCATATTGGTATGATCCAGGGCTGAGTCTAACCAGCCATGGGCAAACTACGGCCCGAGGGCTGGATCCAGCCCGTTTGAAATGAATAAAACTAAAAAAAAACCAAACTGTACCCTTTTATGTAATGATGTTTACTTTGAATTTATATTAGTTCACACAAACACTCCATCCATGCTTTTGTTCCGGCCCTCCGGTCCAGTTTAAGAACCCATTGTGGCCCTCGAGTCAAAAAGTTTGCCCACCCCTGGCTAAGCCCACTTTTCTGGCTACCTACACTCAGTTCCTAGGCTCTCTCACCCTGTCCTGTGCCTTTAAAGATGAATCACTCTTAAGTTTTTATCTTCAACACCCACTTCTCTGAACTCTGAACTCAAAAATCTTAAATGCTTATTTAGCATCTCCATTTGAATGCTTTACAGCAGCGGTTCTCAACCTGTGGGTCGAGACCCCTTTGGCGGTCGAACGGCCCTTTCACAGGGGTCGCCTAAGACCATCCTGCGTATCAGATATTTACATTACGATTCATAACAGTAGCAACATTACAGTTATGAAGTAGCAACGAAAATAATTTTATTGTTGGGTCACCACATGAGGAACTGTATTTAAAGGGCCAGAAGGTTGAGAACCACTGCTTTACAGGAATCTCAAACTTAACACACTTAAGATGGAATCTAACCCCATTCCTGCTCTTTCCCAGTGTCCTAAGTCACTCAGTTGCACAAAGCAAAATCCTTAAAACCACCCTTGACTTTTCTGCTTTTCTCAGACCCTTTACTAATTCATCAGCAAAAATTATCTCCAAAATATGTCCAGAAATCATTCCTTGACGGCAATGGAATAACATAGATGTGTATCCCACTTAACCTAAAAAAATACGATTAGATTTATGGGTTAAAGGATTGTAGGAACAATGGCCATATCTTGGGATAAGGGCTGTGCTACCGAGAGAAGTAGGAAAGTAGGAGAAGAGAGTTCAGTCATTCTCAGAGAGGTGATGATAATTACCCGAAAGTACTACACTTCAGGAAGCACTGAATGCTCCATAATAACTATATCTGGGATGATATTTAGGTGAAATAACCATTTGGAATGTAGAAGGTGGATTTGGGTATGGAGGGACCAAAAACCTCTGAACTGTACAAAGTAAAGATGAGAAGCTCAGGGTCACATCCTGGGGCATTCTATGTACACAGCGTGACAGATGAGCAGTCATTACAATGAGACAGAGAAGGCTCTCTTAGGAAGGAATTCAGTAGAAGTAAATGTTTCATGAGGAGGAGATAATTGGCAGAGAGTAATGCTATACAAAGGCCAAGGAGAATGGAGGTTGGTCAGGCCCTTAGATTTGTGGAGGTGTTGGGCACCACTTCAGCAGTTCAGTTTCAGTAATGACAAACCTACAAAGCAGAGTGAGAACATTAAGGAGAAATAGCATGGTAACTAAAGAAGGAAATTGAGTGAAATAAACACTTTCACGATTTGAGAGATAAGAAATGCATGAAAGCTGAAGAGAAGAAAGTGGGGAAACTCCAGAGGCTGGGAAGGAAAGGATTAATCCTGGCAGTTGATTCCCCTGGAGTTTAATCTAAGGAATAAAACAACTGGCAAAGGTCGACAGGGGTTTGTTTTAATTAGGCTTACAATTCCATTTTCCCTTTTTTGACTCCGAATTAACACTAAGTTTCTGACCTGTCTTCACTAAACTGAGAGCCACCACATGCTTGGGAAGAGTGTGGATGAGTAGACAAACGTAACTCCATCCTTTCAAATCTTTAACAGGCTATGTTATCCCCACACACCATTTTTAGAAGTCCCCATGTCACTAAACTATATGCCATTAATATGTTATCTCACAATTTTTCCTTGTGACTTATTTTCATCACTCTGCTGAAAATTTTTCTAAAAAATATAATTTGCAGTTTCTGGTAAATGAATGCCTTAAAGTTCAAACTAAATCACTATGCTAGCAAGTGAGGGCAACATACAAGTTAATACGGTGATCATCATGTAACTGCCAACACAAATAACTTGCTTTAGGTACTTTTCCTTTTAGCTCTTGTGGATGTAATTTGGGCTGCTGATACTTCACATGCAATTTTTATCTCAGTTTAGAAAATTGCCCAGCAAAACGGTGTTCTGGTGATGAATATATATTTTTTAATTTTTATTTTTTTAAATTACAGTTGACACTCAATATTATATTAGTTTCAGGTGTATAGCATAGGGGTTAGACATTTATATAATACTAGTAGCCCGGTGCACGAAATTCGTGCACTGGAGTGGGGGGGGGGGGCAGGGGAAGGGCCCCTCAGTCTGGCCTTCACCCTCTCCAATCTGAGACCCCTCAGGGAATGTCCAACTACCGGTTTGTGCCCACACTTTTAACAGATAACAGCTCCAGTGTTGTTTCTTTCTTATGTTTAAAACCATTGGAATTAGTAGGTATTCAAAGTGTGTATACATTTTGGGGGGACACCTTGTATATCTCTAGTCAGCAGTGAAAGAAACCAAAAGCAGATTTGGAACCCCCAGACAGGGAACCTCGCTCACTCCCCACATGTCTCCCCACTTCACTTTCCACCTTCGTGGGCAGCAGGAGAATCAACGTTTTCTCTCATTAATTTGGAAAAGCACGTCCTGTCACCCGCTGCCCGGCGCGGGGAGGGGGGTGTGTGCTAGGCCCCAAGCAAGCGAGGCTCAGTCAGGGCAGCCTTCGCTCATGGGTGCTGGCACCCAAAGTGCACATTACTCCTCTACAGTCGCCCCGACTATCCCACTATTTCACTGAGAGGACGGAATTCCTCTTCACCTCTGGGTTCTTGATCTTGAACATTGACCAAAGGCACCTCAGTGAGGGCCGCTCGCGCCCACGAGGTGTGTCTGTCTGCATCTGCTCCCACCTCAGCACCTGCATTAACCCCCTAGAGGTGATCTCCGTGGACTGGCCTCCGTGGGAACAGGGCATCGCCACTCCGCCCTCTCACTGTCATCTCACAGGCGCCCACCCTCAGCACCCAGAAGACCCAGACACTTTCCAAAGGACGTGAGTGCATCAGAGGGGATGTGTGCACATCCTGTGGGGGTGTTAGGCATGCCGGGTTGATGGAAGTGTGGTGGAGAGGCCAGAGGAACTTGTGCACGCCTTGGTTTGCAACTGTTGGAGGCGCAGGAGGGTAACAGTGTGCTGGGGGATGTTCGCATGCCAGGGGGGGATGTGCACACCAGAGGCCTCTGGCTTTGCAGATCCGCAAACCCCCGTGGTGCGGCCAGGAGGACGTCAGTCTGGCCCGCCACGGTGGCTGTCCCTGCGATCCTGCACCTTCTGGGCCAGGAGGCGGATCTTGCGCAGCCACTCCTGGGCGCTGATGGCCTGCAGGTGCTACTTCAGCTCAGCCTGCAGGCTCCGCTTGGCACACTCACAGCTGTCACCACCGCCATGTGGGGAGTACAGGCCGCCCTCTGCCGGCCTGCCTCCCCTGCCCAGAGGCTCTCTGTGCTGCTCACCTGCCCAGAGTGACTGGGGCTGGGTGGAAGCCAGGCATCCTGCCCTGCCCAACCCCGGCCGATCTGCCCCTATGCGAGCTGCTGCCCCACCAGGAAGGGTCAGGGATCCGGGTCCTGGGACCGCAGAAAGCCTCAAGCACTGCCCCACCCCCCCACCCCGGCAGGGTCATAGATCCGTGTCTTGGTCCCATGGACAGCCTCAAGCGCTGCCCCCCGCCCGCCAGGTCACGGATCCAGGTCCCAGACTGCGGACAGCCTCAAGCGCTGCCCCCCGCCCGCCAGGTCACGGATCCAGGTCCCAGATTGCGGACAGCCTCAAGCGCTGCCCCCCACCCGCCAGGTCATGGATCCGGGTCCCAGACTGCTGCCACCCGCCTTCAGTATGCAAATTAGCCACCATCTTGTTGCTTCAGGGCGGGGGTCCCCATTGGGGTGCCTGGCCAGTCTGGGTGAGTGGCTGAGGGCCGTTTTCAGGCTGGCGGGCGACTGAAGCTCCCAACTTCTCCTTTTTTTTCTTTTTTTTTTTAATTCTGGGATTTATTTACCTTCTATGGCTGTCACTGGAGCTGAGAGCCAGCTTTAGCTCTGGGGCCCGGCTGCAGCTCTGAGACTGTGGCTGCTGAAAGCAGGGATCTGGGTTTGTTTGGGTTCTATAATTGAAACACTGTTGCGATCCTGCTGGCTGAAGCCCGGCTGGCCGAAAGCAGGTTTCTGGGTTTTGTTTAACTTCTATAATTGCAACATTGTTTCTTAGAGTGCAGCTCAGAGGCCGGCAGCGGCAGGCGGGAACCTTGGCTTCCTCTATCACTGGAGCAAGCAAGCCTCCTGTTTGCTTCAGCTGCCTGGCTGCTGGCGGCTATCTTGGTTGGCAGTTAATTTGCATATCACCCTGATTAGCCAATGGGAAGCATGTTGGAGCTATGGTTAATTACCATGTTTGTCTATTATTAGCTAGAATACGAAGTGGTCCCCCCAGTAAGTCTAGTAGCCATGTAACACTGCAAAGAGTTATCACAGTATTGTTGACTGTATTCCCTATGATGGACTTTACATGGTGATGAATATTTTTGAAATCAACAGATTAAACCACAAATCAAAACATAAAATGCGTCAAATTATTGGCAAAGTTACTTAAGTGAAAAAACTCGCCTAGCCTTTTCTGTCACCTGTATCGATAAGCGTTTATGAATTACTCTGGAGGCCAAGGAAATTTCACCTTAAATTACAGAGTAGGGGGAGGGGAGAAGAAGAATAGTAATAACACATCCTGCGCAAATGAGCTACAGTCAGCTCTGAATTAAGTAAGTGTTTTCTGAATTATACGACATGTCTGCACTTGGCTGATACCTACAAAATGTTTATTGTGCTGCCGCTCTTTACCTTGGAGGAAGAAATTGTTCATATCCTATCACCTCCATGTTACGGATTTTTTGTTAACATTGCTATGGAAACCTACTATTCCTTTCACTAACACACCTGCCCCCATGTGCATATGCAATTACAAATGTACACACAAGTGGACTTTCCAATTTATAAAAACTTTATTACAAACTCCTACATACAGACTAAGCATTCGGTATCTTGGTCTCAGTGAGAAACAAAAGCATCAGATTTTCTCTGTGTGAATCACTGGTTTAACCAGAAATCCTTCAACACTTCCCTCCCCTGCTACTTATGGCTTTCCACAACTGGGAATGTTTCCATGGATAGTCAGCATTTGCTAGCATGAGATTCTCTGACTCATTGTGCCCATATTATATATTTATTTCCAGTGACAAGAAATGAGAGAATAAACTGTCAGATCATGTTTTCAATTAAGTAATTTTTTGAACAGGTGATATGAGAAATATTTACATGTTGATTTTATATTTTAAGGCTTATTGCCACAGTTATGCTGTGTTACCTATTATACAGAAACTATTTTAATTTAAAATATTATAATTGAAAAGGTTAGGTAAAACAAAATAATAAGACAAATTATATAATTCCTATCAAACATAATTAAGAGAATCATCTTAGCAACATAATCACTCCCTCAATCAACTGTAACTAGATTTTATCCTTCCAGAACGTTCCCATCAGATCTCTTTAAGTGAGAGGCAAGTTTGTGAAAAAAGCATGTTTTTTTTATTTTTATGGTTCTGAGGCCCTCTCTGAAACAGCTCACCACGTTTTCCCCTTGTTTTGCTATTCATAGACTATCATTTTACATCTTATTGCTAAACAAAGAAACACTAAATAAAAACAATAATGAAAAACAAATCTTGAAACATTCTTTAATGGTCTGTAGGAAATAGATTAGAAAGAAAAGTACTTAAACTTCCAATTCTTAATTTTAAATAAAATTTCAGTAAAGAATATTTAATTATGGTTCATCAAAATGATGGACTACCATGCTGGTATTAGTTTTACAAATTAATATTAATGACACAAGAAAATGGTCATAACATAATTAGATCAAAAACAACAATTTCTAAAACAGAATGTATTTCAAGATCCCTTTCCTGTGGCTGGAAGAATATCCTACAAAATATTAACAATGATAATTTCTGGGTGCTGGCTTTAGAGTCGGCATTTTTCTATTCAGTCATGAACTTAAGTTCAAAAAAATAATTTCATAAGTAAAAACAGATAGAATCATGCTAAATCCAAAAGATATAATTGGGACAAGATTTTTTAAAGAATCTATATATAGAGAGATGCACCACTGCTTCAATAGCGACGGTCTCTCTAGCTGGGTCTGAGCCTCGCCAGCCCCTCCCCCAGGAGACTGTTGCAGTCGGCCAGCCGCTGCTCCACTGTAACCATGTGCGACCGAAAGGCGGTGATCAAAAATGCTGATATGTCGGAGGAGATGCAACAGGACTCGGTGGAATGTGCTACTCAGGCGTTGGAGACATATAACATAGAAAAGGGCATTGTGGCCCATATTAAGAAGGAGTTTGACAAGAAGTACAACCCCACCTGGCACTGCATCGTGGGGAGGAACTTCGGTAGTCACGTGACACATGAAACCAAACACTTCATCTATTTCTACCTGGGCCAGGTGGCCATTCTTCTGTTCAAATCGGGTTAAAAGCATGGACTGTACTACACACCCAGTGACCCATCCAAAAATAAGGATTTCAGCCCAAATTCCAAATACCAGAGACTGAAATCTTTAGCCTTGCCTAAAGGAACACCTTGATCTTGAACCTTTATTGTGTTGTTTTGTACAGGGTATTCGCTCTATTCATTTGTTGTGGTTATAAAACAATTAGCAAAGAAGCTTACATTTGTATTTATTTTCTATTCCATACCTCTCTGCCCCATGTTTTTTCTCCTCAAAATCCATTCCTTTCCCAAAATAAAATTTGCCGGGGGGTGTGGGGGAATCTATATATATAAAAGCCTAAGTGGCTGGCCAACCAGCTGACCAGCTGGTAGCTATGACATGCACTGACCACCAGGGGGCAGACACTCAATGCAGGAGCGGAAACCACAGGCATGGAAACATGGAACAGACTGATGAATCTCAGAGGCAAGGGTGGAGGCGGGAGGGCGGGAAAAGATTAATCAAAGATCTTATATGCATACTAGAAGCCTGGTGTACAGGATTGGCCACAAGGGGACATAGGCCAGGCTGAGGGACTGGTGCACGAGTCCATGCACAGGGCCTCTAGTAAATAAAATAAATGAGAAAAAGGCACTGCTCTCAATTTTCCTACAAAAATGAGGTTAAAGCAGTAATTGTATCTTTAATCTGCCATGGAAAATAACTGAGGGGTGACAGAATATTGGTATTCACTTCAAAACCAATTATTCAATTTTTTCCTTTTTTCCTCCAGAACTCAACATGATGGGTTGTTTTCAGACTATTATCTCTCTTTCATCCAAGTTAGCACTAGTGGTGCAGACCACCTGCTCCATGCAATTACCTTAAGCACACTCTCAGTGTCTCCTGATTCAAATGACCTATTTCTTGGTGAAATAAGATGTCACTTAACTTTGGCTGTGAAATATGCTCTCAACTCTAAATTACTGATTCACAGGAGACAACTGCTCCTGGATCAATCTGAAGCTCTGATCTCTCTCAATGGGCCCATCAGAATTCTATTCCTAAGGCTCAACAAGAGAGTAATCTGCAGATTAACAGAAATGAAATGACTATATAGGTCCAAAAACCAGACAAATGGAAAACCTGAAGAAGAGTTCTAAAAATCTCATTCAGGTAAACCTAAAAAGTGAATTCATTTTGCTTTTTTTCAGGTATAAAACAAATATTCAGATTCTACCATTAGGTGAGCACATTGTTTGTCAAATACCTGTAATGACTTTATATTCATCAATTAACACTTTTTCTTGATTCCCCTCCCCAATACATATATTTACCATGAGGGGGCAGATGCTTCAACCAGTAGGTTAGCTTGCTGCTGGGGTCCAGCCAATCAGGACTGAGAAAGATGGGCCAGACATGCCCCGGAGCCTTCCATAGTCCCTTCCCAGCTGGCCAACCTCCTGCGTCCCTCCCTGGCCCCAATCATGCACCAATGGGGTCCCTTGGCCTGGCCTGTGCCCTCTCACAATACAGGGCCCCTAGGGGTATGTCAGAGAACCAGTTCTGGCCTGATCCCACAGGTATAAAAGGCTAATATGCAAATCGACCAAACGATGGAACAATCCGTCGCTATGATGCACACTGACCACCAGGGGGGCAGACCCTCAATGCAGGAGCTGCCCCCTGGTTGTCAGTGCACTCCCACAGGAGGAGCACAGCTCAGCCAGAAGCTGGGCTCACAGTTGGTGAGCGCAGCGGTAGTGGCGGGAGACTCTCTGGCCTCCATGGCAGTCGGACATCCCCTGAGGGCTCCCAGACTGCAAGATGGTGCAGGCTGGGCTGAGGGACCCCCACAGAGTACACAAATTTCATGCACTGGGCCTCTAGTATATTTATAAATACTCATGAACTTTTAAGTTTCAAGGTTAGACAAAAGTCCCAATTTTCAAAAACATAAAATAAATAATTAGCCTTTAATTAAATAATTCTTATAGGATGTAAGCTGGAGCCCTCAAGGCATGAAGATTTCTCCTGCTTGATTCCCTTTTGCATCTGGTTCTGTTGGCCACTCCCTTTGTCATGAAACTAGCCAGCTCCCTTAAGATTAGGCACTGACCTCCCTCTTCTCCTTCCCTGTCCCCTCACTCCATTTGCTCTTTTCTTCTGCCAGTCATTTAAATAGAAGTGACTCTCTCCCATATATATAAATATCTTCCTCTCCTTTCTTGTCCCTTCCCCAAACTTTCCCAACACATTCTCTCCCTTCTCTTTCCTCTTTTGAATCCTTCCCCTCCCCTCTCCTTTCTTCTCATTTCTTTTCTTTTTTTGACTTCCTTTTTACCCTGATATTTCCCTTTACTTTTATTTCCTTCCATGGAGAGATTGTTATCTACAATTCTCCAAATTTATTTCTCTAGTCCTGGTCAAAAAAGAAAGAAAGAAAAAGAAGAGGAAGAGACATATACAAAAGTCATTTATTCAAATTGAAATGTAGATGAAATGATTTTGTTTTTTTGGCCTACAATTAAGATCCTAATTAGGACAAGAAACAGCATGGAAAGTTCTTTGAATTTTCACACAGTGTCCTCCTTTTATTCCAGCTAAGACTTTTCCTAAATCAGCATTTGCCAAGTACTCTAAAAAATACTTGTTCTGCAAGGTAGTCCTGGACAAGAGTCCAAGTGACAAGTTAATTGGAAAAAGCTATATACCATATACCCCTAATGAATTTCAATAAACATTAACAACATAGATATTGAAAAATATTAGAGGAGATAAATGTATCTGTATTTAACCCAGTATTATATAAACTTATTTGACCATACAACCTTTTTTTATAAGTCAACTAATCTTCATGAACATCCCTTTGGCCAAAGCAGGACCTCTTAACTATCCTCTCCTTTAAGCATCACCCAGCTTCAATCCACTCTACACTTCCACCAGGATTTTCCATTCAAAACTTAAAGCACATCTCAAAACTCCTCTGCGTAAAACAATCCAGTGACATTAGATTGCATGCCAGATAATATCCACACGCTCAGTAGAACACAGAAGGATTTTTAGTAATAATATATTCAATCTACTTTCTGCGCACATCTTTTGACACATCTCCTCCTCATTTCACACTCTAATAATCACCAAATTGCTTGAAATCTGGAAGATATCTACTTAGTCCTGTTTGTTCCACTCCCTATTCCTGGTATGCTTTCTCATATTTCTGGATAGTTCATAGATCTGCTCCATTAGAACAGGTTTTATTAATCATTTTCCCCTTTATTCAAGTAAGTTAATTGTTCCTTTGTATTTCCATACACTCTGTAAATACCTCTAGGAACATATTAATCCCACTGAACTTACTGCATCTAGTAAATTTTAAGCCTGTATAACTGCACTGTATAATGTGGTAGGATGAGCCACAATGTGACGTTTGAGCACATGAAATGTGGATAGTCTGAACTGAGATACACTTTATACATAAAATACACATGGAATATTGAAGACTGAAGTAAATCCTATCTAATAATAGACGAAAATGGTAATTAACTGTACCTCCGCTACCCTTCCCATTGGCTAATCTGGGTGATATGCAAATTAACTGCCAACCAAGATGGCAGCCAGCAGCCATGCAGCTGAAGCGAATATGAGGCTTGGTTGCCCCGGCAATGGAGGAAGCCAAGGTTCCCCGCCTGCCTCAGCCAGGCTCTGAGCTCCAGATGCAACAATGTTGCAATTATAGAAGTTAAACAAACCACAGATACCTGCTTTCAGCCAGCCAGCCTCGGAGCTGGAGCCGCAACAAAGTTTCAATTGCAGAAGGTAAATAAATCCCAGAATAAAAAAAAAGGAAAAGAAAAAAGGAGAGACTGGGAGCTTCAGTTGCTGGTTTGGCCTGCCTGAAAACAGCCCTCAGCCACTCATCCAGACTGGCCAGGCACCCCAGTGGGGATGCCCACCCTGAAGGGGGTGTGGGCAGTCTGAAAATAGCCATCAGCCCCTCATTCAGGCTGGCCAGTCACCCCAGTGGGGACCCCCAACCTGAAGGGGGTGTGGGCAGCCTGCAAACAGCCATCAGCCCCTCATCCAGGCTGGCCAGGCATCCCAGTGGGGACCCCACCCTAAAGGGGGTGCGGGCAGCCTGAAAACAGTCATCAGCCCTTCATCCAGGCTGGCCAGGCACCCCAAAAACAGCCATCAGCCCCTCACCCTGGCTGGCCAGGCACTCAAGCGGGACCCCCACCCTGATCTGGGACACCATTCAGGGCAAACCAGCTGGCCCCCACCCATGCACCAGGCCTCTATCCCATATAGTAAAAGGGTAATATGCAAACTGACCCTAACAGCAGAAAGACTGGGAATGACTGGTCACTATGACACACACTGACCACCAGGGGACAGACGCTCAATGCAGGAGCTGCCCTCTGGTGGTCAGTGCGCTCCCACATGGAGGAGCTCTGCTCAGCCACAAGCCAGGCTGATGGCTGCCAGTACAGCGGTGGTGGTGGGAACCTCTCCTGCCTCCTCAGCAGTGCTAAGGATGTCCGACTGCAGCTTAGGTCTGTTCCCCGCTGGCAAGTGGACATCCCCTGAAGGCTGCCGGGCTGCCAGAGGAATGTCTGGTTGTCAGCTTAGGCCCAATCCCCTGGGGAGCAGGCCTCAGCCAGCAGATGGTCATCCCTTGAGGGGTCCCAGACTGTGAGAGGGCACAGGCCGGACTGAGGGACCCTTCCCCTCCCCCCGATTGCACAAATTTTTGTGTACCTGGCCTCTAGAATAGTTATATAATTAAACTTTAATTATATGTTTAAATGCTAATATATTGGATATATTTGATTAAATAAATATATTATTAAATTAATTTTGCTTGTTTTTTCATTTTTGGTATTACTAGAAAAATTTAAATTACAGACATGCTTACATTCATGGACTACATTGCTGTATATTGCACAGCATTGTTCTAGAGGGATGGCACCCTCTCTTATCCTCACAGTACCTAGCAGTTACTTGTAGTTGATACTCAGCATATGCTTCTTGAATAAATGTCATTTATTAGGACAATAAAAACAAAGTTAGAGAAAGTTCCCAAAATTCTAAAGTTGTAGATTTTATGTGCATATTATATGTGACTATTCCATAATATTGTATACATGTTGCACATTGATATTAAAGTATCATTATTTTGCTATTTCATTGAAGACCCCAGAAAATAATTTCACCACACAATATAACTTAAAGGTTCACCACATGTTAATATTAGTTGAAAAAGCATACCTAAAAAACACACCATCATGAGTATTATGATATCACATTTTTACAGATTTCTAATATTAAGGGATTTTCCCCCTAGAATATCCAAATGTCTGATGAATAAAACTTCAGACATCCTATTGTTACCCTGGCATCACAGTAACAAAAATATTCCTTTCTCAGATGGAAAGAAAAGAGAAGGGAGAGGAAGGGAATTAAAAGCTAGAGATGATAATGATCCCTATAAATAACATCACAGTCTCCACAACTTCCTATGGAATCCATGCTACTGTACTTTGATGGGGGCAGATAAGAAATCTCAGTTGTAAGGCTGCTCAAGCCCTCTATCACTTTCAGTCAGAGAATTTCTTCCAGGAATCATTTTGAGGACACAATCCTTGACAGAAATGAAGTGAAGTCTCTGGTCTAAGACTGGATAGAAAATCAAACCCACGCTATTTTTTATCTTAGCTGAACCTCTCTGTGTAACCTTGAGAGAACTGCTTACTGTCTGTGTCTTAGGATATGGCAGAATTAAAGAAATAATTCTGAAAATTTCTGTGTATTGTAATTGGAACAACCTAATGCTAAGGATGATTATCTCCAAAATTTTAATCTATATCAAAATTGTTTTCATCAAGGCACATATTATATTCCTTTTCTTCAGCTAAAAATCTAATGGTTACTTCATTAACAGATGTAGATGCCATTTACAGATTTAATAGCTGGAAAAATATTCTGTAATTACTTGCTCTGTTCCTGGGTTTTCTCTATGCATTCTCTATGTATAGCCACATTTTCTTCGTATAGAAAAGAATATAAATTCCTGTTTTAGCCACTTATACTGTTTCCAGATAATGTGAAAAACAAGCAGAATGAGCTACTACATACAAAATGGTTTCACCTGAATTTAAAATGTTTCTATTGATTTTTAGAGAGAAAGGATGAGAGAGGTTTATATTTAGAGAAATATTGATGAGAAAGAAACTTCATCCATCAACTGCCTCCTGCATGGCCCCTACTGGGGACTGAGTCCACAACCCATGCATGTGCCCTGACAGGAATCAAACTGGTGACCTACGGTTCCTAGGTTGACACTCAACCATGGAAGCCACACTAGCTGGGCTCACCTGAATTTAAAAGCAAAGTTTTTTGTTTGTTTCCCCATATATGTCTTAAAGATTTTGTTTTGCAATAACCCATTTATGAGATAAATGTATTTTTTAAAATTAATACTGGTTTATTTCCCTAACTGAGCAATAAACGCTCCTGCATTTGGGAGTTCACATGTGGACAGCCACAGACTGACACCTTCATGACTGTGAGCACCAGTGGTGAGGGGACTAAAGCTCATACGCAGCTTAGCGAGGGTGATGAAACCTCAATGAAAATCAAATTTGCCTACGCACATTGTTAGAAAAGAGACATATACTCAAACAATCAATACAGACTCACATCCTATAATTTATTGATATTTTCATACATGCCCCTAAATTATAGTGTAATATAAAAATAGGAAGGAAGAAGACAATCAAAATAAATATGATGGCAATTTCCTTTTATTCATGAAGTTGTTCTATCAAGGGCAGCTGAATGCAATAAGCAACCATGCTATCCCTAGATTTATTTGTTGCAGTAATGCAGTTATAATTTCAGGTTTATACATTATGAGAATAGAAGAAATTATGACATGGACATAGTATTAGTAAAATATTTGTCTAAGGCTGTGGTTGAAGCTATGAAATTCATCTATGTATTTAGCCAACAAATATTTATTAACTGCCTTTACTATGACAGGTACTGGCCCAGGTGCTGGGCTGACACCCATACTCTCAGAAGCTTAGAGGGAAGTGGAGGACACAGAAGGCAGGGGCTGCAGCACAGAGGAATACATACTCCACAGCAGGAAGCAAGGACAGGTGCTAGATATTACATTGGAGCAACACCTGACAGAGTCTTGGGCTTATGGATCTTTTTTTTTATGAAGAAATGCATCAAGCTAAGATCTGAAGGATCTGCAGGGATACTGAAGGTACGGAATCTGAGGAGGAGCAGTTAGAAAGGCCTGAGAAAAGGGGTTTGGGTTATTGGAACCCAGAGGTTTTTAAATTGCTTAAACTTGGTACAGGAGGGATATTCAATCTCTCTCTCTCTCTCTCTCTCTCTCTCTCTCTCTCTCTATATATATATATATATATATATATATATATATATATATATATATATATATAAATGACCAACTGTCCATCTGTCTGACCAGCCAGTACATATGACATGCACTGGCAATTTAAAAATAAACATTGACTCATGCAGGCACAATACATATAAAGCTCTCACTGGTGCCAATCACACACGTGTTTTAATTTTATAATGCTATATTATATATACTATTTTGACATGCAATTTTTTGCAGTAACATAATTACCACACAAATCTTTCTTCTAATTAATTTCCTTTCAATGTGCACGAATCCGTGCACCAGGCCACTAGTAAGAGATAAAGCTGGAGAAATGAATAGCTGTTATTTCATGGAATGAATGCTGAAGGAGAAAAACAAACCTCACTTTAAAAAATTATTCTGTCATATGGAGAAAAGTTTGGAGGGCCAAGATTAGAAGAATCACAATAACTTAGGCGACTACAAGAGTTATCTAGGAGGGAGGGTAAAGGTGAAGACACGAAGACAGTATGTGGAAAAGAGTCAAAAGTGCAATTTTTCGCCAAAACCGGTTTGGCTCAGTGGATAGAGCATCGGCTTGCAGACTGAAGGGTCCCAGGTTCGATTCCGGTCAAGGGCATGTACCTGGGTTGTGGGCACATCCTCAGTAGGAGATGTGCAGGAGGCAGCTGATCGATGTTTCTCTCTCATCGATGTTTCTAACCCTCTATCTCTCTCCCTTCCTCTCTGTAAAAAATCAATAAAATATATATTTTTTAAAAAAGTGCAATTTTTCAAGACTTGGTAATTATTAGAAGTGACAAGAATTTGGTAAGAAGAGAGAAATCAAGAATGACAGCAAGATTTCAGGTCTGAATAAAGTAGTGGTTGGGGCTTAGTTCATGGAGCTGAGAACACAGTGGGAGGAGTACACCATGATGAGGAGGAATGGGGTGTTGAAGTCAGCATTGCCATTGAGGTTCACATTGTGATCCCCAGAGTTCTAGACTGAATATATCTGCATATCGAGTTCTTAAATCATGGGGTATCTGACAATGGTCAAGTTCAAAGTTATATTCATCCTGTGTGCAACCCAGGTAGTACAATGATTTATTATCTATTATTTCAGGATACCATGTCTGAACTTTTACTCATTCAACATTTGATTGTATATTCTAAAAAAAAAATCAATATTAGAAATTTTACAAATGGGACAACATACTCATGCTACTCTTAATATGCTTTAAAATAATGTTGTTGTTTTTTAACTAACATTAACATGTGGCAAAGCATTACCTTTTAGGATATGTGTTGTGGGTAATTATTTTCTGGGAATTTCAATAAAATAGCTAAGTAAAGATAGTTTATATCAAAGCCATTTTGTCTTCAATATGCAGCATATATACAATGTTTATGGAATATTCTCATATATTACACAGAGGAAAACTCTACTATTTCAAAATTTTAGAATTTTCTCCAACTTTGATTTTACTTCCCAATAAATGACTCAGTTTAAAGCATTAATTGTAGCTTAGACATTAGATTCATATAACACAAAATAAGGGAGGGCGAACCAGCAAGAACATATATAGGTGGCAAAGCAAGGTTAAATATATAAACCGCATGTCCGCAGGGCGTGGAAGTAGAACTACACAACCCATCTCCCGCCGGAGTTTTCCTTCCTTGGACTCATTAATTCTGCTCATGACCAGGCTGCTTCTTGCTTAGATTTTATGGCCTCCGAAGCCTCTGTTCTCATTTCAGATCTTGTTAATAAATCTAAGAATGATGTCAGCTTTGCCTTTTCCTTCATTTCTATGGAAGATAGTTCCTGTTACTTGATTTTGGTGGCAATCATGCTTGATCTTTCAAAAAATAACCTGGTACTCCCCCAGAAAACACTTGGACTTTTTTTCTTTCTCTTCTGACTCTTTGATTCTACTGCTCTCTTCCAAAAAAGTGGTGTAGGACTGGTGTACCATTTCCCTCTGTGGGCACCGGGCACCCAGCACTTAGGTCGCCTGGCTTACCCAGTGGTGAAGGCTCAGCTGCCTTTGTGGTGAGCCAACCTCCCTGACACTCAGCTGTGCCAAAGGCAATGCTACTGCCCAAGCCCCATGGTTTACCAGGGGGTGTCAGTCAAGGGAACTTGGGCTTTTCTCTCTTCTTTACCCAACTGCAAAAAGGGCTTGAAAAAACACACACAATGGAATGAGGAGTCATTGCTGATTTTTACCTTTACCAAAGCAAGATGGAGCCCATGTGAAAATAAAGGTGAGGCTCTCACCCAGTGGTCGGCAAACCGCGGCTCGCGAGCCACATGCGGCTCTTTGGCCCCTTGAGTGTGGCTCTTCCACAAAATACCACATGCGGGTGCGCACGTACAGTGCAATTGAAACTTCGTGGCCCATGCGCAGAAGTTGGTTTTCAGCCTGGGCGAGTCTATTTTGAAGAAGTGGCTTTAGAAGAAGTGGGGGGTGTCGGGCGACGGGAGACGCGGCACAGGCGGACCACGGGATACACAGCGCAGGGGAGGTGCACGCACTTCATGCACGAGTTGAGTGAGCCAGTCAGTCAGCAGTCTCATTGTGCAGTGGTTAGTGCTAGTCGCATCCGCAAATCACATGCGGGTGACAAAAGACAGACGAAACAAGTATACAAGATGAGTGTGGATGGGAGAGTTGGAAGGGGTCAACCTCAGCGAATGTACCTCAATCAGATTGAGGACGTTTTTAGCAAAGGCTAGCTTAGGAGTACCCTAATTAAGTTAATAACAATGTACCTACCTATATAGTTTAAGTTTAAAAAATTTGGCTCTCAAAGGACATTTCAATTGTTGTACTGTTGATACTTGGCTCTGTTGACTAATGAGTTTGAAGACCACTGCTCTAACCAAATGCATGAGTGTTGTTTATCCTGTGGTTCTTATATCAATTAATGATTACTCTCGGTGGGCTCTCTTCCACTCTTAATGAACTACCTGTGTAAGAGATGTGTCAATTAACTATCACCCCTCTCAATCCCCTCCTTTCTAGTCTTCTGTCTTGGCCCAATTTTGGTCCCATTGTTTTGGAACCAGACGATAGTGTTGCTTTCCAGCAGCTCAGCTTTTCAGCCTGGATCCTCCTTTCTATCCATACAACTTTCAATGACTCCACCTTACTGGTTACTAAAGTTCAACCTTCTCTTTCAAGGATTTACTTACAATGCCTCTAAGCTATCTACTTGACCTAATCATTTAGGAAATATCTCCATTTGCCTCACGCACAAGTCACTGGCCCACTCACCACTCTCCACATGGCTGTAAACGGTTTACCTGCACTTCTACTTCCTCTGCCGGAAATGCCCTTCCCAGATTCTCAGCCTACCCAAACCCTATTCTGGCTTCAAATCAAATGCTGCTAGTCCATAAGCTCATTCACGATGCATGTAGTAGAAATTAATTATTGTTTTTGTTTCTTAAAACCTGGGCTCCCAAAGCTTTTGGTGATGTCTTTACAATGTGTGGCGTGTGTGTGTGTGTGTGTGTGTGTGTGTGTGTGTGTGTGTGAATTTAGCAGCAAACCTTTGAACCTAACTGTTGTAACATTTCCTCTTTTGCCTATTTGTGAGTAATTCTGAAGGTCCATGACATGTATTATTTATGGTTTTGCCTAAGTACTGAATTGCCCACTGTGGGAGGACATGCTGGACTAGTTATGACTTCATTTGTGTCCCAAAATCCAGCAGCTATGTTCTTTAAACAAGATCAAATATAATTTTGGGGGGAAATTATATGCTGTAGTAATATCCTTAAATTGTGAAAAAGATATATTCTTTAGCAAATATAAAAGTTATTTAACCTTTACTGAGAGCTTAGCATTTGCTGAGGACTATTCTATGCACATTATATGTACTGCAGCATTTAATTCTCACAACAATTTGTATGTTAGCTGCTACTGAAATACTCAATTTATATATAAGAAAACTATGGAAAAGAAGCACAAAACTATTAATTGCAGAGGCAGGGTTTGAACCAAGGCCATATTACTCTACAGTTTGCACCTTTAACCAATACACTCTGCTGTCTATCTGCTGGCAGATATGATTGGACTACTGTGGGCATACCACAGTACACCTGTACAGGTATATTATATATCTCTACCTCTCTTGGAAACAGAGACCATGCCTTTTGGTATGTCTCATCAATAGTGCCCAGCATTGTTCCTCGTGGATAATGTAGTCTAGTACTAACAATATGTTCACTACAACGTTGAACTTTAATACTTCAACCGAGAAAAATATCTCATTCACTTAGAACCACTTGTGAGAAACAGAGTTAAAGTATATTTGAAATACCTCCAGGCCACCTCAGTCCCTAGTACCATAAAGTATTTAAATTTTCAATTTTTGACCCATTTCTGTTTAGGTAATTTTGATTTTATGGAAAAAAAGGTATAGTTATTTTTAAAGCCTATATTATGAGAATTTATATATGTATTTATTTCATTCTATACAGGCTAAGATGTATTTCATTAGTATTCAAGTTAAGGCACAGGCAGGTGGTGTGACCAAATACCATAATCAGCATGTGCTTGATTAAAACACTGGGACACTTCTAGAATGTCAGAAATAGCAGGGAAATCAGTAATAAAAAGATTCTAATGAAATAAATGCAGGCTATGGAGGCCATAGTCCACTAACAGAAACATGACTCCTAAATGCAGCCTATTTTTTTTTCTTTTTAAACAAACTGTAAATATATTGCCCCTGGTTTTAAATTATCTACTTCATTAAATTAAGAAATTATTTTTTCATTACTACCAAGTGTCTCTTCATCAGGAATAATGTGTCCAACTGCCAAATGTCAAGGTCTAAATGCTTAAACTTCATCTACTGGAGGAAGAAAAATCACTTAAGGTTAGCAGGTCCCAGGGGCTGTAAGATCACTCAGTGTTTTGCGTACGTAGCTCAACAAACAAATGTCTCACTGAGCATCATTGGTATTTTTTGGCTTGAAAATACTCTCAGTGCAAGGCAAATGGAATGAGCATAATGAATTGTACTTTACTATATGAAAATGACCAACACAACTTGAAAAATTTTTAAGCAGTTCAGTAAGCTACGCATTTTCATCCAAAGTGTTCAGTGTTAATGAATTATCTTCAATATTCTCTGAGTTGCAGATAGATACTCAATATCTTTAAGCTGGAAAGCACATATGAAGACCTCTTCTTCAAGCCAAAACATGGGCATTTGGGTGGAGTCTACAAACCTAAATGTGGTTCCCATTTAAAATTCTGGGTCTGTGCAGGCCCTTGTAGGCTTAGAGGAAGCAAACTTTACTCCTAGGAAATAATGGGCCATGTGCACTTTAACTAACAACCTAAACTAGATTGATATCACAAAATCAAGGCCTCCAGAATGGTATTTTTGACATTTTTATTTTTAATTCTGCTTTTCCAAGACTGGGGACTTATGAAAGCTTTTTCTTATTTATGAATTTATTCTTTAATCTTTAAAATTTGAAAAAAAATAATTTTTATACATCCTTTGTCTTATATTTAAGACACAAAAGACTCTCACACAGAAGACTTTAATTTTAGAAAAGACATTTATTTTAATATAAGCCAAGTGTAAGTTACAGCAGTTACTCAGGCTGCCATTTACATCACTTCTCTGAAGTTAACTGTTGTGGTATGATGCAGGCTTGATTTTTGAAGGAGCTACTACAAATGTTATTCATTCCAAGAATGGATTATTTGAATGAGATGGTTGTGACAGATACTGTCTTATTAAATCCTACTATTGAAGGGGAAAATTAAAAAAGTTTTCTATGCCCCCTTTGAGATCTTATTCACAGAGCATATGCCTATAATGTTAATTTGAAAAGGCTACCCCCAAATTTACATTTCAAACAAGCTGAGAGGAGATTGTCAATCTATGGTGAGCATTAGGGAAATACTAGCAAGTATATTCAGACTCACTTAAAAAAATACACAATTTGATTGTTTTCATGAGTTGGCTACCGTGAACAATGCTGCAATGAACATAAGGCTATATATACCTTTATGAATAAACTAGTAGCCCGGTGCATGAAATTCATGCATGAGGGTGGGAGTGTCCCTCAGCCTGGCCTGCACCCTCTCCAATCTGGTATCCCTCTTGCAATCTGGGACCACTGGCTCCTAACCGCTCATCTGCCTGCCTGCCTGATCACCCCTAACCACTCTGCCTGCTAGCCTGATTACCCCCAACTGCCCTCCCTGCCGGCCTGCTTGCCCCCAACTGCTCTGTCTTGCCAGCCTGCTTGCCTCCAGCTGCCCCCCATGACAGCCTGCTGTCCCCCCTGCCAGTCTGCTCACCCCCTTCTGTCCCCCATGCTGGCCTGCTCATCCTCAACTGCCCCTCCCTGCTGGCCTGCTCGCCCCAACTGCCCTCTCCTGCTGGCCTGGTCACTCCCAACTGCCCTCCCCTGCCGGCCTGATCACCCCTAACCACCTCTGCCTTGGTCCCACCACCATGCCTTTATTGTACAGAAGGACATCTGGAAGGTCTCCCAGTCTAATTATCATATTGTCCTTTTATTAGTATAGATAATGGAATACTAATCAGCCATAAGAAAAGATGAAATAATGCCATTTGCGACAACATGGATGAATCTCAAGAAATTATGCTAAATGAAATGTCAGATGGAAAAGTCAAGAACCATATGATACACTCATATGTGGGATATAAGGCTGAAAGCTACAAATGAAACAAGACTAGCAAACAAATAAAAACTCATAGACACAGATAACAGTATGGTGATTACCAGAAGGAAAGGGGGGGGGGGGTTAGGGGGAGAGGTACTAAAGGGCAAAGAGGGGCATATATATGATGATGAAAGGAGATTTGACTTTAGGTGGTGAACACACAATGCAATATACAGATGATGTATCACAGAATTGTACACATGAAGTCTATATAAGTTTATTAACCAATGTCATTCCAATATATTTAATAAAATTTTTAAAAAGGAACAGGGTAAGAGGGATAAGCTATATTATAGCATAGAGAATAGTTTGGGGGAAAAGTTAATGAAAGACATCAGGCACAAACTATCTTTAAATGCTGCCAAACCACAACAAAATGAAAACAAATACATGTCCCCAGTGAAAGACTCTGGGAGACAGATACAAAACAGAGGTGACACTGAGCCTTGTAAGAACAACCCGGTGCATGTCGTCTAAATCTTGACCTGTCAAGCAGTCTATTACAAGAAAGTAATTAGGTCAGCTGTCTAGGGATGAGCAGTGACTTTTTTCCTTTTATGGCAGTGGTTCTCAACCTTCCTAATGCCACGGCCCTTTAATACAGTTCCTCATGTTGTGGTGACCCCCAATTTCATTGTTACAAATTGAACATAATTAAAGCATAGTGATTAATCACAAAACCATATGTAATCATATATGTGTTTTCCGATGGTCTTAGGCGACCCCTGTGAAAGGGTCGTTCGACC
This sequence comes from Myotis nattereri, assembly GCF_964212035.1. Lineage (NCBI taxonomy): Eukaryota > Metazoa > Chordata > Mammalia > Chiroptera > Vespertilionidae > Myotis > Myotis nattereri. Next base: position 135,344,201 of record NC_138075.1, on the reverse strand, counting down.
CCCAAAGGGGTCGTGACCCACAGGTTGAGAACCGCTGTTTTATGGTTTCTAGGCAGCTGTAGTTGAACTTCTGCCTAACACCTCTCATTGCTTTCTCCATGTGTAACCGGTGTAAGTAGAAAGATTTTTATAAGTTCGTTTTTACTACAGAGCCTCCACTGACCAGATGTTCCATAAAGACACTCTTTTTCTTAGAATGTGTTTTGTCCCTTTAACAAGCATAACCCGGGGAATTTTTGAAAATCAGATTCTCGAATCTTGTTGCCAGAATTTCTAATTGAATAGGGAGTGGTGGTGCCTAGAGGTGGCTGGGGCTTTTAGTCTCCACGATCCACATCACTTTCCTCATGTCTCCCCAAATAAAATAATAAGAAGTAAAATCACAACTCATACATGCATTTTGAAATATGAACCATTAGAATATGTTGTTATTTTTACTGAAATAAAACAGACCCCAGGCAAAACCAGTGTCATGTTAATGCACACGCACCACAAGGACCCTTAAGTGGGTTCATCCTTCCCTTCCCTTCATTTTTCATCCAGATCACTGAGTCCTTGCCCCTCTCCCCAATAGAAATTCTAGATCAGCCAGTGTAAGTAGGTCTGGTGCAGGGCCCAGATCTTCACATTTAAAGAAAACGCTCCAGGTAATTCTGAGGTAGATTCTGTTACTCATTCTAACCTTTTATCAGTTCACTGGCAGCCACCTGCTAAGCATGGAATGTTAAATAGAGTTACAGTTTAGTCTATAAAATAAGATTTTTAAAACTGAATTGAATAGCAGCTTCCTCCTATCCCCCCATAGGTGGGAACCTGGCACTAAGGGTGCCAAGCTACAGGAGAAATGCTGTAGGACCCTTGTGTGAACAACCCACTGCCTCCAGAGGAAAAATAAATGCATCCTTTGTCCTTGAGCAGAGAGGTGTGTCATCTCTACGTGTATAGAAAAAGCAAGAAATGTGTATATTCTGTATGTACATAGAACACAGTTATTTAGTGGACAAGGAAGACTCTGAAATAAGGAAGCCACTTGGACAATATTAAAAAGTCACAGATTTCTCAAAAGAGATAGTTTTACAGACCCAGAGCTACTGCAGTTCCTTATCTCTACCACTGCCTACAGAGCAACTTCAGGAGCTGGTCCTGGAGTTCTCCATTCTCCATAGTCTTGACCAAATACTAGACTGGGGTTTTTGTGGGCTATCCCATTAGACCGGTTTTTCCATCTGTCCAATAGTGTATTTACTGAAGGTGGCCAGCAGCTGTCTGTTGTCCCATATACTAGTAGCTGTCCATTTTGAGGAATCCTGCCGTCTGGACTTCATAGCATCTGACCTGCTCAGTCCCCGACTCTGTGCCTTCACTGAAATGAGCCATGTACCCAGCTTCTGCAGGGTGTCTCAGTTACTCAGATTGATTTATAGATTACCTAAACAGACTGCCACTTATCAAAGGAAAAATTTATTCCGAGCTGAGCTCAATGACTAAAACTTCATAAACAGTAAATCTGTAAGTCATAAATTTTATGCTATGCATACTTTACTGCAATTAAAAAAGAAAAGTTTCACTATCACACATTTGTTTTGCAAAATTTAATTGTTCTAAATTCTCTTCTTAATTTTTTTTCTGGATTAGTCTATAAATGCTGTGAATTTTTTCTGCAAGCTATTAACTGAAAGGATGCTTTCTTTTTAAAGCTGTGAAAATTGATAATAAAACAACTAAAGGCATTTTTCCCTTCTTTTTTGCCTTCAGCAGAAAAAATCCTCATTTGAACAATAATTCAAGCAAATTAAATGAAAGTCTCTCTGTGGTCTTCAGGCTAGTCACATCAACAAGGTCATCTAAACCCGTCATAACCCCATTAGAAATAGTCAACAAAATGTTTAGGGTTAATTTTTTATATTGTGTCTCAGCTCCAGAGCTTACCAGTTGATCTGAGAACATAATTTTGAGTTGTTTTGACATTGTACCTACTGGTTTTCTGTGACATTTTTTTTAATGGGGAAAAATCCTGAAAATAAAGGTAGAATTGAAATAATATGTACACATAAGGATATCTGCCTCCTAATTCAAAGGCAAAACATCACACATAAATATAACTGAACAAATATTTAATTTACATTCAGAGTGGGTCTTTAATATATCCTCAAACTGGATTATTAGCAGTTAAGTGAATCTCAATTTTATGAAAGGCAGCCTGATGCTACTGGGAGAATGTGCATCTTCTATCCCTATCATTTTACTCATAACTAACTTTATGCTTTGGATGACTTGTTCTCAACGTCCTTGTTATACAAAGGATAGAATAAGAAGCAAGTGACATATGTGGCTTTATGTTATACTAATGCCTGTTACCCGGTTATGACCAAAGCTATCACAATTAGAGAAACTACAAAATTTTTCTACCAGGTGTTACAAAATTGCTGACTTTTCTAAGACTTTCGGACAGTAATAGATTCACAGAATGTCATATTGTGTGGTCTGTAGTGGAGAGTCTGCACTGCACTTAGAGATGACAGACATATCCTTGCTGATCAAGAGGACATCTCAGATCCTCTGCAGACTACTTACTATACCGCCCAGTCATGAATGGATGAGTCAGCCTTTAACAGGAGCAGTTGGAAGTGATGGTGAGTTAAGTCCCTAAACACCCCCTGTGCTGTGCATAATGCCATCAAAGAAAATAATAGACAACCTAACAAGCAAGCCCACCTGTACAGAGAAAGTATTTTGAAAAGGAATAAAGGAGAACACCTACATACAAAAATCTCTATATATAAAAGTCCAGCGACCTAACAGCAGAACAGCCAGAATGACCAGTCAACCAGTCGCTATGACATGCACTGACCACCAGGGGGCAGACGCTCAATGCAGGAGCTGCCCTCTGGTGGTCAGTGCACTCCCACAGTGGGAGCACTGCTCAGCTGATCAGGATGAGCGGTGCTCCCACAGCGGGCTGATCCCTGCAGACCATGCCCCCCACCAGTGCACGAATCTGTGCACCGGGCCTCTAGTATAGTAATAATAATATATGCTATTTCTGTAGTATTTTCTAGAAAGTAGTTTACAACATATATTATTTGACAAAAATCCTATGATCAAGGTACTTTTATTATGCTATATTACATATTGGGAAACTGAGACAAGAGAGTTTAAGTAATATTCTAACAATCACACAGTTATGACTGGCTTGACTTATGGGCCCACACATTCTGAATCAAAATTGTGTTATCTTAACCTAGACGCCAGAGTGCTTCTCCAAGAAAATGAATTTCAGTTGCTGGCTTCAGCAAGAATTGAGGGAGCTCTTTGGAACTCATTCCTGAAATGGCAGGAACTAGAGTCAGACCTGCATTGTTTAGTGTTTTATTTTTTTTTTTGCATTTTTCCTTCTTTTACAGGATTGGACTGTGTTAGAGCATCTGCTGTGTGTTGTTACTTTCTTAATTAAACGGTCAATGAGGCTCCCTTCATATTCACTTGGGTGATGTACTTGAGCATCTGTGTAATATTGTTATTTATCTGATTTATTGATGCAGTGACTAAGGAAGAATGCAAGCAAAAATACTTGTTCCCAATGTTTCAAATAAAACGAATTCACAAGAGTATAAAAGGTGCTTTCCTGAGGCAAATTTTCCTAAGTGAATGTCCAAACACTACTGATAAGTAGATTCCTTTGTAGCTGCTATGACAATGGAATAGGATGAGCTCGGGGGAAAAATTTTACTTTTTAGCCAGACCCACATCTCCGCTGATTAGCCTTCCCCCACTGCTGTCCCTAATCAAGAAGTACGCACTGTGTACCAAAGGGCCTGTCAGTTGCTTTTCTGTTAAGTGTCCTCCTTCATTCTACCCACATTTCTACCCCTGGTATTTTTCTTGTTTATGCCACTGACTCAAGTCTGGCTCCTGGGTGGCCCCTCTCTGAGTCTCCTGCTGTTCTAATCTTGAAGGACACTTCACCCCCATCCACAAAAGCCAGCACTAATGAAAAGCGCCTTGTTGATACATAGTAGAAACAAAAGGGCTGGTAATTATGCAATTCATAAAGGCACCAGGAAAAGAAATGTAGTAATGTAGTTGAGTCTGCTGAATATATTGCAGGGTTCTAGACCCTAGAGTAAATGATCAGGGAGGAAGCTCAGAAGAACTGTCTGGTTTTCAGAGGTAAATCACAGAGAATCATTTAGATCCCACATAGCAGACATCACACAATTTATCCCTCTGCCCAGGAGTCCTTGAGACCTGAGTTTGTTACTTGAAATTAGTGAACCAAATTGGAATGGACTGACTTTTGTCCAGCATGTATTCCTTCAGTATCTTCCCTTCATGCATCAGATAACCGGATAACCATAATCTCTGCTCTGTGTTGATAATAATAAAAAAGACCAAATAACTCCATTCACTTTTTCACTACATTCAGGAAGTTAATGCATACATCAAGTTCTGTTATAGAGATTACATACTTGGAAGACAATGGAGGTTGATATTTAGAAATTGATCATATGAGTAATAACTCTCCACTGCTCCTAAAAACCTTTATAACTACTTATAATCAAGTTCCTCTAAAAAGTATGGAGTATTATTAGGAACTAAAATATTACTATTTGATAGTTTAAACAAAAAAGAACTGAAACATTTGATAATATACTTCCTAAAAAAAAAACAATCAAAATAATATGTTCTACATTTTAACCTTTCTTATTGGGAATTTAAAGGGGGAAAAAAAAACCCCACTAATTATTTTGACCAGTTATAGAAAATTAGTCCAAATTTGAATTGAAAGAAACACACATACCTCAAAGAGTAATGGTTGCTTTTTCTTGGGAGGGGGCTAGAGAACTAGTAGGCAGGGGAGGAAGGGAGATTTTTATTTTATTTTTGCCTGTTTATTACTTTTTAATTTCACGTATTAACTTTCCAGATATTAAAACCTGATTACTTAATGAATATCTTATATTTTATTAATTACCATGTGGCAAAATAAAATAGATTTAATTCTAAATGCTTTTCTTATTAAACCTCCAACTAGGAATTTGTGTAGGAAGAAAGGGAGGGCAAATCCTTTATATAATCAATGTAAGCAAAACATGTTCATTATTATCTTTTTAATTCATATAATTTTTTATTCCTAATTTCCTGTACAATTGCCTGCAATTCCACACGCTATTTTAATGAAGAATCAGCATCCATATACATACTTAAATTTTGGTGCCAGAATTATCTGGATGACTTCACCTCTTCTCTTCCCCATTATCTAAAGCAGCATTTACCCACTGCACCCCACCCTTTTTTCTCATCATAGTTATGTGTACCCATGATGGACTCATGAAAAATATCATTACTAGTGATGGTTGCAGGAATTAAAAATCAAATCTTCAAACTTAAATCTACTTTTTGAAGCATTTAAAAGGTAACCTTTGCAGCCTAATAATAAAATAGAACCAATTAAAGTATTGGTATAGGAAAATAAAAGGCCATGTGATATGCAAAAAATACAAACTATTGATGCCATTAATGAAGACACTTTTATAAAATCCATAGCAGACTAGCTTTTTTAATGCTTGAATATTTACATTCTAAAGTATTTTTTAAATAGAGTGATAAATTAATGCATTCAGATTGTGGTATCAGTGAACCAGAAAATAGGATGGTACTTCCAATTCATTTTGTGCCTTATTGTGTGTATAATTAAAGCTTTTGAAACAAAATTAAAGTGCTTAATAAGCAAAGATTCATTTTTGTAGTTTATAGATAAATGACCAGGTACTTACTTTTTATTTACAATTTAACTGAAAATTTGTTCATTCATAATAAAAAAGATGGGTCATAGTAAATTATGTATATATCTGTATTTTTAAACTATTTTCTGTTTTGAAATGTTATTGATCCTAGCAATAACACAAGACATTATCTTCAAGTTCATTTCAGTTTTAAATAAATTTGTGTCTATGAAGGAGCAGAGAGTAAGAGAAGGAGACAGAAAAAGAGAGAGGCAAAAGGGAAAAGGGAAAACAGTAAGGTAGGAAGGAAGGAAACTAGTTTAAAATATCCATCTTTACATTTTACTTTCTTTCCCCCAAAGCCAATGTTAAAACCATCTCAAGAAGAATTTGTAGACACAGTGGAGAATATGTCTATTCATTTTAGTTTCATAGAAACCTGTGTGTTCCTACTTTAAAATCTCAGTCTACAATCTATTTGGAACGGCCTGCAGTAAACCTTATATTAATCTGACCGTGGCTTCTATTTTTCTGCCAAGCCTTTCGCAGTTAACAGCACTTTCAAGATTTGTAAGGTGATAAGCCTTTGTTGGGCAGGTCTGTCTGCTGATAGTACCTAGTCGATCACAGAAGAGATCCATCAGAAGTCTGTGGTTCACAAGTCCTCTGTTAAGCATTCTAAGCTTTTATTCACTGGATCTTTTTGGCTAGAAATCTTTGCAACCGCAGTGATTAAACAACTCAAATGATGAGTCTTGCACCGGTTCCTTTTCCTCTCCCATTGCACACAACCCAGTTCAGGCACTCGCTATACAGAAATACTGACAAATGTTCTCTTTGTCTTCACCCCCACACAGTACCCTGCTCTCCCCTGCCAGAGCAGGCCGGATCTCTTCTTTTCTCACAGAAATCCAGTGCTTGCTGGTTATTACCCAAATTTCTAACGTTCAAGTTCTTCACACCCCTCTTCCCATCTTCCCCTTCCGTAGTCTCTTACTCCAATTCTCCATTCAAAACATGCAGATTTACTTGATGGAACTTCAAATGTGCTTATTATGATCTCAGTGCTGTCACAGAGCTCAGCATCCCCTTGTCTGAAATGTCCCTCTCTATCCACCTCTTTTCTACCTGCCCCTTTGCCTACTCAAATGCCAATAAGGCCAATATTTAATGTTAGCTTTTTCACAAACCTGTACTTGATTGGTCCAAAGAATGAGCAACCATCAGCCTAGCTGGTGTGGCTCAGTCAGTTAAGCCTCGTCCCATGCACCAGGAGGTCATAGTGCAATTCCTGGTCAGGGCAATGCTCGGGTTGGGGCTCAACCCCCAGTAGAGGGCTTGGAGGAGGCAGCCGATCAATGTTTCTCTCTCATTGATGTTTCTAACTCACCCTCTCCCTTCCTCTCTCTGAAATCAATAAAAGAATGAGTAACCTCCTGCTCCTTCAGCACTGGAAGTCGGCCTTCTCTTATCGATTAGTCATGGGCCCCTTCTCTTCTTAGATTCTAAGCTCCTGAACAGAAACCATAATTTATTCTTCTCTGCATACACTGATGTGTCATATACTGTGCCTCTCACATAGTAGCAGCTCAATCAATATTGATTGAATGAATAATTATTAAAGTGCAAGAGATTCTGGTTTCATTCTGAAGAAACCCAGCTCAATGTCTTAAGTATCTTGCCTATGCCTCTATAAAGAGGGCATGGATTTATACAGGCAACTTCCATGCTACCACATTTTAAATAGAGAAAGAAGAGTTTCTTTACATTAGTTATTTTCCTCAGCGAAGTGAGAGATGATTCAAAACACCATATTTTTTACTTATTTTGAGAATCTTTTCAAAGGAAAATGAGGCTTAGAGCAATAAAGATAATATAGCCATCTGTCTGTTTTTTTCCTACCAACTCAGTTAAGGAAAATCTTACGTTAATAGTATATTGGCTGAATCCCCTTCATGAGTTTTGAAAATAAAACAACTTGAGAAATTGAAATTGAGCTAAAAAAGACAGTCTTTGTGTAAATTTTATTTATACATAGTCTTCCCCCCACCCCCACCACAAAATTTAATAATTTTAGAACTGAAGCCTTTAGTTTTCTCCTAAAACTAGCTCTTCTGCTTGAGTTTGCAATTTTTTGTTCATAGAATCATTTCTCTCCCTTGGTTTGAATCCACAGAATCACCAAAACTCTCAATATTTGTCACACAATCACTGCAATGTTTTTTCAATTATATGTACTAACTCTGTTATTATTTTATACTTTAAGGCAGCGATTTTCAACTGATGTGCCACAAGAATTTTTAAAACATGCAATACCTGTCTATTTAGTCAGGGGCACTGATCTCTTTTCCCTTAAGTTGTCAAATAATAATAATAAAAAAAGACAACAGTCAACACAGCAATAGCCTTCTGGTGTGAACGAATCAAAATATCAAAATTATACCTTTTTTTTGGTCAGATTGGCAAAATATCTAATATTTTTTTGGTGTGCTGTAGAATTTTAGTAATTATGTGTGCCATAAGATGAAAAATGTTGAAAATCGCTGCTTTAAGGCACTACACAAATGTCTATGTTTACCTAAAGTTGATTACTTACCTAATTAAGGACTAATGACTCAAATAGACCCTTGAGACATTATGTAAAACTGTCCCAACCAACCTTTTTTCATCTTAATATGCTACACTTCTTGTAAACATACCCCCAGTTTCACTCACACTCAATTATTTACACACACAAAAAAATTATACCGTATCTATTTCCTCTTCTGAATATTTACTCGAGATAATCTTCTTGGGAATCCACTATTTCCCTGCACGACCATAGCAACTGCGATAGCCTTCAAGATATACCTTAAACAATATTTTTTTATTAAGTCTTAACGAATTCTCACAGATGTTTGAGCTTTATCCTGAAAACCTTTATTTCATCATGTGTATTTTCTAAGGAACTTCCCATAGTCAGTTTCCCCTTGTCTAATAGTCCACTAGGCTGCACATTCCTAAGGCAGAGTAGCTATATTTACCATTGCTCAGAGTAGATGCTCAAAAACTTTTATTTAATCATCAATATTTCTGATTATCTATCTTTTTCAGAACCCTACCCATCTCCTAAGCGTTATATTAAAATGCGGGAAGAGTAAGCGACATGCGTCACAGCCAAAAGAGCAATGATGAAAGGCTGTGGCGGAGAAGGACTCTGACCTGTGGTGCTTTAGGCCCGGGTGCTCTACAGTCTTAGCCTCACGTCTCCTGATTTCTTTTCACTGCTTCTTGGCTTATGCTCCCATTTTTATGTTTTTCTCTCAGTCTTCTACTTTCTCTTCGTCTCCATGTTAGGCCTGCAGGGATATTCTTTGGCATTTTGCTTATCTCTGCCAGTAACACTCAAAGATTAAAATGTGTCTGACTTCTGTGTCATACTATAAAGAATGATAATTGTCTTTCTAGGGCATTGCTAATCTTTAAACTAATCTCCAAAGTTTGTGGAAAAAAAATAAAACTAAAAGAATTCAAACTGAATGTCAGTGTTTGTTTTTAAAGTTCTCAAGTGAGCTGTCAGTCGCCCTGGCCGAGTGCTCAATTGGTTGGGCTGTTCAATTCCCTGTCAGGGCACATCCCTAGGTTGTGCATTTGATCCCTGGTCAGGGAGGCAACCGATCAATGTTTCTCTCTCACATCGACGTTTCTCTCTTTCTGTCTCCCCCTTCCTCTCTCTCTAAAATCAATAAAAATATTCAGCGAGGATTAAACACACACACACACACACACACACACACACACACACACACAAAACAACCTCTCAACACAGGTGACATTAAAGGAAAGAAACAAATAGTTAGAGCTAATATACATGTCAGCTATATACATTAAAAGAAAATAAAAAAAAAACAAAACACCTCAACAGTTTCTTTAAGCACCTTTTCTTTCTACTTTAGTCCTGCTAGTGCAGTCTCACCATACTATCAAAAACAAATTAAAGCTCAGATGGGAAGCAAAGGTGATGAATCTAAGTTGAAAGTTATTATAACAACTTTTTTTCTTGCTGAAAAGTTTTTCCAATAACTATACTAGTCTTTCTTAAGATTTTATTTATACCCATGACTTCGTGATAGAAGACAATGGTTTTCCCAATAAATGTCCCTCTTGAAATATGGAGTGAATTAAAAATAATAACGGTAGTAAAACTGTAGATTATTTAGGGTGAATGGGTAGAAAACCACTTACCCCCTGTTGCCACAGTGATTTCACGTAGAAAATGGCCATAAAATGGAAAATCGAAAGACAGATTCACTCTCTGCAAGGAACAACACCAGAAAAGAAAATCAATAATGCACATAATAGTAAATGCAATATGAAAAGCCTTCCACTTAAAAAATTGATGTTTCTGCTTTACACCACTATTATTGTAGTTGACTTTCAAAACCAGAATTCCAGATGATAAAAAAGGACTTTTTTCCTGGTAATTACATGTTTGAAATGTGTGAAAAGAATAAAGTTGGGCTGTTACAGTCTGTTTGTCTGTTCGTTGCTTACAAAAGGAACCTCAAAGTTTCAACTCCAAATCAAGCTATTCTCTCCAACATCCCCAGTGCCTTTCCCATGGCCACTGCAAATCAGTTCAGGCATCATGATGAACACTTTATTCTGGGGTCATCTCCAAAAGAGTCCTCCTTATCTGTCAAGTTATATTGAAAAAAATCAAAAGATTTTCATGTACATAATTATGTATTCAATTTGTTTTCTGTTCATCTCGCAATGCATGGCAGTCTCATGGAACAAGATATCTGCACCTATAGACCGAGACCTACAGACATTTTTATTTTTTAGATATAATGAACTCTCCAGGTTCAGCATATTATGTCTATTTTTAAAAGCAAAGAATAAAAAATGCTGGTTATTTGGAAAAGTACTTTTCCTTTGTATAGAGAAAATTTGGGGAGACTTAGGAAGAAGGTTTATATATTTTGCCCCTCTGTTTTCTAAAAAGGGGCCTGAAGCTTGAGTTATACATACATACAAACATATATACATATATACTTTGATATTGCATATGTTATTTATATATTACATACTTTATATATTATAAATACATATAATATATCATATACAAAAACAAAATACAACACAGCAAAACAAAGAAACAAAAACCCTATATTATTTGAATGCTTGAAATAATATGAACTAGATGTATTATTAGAAAAACACACACAAGAAAAACAGTAAATTAGAACAAAAATTACCCACTGTTATAAAAAATCCAGAGGGAAATTAATTATTGGTTTAGAGCCTAATAGCATTAAAAACTATCTATAGCAAAAGGCTATTGTGTTAAAATTCAACAGTTTCTATATTATCTCTCCCAATGCACAAATTAAAAAAAAATAGAGAAGTATATCTAGATTTAATTTAGCTCTTTCCAATTTTGCAAATGACTGCTTTTTTATATCCATCAGAGATTTTTAATAACTTACTTGGCATGAAATTAATCATTCAAAATTTACAGTGACTTTCAATTAGGTTTTCTTTCCTTTTTAATGAAAGCTGCATCTTCAGAACAGGTTTATCATCATTTTTATTTTTTGCTGACTAACATAACAAGAAAATGCATTTTCACTGCAATAACTGAAATGAGTGGTTACTAATAACTCTAAAATAAAAGCTTCAATTGCAAAATCATATATCTCAAAGAAGATGTCAGCAATAACTTCATAAAGGCACTTGCTACAGCATCTTGTTTTCCATTCATTCTAATGTATTTCAATGATCACGAGCTATTAGTAACATTACAGCCCTTTGTCCTTCTCACTTTCATAACAAGACTTTGGTTTAAACATATAATCAGTAATAATCTCTACCAATTACTACCAAAGATGAACCAGAGAAATGTGGCATGAGTTTCTCTACCACCACAAATATTTCAATACTTTTAGAACAAGGTTGAGATATACAAATCCATAAGGTAAAGACTTAAAAAAAAGCAAATAAGTTCTCAAAGAAAATTTGAAGAGCAACATCAATGACTGAAATGCTCCCCTGTTTAATGGTCAGTTCACCTTAGTTATCACCATGACTGCTTCACACTGATAAGAAATAGCAATGACAATTTAGAAAGATGCTAGCTTCTCAATAGTTGTGAAATCTGCCCATTTCTCTCCAGATACTACTGACTCCTTCCCCAAGTGCTGGTCACTATTATTGTAGTAACTTCATCACAGGTATCTTGACTAATTCTCCCACAATTCATTCTCCATAATATATAGTATATCACTCCCTTACTTCATATCTTTCAGTCTGGAATCCCACTGTCTCTGCAATAATGCCAAAGTAGTGACAATGGTTCTAAAGCCCACCGCTAATTGGGCCCTGCTACCTCACAATTTTCCCTTCATTGCTCCAGCCAGGCATCTAGAACATCTTTTAGTTCCTTGATATTTCCACCCTTAACTCTTGGCTCTGGTACTTTTACATGATGCCTCTTCTGACTATTATAATCTCTCAGCCAATCATGGCTTCCATAATCTTTAAGCTTTGGTTACCCCAAATACCAACCCTGACAGAAGGACTTAGGGGCAGGTCATTTTTTGGAAGCATTTTCTAAAGAAAGTGGGAAACATGAGATAAGAGAAACCAGTAATACATTATTGGGTGGGCTACTACTATAGCCAGGTCTCCCCTTGGAGACTCTGAGAGACAGTAGGGAAAACATGCCTTAGAATCATTTCATTGGAGGTTGGGATTGGGACACTGTCCATCATCACCCATTCCCTATCGATTGAAGGTTGCTCCTGGGGGTGTTTAAACTCCCCATCTTCCCCAGACTATGCTTATTTGTACTCTCAGCCAGAAGAAGAGATATAGCACTTGCGCTGGAAAGTTACTGGTAGGTTAGAAACTGTACCCACAGTTTTAGGTGCACTCAGCAGTCAGAGGGGTATGGGGCAAAGCATCAAAGGGGACAGCTAAGTGTCACATCCTCAGAGAGTCAGACCTTCATTTCTTGGCTCACGTTATATCTTTCTACTATATCTCATCTAGCATTTTCTACATATACATGGATGCATAAAGCAACTGCATAAGGTTCATACTGTAACTGCTTTGAGGTAAAACTTACTCAGCAAGGGGTAGTTAAGCATGGCCCGTGTAGGAAAATTGAATCTAAATCCAGGTTTGATTGACAGTGAAGGAAATGTGCTTAATTACTTAGATATTTAAAACAAAGCGATAAAAAAGTCACACTTACAAGACAAATTTTTGAAAATTATTATCCCTCTTTAAAACACACATACACACCCATATATACACACACAAAAAACAAACAACAACAACAACAAAACACTAAAACATAAACAAAACGACCACTAGAATTCCATGAAGTACTTTGAAGCGAAATGATGATATATTTAACCTGATTACCTTTGGATAATTGGATAATTATTCTGTCTGTGTATGGCATATAAAACAGGCATTGAGAGCTGAAGGAAGTGTTATTCATTCAATCATGCAGTCAACAATCAATTATTCAACACCTTATATATACCAGGCACTAAGTCAGGGACTAAAGAATAAACAGCAAATAAGTCCCACCCAGTTCCTTCCTTCAAGGAGTTCACCAGGGGATAAGGGGATCACAGAAGGATAAAGGATAGGAGCAGGCAGAGTAAGGATGAGGAGAGACACCTAACCCAGAGGAGAGGCACTGAGGCTGACTCTTTAAAAGGAACTACAGCTAGATGAGACCCAAAGGTATGAATCAGACTACAGGGTGTCCCAAAAACATGTATACGCACTTTACAGCTAATAGCTCAATTTTGAAAATGAAATGCATCTTAATAAACACTGCCTTTATAATTATTCAAAGTCTGTGTATTCATTTTTTGGGACACCCTACATATGTAGAAAATAAAATTGGAAGGACGCCATGATTAATTAGACATAACAGTTGGGAGTGAGAGAAGACACTAGACTAAAGGACAGGTTTCTAGCTGAGTGACTGGTGGATCACAGTGACACCAATTGAGATGGTGAATACAGGAAAAAGAGTTAATTTGGTTAAGTGTGAGAAAGCCTGCGGTGTCATTAATTAGTGAGGGTTCCATTAACTGTAACCAGAAAGACTAGCAGAATCCTGGACAATGTCACAAAAAAAAGGCATTATCAACAAAAAGAAACATAATATTGAGATTATTGTATCACTAGAGGCCTGGTGAACAAAATTCGTGCACTGTGTGTGGGGGTAGTCCTCTCAGCCCAGCCTGCACCCTCTCCAATCTGGGACCCCTTGGGGGATGTCCGACTGCCGGTTTAGGCCCGGCAGTCGGACATCCCTCTCACAGTCCAGGACCACTGGGTCCTAACTGCTCACTTGCCTGCCTGCCTGATCGCCCCTAACTTCCCCCCCTGCTGGACTGGTCACCTCCAACTGCCCCCCTGCCGGCCTGGTTAGCCCCAACTGCCTCCCTGACAGCCTGGCCACCTCTTACTGCCCCCTCTGCTAGCCTGGTTGCCACTCACTGCCCCCTCTGCTGGCCTGGTTGCCCCTCACTGCACCCCCCTGCCAGCCTGGTCACCCCCACCCAGCCTGCTGCTCAGTTATTTGGTCATCCCTCACTAATCCCCCTGCCGGCCTGGTTGCCCCACACAGCCTGCTGCTCAGTCATTTTGTCATCCCTCACTAACACCCCTGCCAGCCTGGTCACCCCACACAACCTACTGTTCAGTTGTTTGGTCCGCCCTCACTAAGCCCCCTGCTGGCCTGGTCACCCCACGCAGCCTGTTCGGTTGTCTGTTCAGTTGTTTCGGTTGCGACGGTCACTTAGGCTTTTATACATGTAGAATAATATACTCTGAACATTATCCTATCTTGGATATCATCCCTTAAGAAATACCTAATGTAAAAGAGAAAATGATTTAGGAAAGTTGTCATGTAAAGACACAATCAATTAATTAATAATCTCGGAAAAATACCAAATAAAAATTCAGAAGTGAAACTTTCAAGAGCATGAGTGACATACATGCAATCAACTGAATTTACTGCTTCCTTACACTGTGTGGAAAGGAGTTACTATTTGAAAGATGAGGTATAATACTTTTTAGACAAGCAAATAAAGCATCCCTTCTTCATGTGGGGAAGGATAAATTTATGAAATTTCCTTTGAAGATTTTGATGAAGTATATTCATAGATTCCAGGTGATTTGGTATAAATGTCTGGCAGGTATAGCCAATAAATGACTGTGACCTCAAAAAACACATCATCCTCTACCACAACATGGTCTATGACATTATAATAGCAGACATTTGTTCCTGTCCAAAATGCCCATGGAGGTATTTGGTCCATGCCAAGAAGTCCTTGATATTTTGTCCTGTCTAAAATGTCCAAGAATACGCTCCTGGGTTCAAATAGTCCATAATATGTATTTATACCTTTGGTTTGTAGGATTAATTCATAAAACATACTATCATGCGTTATTGGCCCAATAATTGCACTGTGGCTGCATTGGCCATAACAGCCCTTCTTTCCTCAGCAGTCTAGCTAGTAATCGCACAAGAGGTTAGGTAAATGGGTTAGTGTGGACCAAATATGTCCATGGATGTTTTGGACCAAATATCAAGGACCTTTTGTCATGGACCAAATATCTCAATGCATGTTTTGGGGACATTTTGGACAGGAACTAATGTCAGACAAGGGAAATTACTGTTTGGGACTGACTATTAGACTTAATCAGGGTCATTCTTCTAGATGTCTAAGTATATCCACACCTTTTATTGCCTCTTTAACAAAATTTTCTTATGCCTTCTATCTGTCTTCTCACTAATTATTATCTCTTTAAATTCTTTTTAATAACACATGAATTTTAATCCTACATACACACTATTCCAGTTTCCCCTGCTTGCCTATTTCTCAGTTGTATTACAAAGGTAAATTAATTAGGGCCAGTAAAAGCTTGAAGACAGAAACTGCTTAAGAAGAATTAAGAATCTGGAAAAGAAACTTCTATAATTCTCAAAACTATTTTTAATGTCATTAATAACAACTGCTTTTTTGTTTTAAGACAGCTTCTTCTTCAGAGTAATAAAGCTACATTTTCTGGTTCTCCCAAGTCTTTATGCCATCTTTAGAAGGCATAATCCTGCTGAAAGCAGATTGTGGAACAAAAATTGGTGGTAACTAAACTTTTAATGATTGATGATGTCCTGAGTCCATGAGAGCAAATGGTCTTAGAAATATAGGAGTATTTATTTATTGAAAAATAAATTCATGGATTAATCACTAATTTCTATACATATATCTTAACATTCCATTTTTAATAATTCAAATAAATTTTTATTTATCTTGAAGCTTTCTAATAGCTGAGATATTATTTTAAGTAGTAATAGTAGTAAAGTGAGATTTGTGCTATTGTTTTGAAAAAGTAGGTGAGATAAATCTTGAGTCAAACCATTTTCAGTATATTTATTATGCCTGGTATTAACTTTGAGAAGACTTGCAAAACTTGAGAAAAATTACATTATGTTTTACCTAAATGGTACTTTATAGTGATACTGGCTTTTATCTGAACTACCTAAATAAATGATCTTATTTCTAGTAAGATTTATATCTCTAATAGCTAAAAATGATTAAATAATCATTACTTACTAGATAACTTTTTAATAGATAACTCTGAATAAATTAAATTTTTTAACTGGGATGTAATATATTCTTCCAAAATGCAAGTAACAATTGACTGTCTTTCTTGGAAATGAATAAGGCGCAAATACAACACATTCACCTATTAGCGCTTAAAATAGCTTACTGCAGTCTCGCTCCTTTGCTAACCATAAGACACACATTTTACAATCTTCTTTTAATGGAACTAGATGGAGAAATATTTTTAAATTTTAAATGGTTCTTTCCTTAATTTTGAATGATCTAGCATGTTTTGAAGTCATAGAGCCTTCGTATTACATCCCAGTTTGATTCTTAGAAGCTATGAGATTTCATAAGTCATTTAACTCCTTTAAGCCACAGTTTGCTCACCTGTAAAGTCCAGACACTTCTTTAAAGATTATTATAAGGATCAAATAATCAAATGACACTTGACCCTTCATAAGCACTGACTGGATGGTGGCTACTATCAGATTACGTACATGAAGGTATCTAGCATAGTTCCTTAAAACAAGTTTCCTAACCAAAAAGTGGCTCCTATTTGATTCCTAATAAATAGCTGGAAATGATTTAGTATATGTTGTCTCTAATAACAAGGCAGGCAAATTCCTTCTCTAATAGAATCATAGCACAATTAGATATTATGTTTCTGAGCAATATAATGATGCCCTCATTTGTATTATATTGAAGTGATTATGACTACTGTGTTTACTAATGTTAGGAGAATGAAATTAACATTTAATATATCAGACATTATGCTAAGTATTTTATCTGTTTTTAGCAAATATGAATGCTAAAATAAGGTGAACGTATGATGAAAAACAGAATATTTATATAGTTGTAAAATATCTTGCAAAAAGATACTTGATAAATACAAAAAACAACAACAGTGACTTTACAGCAAAGAAACAAAACCTGGCAGACATCACATTAAGCAGATGATCAAAGATAACATCACCAGTGACAAGTCATAGTGACATCATGTACCTCCTGATATGCTACACAGTGGAGGACAAAACACCATTGCTGTGTTATTCTGGCCAAAAGCAGAGACCTGTGTTTCCTCATGAAGACACAAAGGTTTTTAAGACAAACCCGAAATCAGGGAAACTATAATAACTGGCCAATACTCTTTGAAAGAGTAGAGTTCATGAGAGACAAGAAAGAATGAGAAACTGTTGGAGGAGACCAGATTGGATAAATAAATGCAGTGTGGGCCCTAGATTGGATTCTGAATAAGAAAAAAGAGGATAATACAAATTATGAATAAGGCCTATAGCTTAGTTAAGAGTACAGTAACAATGCTAATAGCTTGGTATTGATAACTGTACCATGAGTATGTGAGGTGTTAACATTTGGGAAAGCGGGGTAGTAAACGATATCTGGGAATGCTTTCAATAATCCCTGCACGGTTTTTTATCAGCCTGAAATTATTTTTTAAAAACTTAACAAGAAAAGGTCAAGTAGCAAATTCACTCCACAATAAGTAGCGGAGCCAGGATTTCAATCCACATGGGTTTGACTCCAAAACACTGCCTTAAATCCTACATCATTCTATCCCCCTTCTTTTATGCTAGGTAATTCTTTGCCTACATGTCATCAGACTTCCTATAACTGTTTTCTACCTGGAATCCTTAATATTGCAGTCACATGCTTTGCTCTTATTAGATGTAACAATTTCCTTTAACATGTAATAACGATGCATGAGGCCACAGTAAAAAAAAAAAGACAAAATCTGAAAAAGGTGTAGAACAGTCTTCTCAGATGAAATGCATGGAATGATGGGGACTAGACTAACAGAGCACCATGCTGGGTGGAGCCACAGTGTGCTCACCCCATGGAGGTCTGATGGCAACACAGCAGGCCCCTTCTCACCAGGTGATGGGCACAACCTAAACCACTTCTATTTTTCACACTGGGGTTCAGATGCTTCCAGTTCTTACCTTCTGAGGATAGATCCAGGGACCTATTTTCTAAACTTCCAGGACATTTCTTTCCTTTTTTACAATTTTTAATGGTAATTGCCCTTCACTGATTTAGTCACCTGTGTAACGGAAATCAAGTCACTTCTAACAGTGCTATAAATAGTACTGAAAGATAGCAGAGGGATATAAATATAAGCATATACACATGTATGTTTGTAGATATAGCTATAGATAGAAACATTTTAATTGACATATTTCCACAACAAGTAACTATTAAAGAGAGAAAATGGACTGTGGAGAGGCATATACATGTGGAATAGCAATGCAAACTTCTGATATAGGCCCTAAAATAAGATTCTGCTTCTAGTCCAAAAATGAGCTGAGTATATTCCAGAAAAAAAAATAGCTGCAGTGGGCACAATAATTCATAATGCTTTTACGATCAAGGATTTGTTATAAAATGGTATTTTAACCAACTCTCACACTCTGGGAGGAGAGAACAGGACATGGGTCATTGATTCAGTGACTGAAAACACTGCAAACCTAATTAAAAGATCAAAATGTTCAGGGAAATTGGCTAATCAATATGCAAATGTTAGGACAAGAGACTGGCTATTCAGTCTTTTAGAAAAAAAAAGCCCATCAATTGAATTGATTTTTTGAGTTAGGAATTCTAACCGCTTCAGCGCTTTTTTTCATAACAGAATTGAGAACTTCATTAACCCTGCATATTGAATGACACTGTGCATGGGCCTATTCATAAATTAGAAAACAACATGTAAACATTTTGCAGTTACCTGATGCTCGCTCATGCGAAACAGAGTAAGTGAACTAGGCCATACCTCTGGCCTCTCACCGTGCATGACTGCCAGCAAACACCTGACTTATAGGTGCTAGCCAGCCTATACTTGGGCATTTTGAGAATTATTCAAATTAGTTAGGTAACTATCCTTCAGGCGGGGTGCAGAACAACAGCAGGTTCCAGGGCACAGAGAAAGCAAACAGGATTTGTAAAGAAACCCCTGAAGGATAGGTGTGGAGGACAAGAAGCAGAAAAAGCCAATTCTGGGTTTTTTACCCTGCTCTAGAAGCAATGCCGTGGGTCCCCAAAGGCTTCTCAAGCCAGAGTGTGCCTAGGAAACACTTAGGGTTCAGGTTAAAATGCAGATTCCGAATTGGTAGGTCTGGGGGTGAATGGGTTGAAATTCTGTGTTTCTAATAAGCTCTCCGCAGGGAGCCTACTTTGAATAGCAAGACTTGATGTCATATCAATGGTCTTTGGAACTCTAAAACAACTGCTCTAAGGACTTTGACAGGCGTGAAATGGATTAAAAGGATAAATAGACTTGATTCTGGATAACATCATCTTGCTTCGCCTGGTAGCACGTACATGTCCTGAAATTTTCCATTTGAGGAATTGAAGCAGAGCAGTACCTGCTTGCCAAGTCCCTTTAAAGCAATGATTTGCTAGAGCTCTTTGCAGCCCTAGTACACCTGAGGGCAATGACACTCCTGTTACCTCCTTGACCAGTGATCCTCAAACAGGGTAGGCAGGAAAAATATTCCTATTAGTTTATCCTTTGCAGTTTAACAAGTCCCTCCCTTGCCTTCATTGATTACAATCTGTCCTCCCTTTCCTGTCAGTGGAAAGTGACTGTTTTAAAGTTAAATATTTGCATGATGATTATTAGTATCAATGACACCGACACCTACAACACTGTGCCAGACACTGAATTAAGCACTGTACAAATGTTAAATCTTTTAATTCTAATGTCAACCTTAAAAGGCTGATACTGTTATCATTCCATTTTATAGATGAGGAATTAATAGAGTAAATAAGATGTTCAAAATCACCCAGCTAGTAGTTGGAAAAGTAGGGGTTGGGGGGAAGGGAAGGCAGACTCAAAATCCAGGCAGCCTAAGTCCATCTCCTTAAACACTATTACCAAGCTGCCCCTCAACAGACATGCTATGATTTGAAATTCAATGCAGGGAGAGTGACAAAAAATTCAAAACTTGATTACAGGTTGAAATTGAAATTGGGACAAGTTCAATGTTAACTCTTCAAAGTTAACTCCTCTTTTGCTAACTTGTCTTTTTCTTAATTTTGTATTTGGAAATATTTTCAAATTTTAAAAAGTTACAAAAATAATAGAAAGAGCCCCCTATATATTTATTCAGATCACCAATATTTATTAACATTTAGTCACATTTGCCAACTTCTGGATTTTTCAAAAGTTAAGGAAATTGATGACTCTCAACACAGTCCCTCAGAGCTGCTCCCTTTGATACTTGCACATATCTACAGGTTAACCTGTCTGGGAGCAGGGCCCAGGTGCTTAAACTTGGCCTCTTTATCAAGTGTGAATCTTACTTGGCATTTCTTCTCAGCTGCTGCATGATAAGAAATTTCTGGCATTACATCTTAAACTAGAGGCCCAGTGCATGAATTCATGCACGGGTGGGGTCCCTCAGTCTGGCCTGCGATCAAGGATGATTGGGGCTGTCTCACCCAGTCCCGATCAGGCCGATGGGGGCCGGCCAGCCAGGGAGGGATTGTGGGAGGTTGGCCAGTTGGGGAGGGACTGTGGGAGGGTTCCAGGACGTGTCCGGCCCTCTTGCCCAGTCCCCATCAGCCAGACCTCAGTAGCAAGCTAACATACCTATTGGAGCATCTGCCCCCTGGTGGTCAGTGCGTGTCATAGCAACTGGTCGACCAATAGGTCGGATACTTAGCATATTATGCTTTTATTATATAGGATGAGAGTAGCTTACAGGAGGTTCACTTCCAGAAGCATTGGCATTTTAACAGAGCAACTTAGTGAAGAAAGAGACACTCATTTTCTGGGGCTGGACTCAGGCACAGCACAGTTCTGGTGGTAAGCCAATGTCTAAATAAAACATGTGACATGCGGATTATTCCCAAGGGCAGCGGTTTCCAACCGGTGTGCCCAAAGAGGCACACTGGTGTGCAGCAAGAATTTTTAAAACATGCAGTACCTGACTCTTTAGTCAGGAGCATTGACCTCTTTTCCCTTAGATTGTCAAATTAAAAAAAAAAAAAATGACAACAGTCAACAAAACAATAGCCATCTGGTGTGAATGAATAAAAATTATGCCTATTTTTTTTTTTGCCAGATCGGCAAAAATTATAATATCTATTTCAGTGTGCTGAAGAATTTTAGTAATTAGTTTATGTGTGCCATGAGATGAAAAAGGTTTTGAAAATCTCTGCCTCAGGTAATCATCTACAACTTAAGAGATAGGTTATAATTTGGTAAGTAGAAACAGACAAAAATAAAATATATTGAAAATAGCTATAAAATATTTTTAAAAGATATAAAAATACTAAGTTGTCAAGGAAATCATCTGAAAATGTCTTGTCTTTTACCTCCTATAACTTAAGATGTTTCACAAGAATTAAATGTACTTGCTGTTAGTTGTAGTCACTCTTAAGAAATATTATATTTCATCTACATTTTGCCAACTTTTCTCGTACAAAATAGTCATGTGTAAGCTTAACCACTGAGTAGCTTCAGGACGACAATGTTTTGTACTCATGTTATCTAAAATTAACCACTGGTATGTCTTCATGGGTTCATGGAGAGATCCCAGAAAAGATAATAAAAAATAGGTTGGAGAAGAGAATCCCAGATGAAAGATAGGAGTAAGTGGACTTATTTATTCCACCTGAGACATGGCTGAGGGTCCTATTTTAGCAGCTTTATGATTATGAAAGATTAATGTGAAATCTAAGAGAGTTTCATAGAAACCTCAAGTATTCACCTCACTTGTGACTTTAAAAAGCTGAGTAGATATTTGCCTACCTAGAATTATTTGACAGCCATCACTGGTAACAGAGAACGTATAAAATTACCTCCCAATGTTCCTACGTTAATTTTACATAAAGAATGGTGCCCACCCCCTACTAAAGACACAATATGGAGAATGAAGATGACATTGACCTGAAATATGATGAACTCAAGTATGATTTTTCAAAAAAGAATGTCTTGCTTTGGAAACCTAAGGCTTGTTATATGCGTAAGAATTGATCACTGGGGGTTTCATAAGGCTGCTGCTATCTTCAAGAATCACCAAAGGACCTGCAATGTCTAAAATCCGGTTCTTAGATTCAGGAAGGGTATCAAGGGTATCTTAAATAATTAGTAATTTATATAATTAGATCAGCAAAAGGAGTTTACTAAACTCAGCAACTTGAATGGGCCAAGAAGTGTTTGATGTGTTCTTAATGCCACCCGTGGGAGAGACTAGCTCTTTCCATTACTTCCTGGCCCTGAGGCAGGTGGACCAGCCTGTTTCCCTGGCACCCAGAGGAACAGAAGTCAGTTTCTCTAATCTCATGTGATAACGCTGAATGGATCACAAACCCTCAAATTACACTTCTTCAGTAGAGAGAGAATTATTCTCAAAATTGGTAGGTGGCTATTTGAAATAGTAAGAGTAAAATGAATGAAACCAAAATCAAGCTGGAAGGACATGTGCAGGCACAACTCATCTCAGTTTGTTATTAAACTAGAGGGAAATCCCATGAGCAAAACCAAGTAAGGCCAGGTGGGTGGACTGTGGATGTCTTACTTGAAATGCAACAATTCAAAAGACAGAGAGCAGCAAGTTTATTCACCCAACCCATCAAAAATAAGTAAAAGCAACTTGTTACATACTGTGAACAGGACACGGGCAGAAATGTGTGGTCTAGATAATAGCCTAATAGAAACAGTAATTTAAATTGCCTTTAGAGTTAATTATTTAGAGAAATTAGCATTTATCAGTAGATTTTCTGATGCACTGAAAAAAAATGAAATTGCGTAATATGAGCAAACAATGGACTATAATCACAATTGGCATCCAAATTTAGCTCTCCCAACATCAACATTATGCAAATGTAAGACTGATAGAAATGCTAGTTGAAATGATGCTATTTTCCTGGGGGAGGGGGGGAAAGAAAATAAACTGCAGAAAACTTCATTTTTTTAAATGAAGCTTTCTGCTTATAAATCAAGTAGTCTGAGGATCTCTGCCAAGAACAGTGTTATTAAAATTTAGAACAATCACCATGTCAAAACTACAAGTTTCATCAAAAACCTTGCCTGCAATACGACAGAGGTACAGAGTAGCACTTCATTTCATTTTGCTGAGGTTTCTTATATAAAGAATCAATCTTTTTTACTAACATAGAGAAAGATAAAATTTTATAAGCTAAGAGTGGGCTTATATCTGGCAAAGAGCACATTGACAATTTCTTGGCAAAATAAAGTATATGGAGATATAATATTGATATTAATATCTATCTACCTATATTCTTAGAGAATACTTAGAAATTAGCTTTTGGGGGGTTTATTATGTTTTTGGACTCTCCAATAACAATGCATTTGAAATCTCATTTTTATTTGATATTTTCATAGCTATTTCATTTTTATTCTCAAATAAGAACTGAGGGGTAGTCAAGGTGGGCAGGTTGTAAAAGTAAAATGCAGAGAGTCCAAAACCTGAGAAAAAAAATTTTGGAGCCAAGATTTTATAACTTCTATAACCCCAAACTCCTTCCACCAGAGAGTGGTATCAAGTTGTAAAGCAGAATTTGATAAACCATAGTTTTAGAAGGCAAAATTATTCTAATTTGACTAGCTACTTAATCAAACTTTGTTCCCAGCAATGAATGAAAGTATATGATTTAGAAATATAGAAAATAATCTCAAAATTATGAAATTTGAAGTTCCACACAGAGGGAAAGAAACAGGTACAAACAGGTTCCTAGGTTCATAGTTAGAAACTTCCAGAGCTACAACCTGACAACTGTATGACTTTCAATAACGGAAAACAGATAAAACACAACAACCTAAAACAAATAAGTACCACTAATTGAATATAAAATGCTGGCTCATTGCTTGCCATATGGTAGGGACTTAGTGCAAGTTTTTTCAACTTTATCTAGGAATACAAGATCCTTCCTTTAATTTGTCAAAGGTAAAAGTAGGCTTTAACATCTGCTTTATTTATTTTTAATAATAATTTAAGAAATTTTATTTAAACCAAAATGCACAATGGGGAGGTTTGAAAGAACATGTAATGAAATTGCAATATGCATATGTAATGTAAATACTGAGTATATCTTACATATAAAAAGAAAAAGAAGTTAGTGTGTTCTGTCATGTAAAACGTGAATTAAATGATTTAGAAACAAATACTCAGCTGTGAAATTTTAAGATACTAGAGGCCCGGTGCACGAAATTTGTGTACTCGGGGGTCCCTCAGCCCAGCCTGCGCCCTCACGCAGTCCGGGAGCCCTTGGGGGATGTCTGACTGATGGCTTAGGCAGGGAGCAGGCCTAAGCCATTAGTCGGATATCCTTAGCACTGCTGCGGAGGCAGGAGAGGCTCCCACCACTGCTGCTGCACTTGCCAGCCATGAACCTGGCTTCTGGCTGAGCAGCACTTCCCCTGTGGGAGCGCACTGACCACCAGGGGCAGCTCCTGTGTTGTGAGGCTGCCCCCTGGTGGTCAGTGTGCATCATAGCGACCGGTTGTTCCACTGTTTGGTCGATTTGCATATTAGCCTTCTATTATATAGGATTATGTTAATGGAGAACAGGGATAACTTTTACTGTTTCCACCCTCCTCCTCTTTCTATAATATTTTTTTTAATATATTTTTTATTGATTTTTTACAGAGAGGAAGGGAGAGAGATAGAGAGTTAGAAACATCGATGAGAGAGAAACATCGATTTAACTGCCTCCTGCACACCCCCTACTGGGGATATGCCCGCAACCAAGGTACATGCCCTTGACCGGGATCGAACCTGGGACCTTTCAGTCCGCAGGCCGATGCTCTATCCACTGAGCCAAACCGGTTTCGGCCTCTTTCTAGAATATTAATTTATGATCCCAAAATGGCTTTGGACCACATTTATGAGTGATGGTGGAAGAGGGAAAAATATTTTTTTAAAAATTATGCTACCAAGTCAGACACTCCTTTGTCTTCCTCTGACCAATTCTGAGGAAGCCAGGAAAGAGGAAGGTAGCTGTGTCTTCAGAAAAATCAATCTTCTAGCTGTCTCACTCTACCTCCTGCTTACTTAGGGCTGGATTACTTAACTAACTGCCCCTGGGTCTGCCCCTAGGTATATTATTTCTTCTTCTTTTGTTTTGACCTTGGACATGCAAATTATATCCTTTTTGGTGATGAGATTATAGAAACTTCCCTCTTCTTTTAGGGCTTAAGTGTTTGCAGCCAAATTACCAGAGAGCATTGCATCAAGAATTATGATAATCATGACATCAGTAAACCAAGTCAACCTGGATGTCTTGTTTCCCATTTGCCATTTTCCCTTGTGCTAAAACCTCTCCGTAACATCACAGGGAGAACAGCTGTGTTATGGTGTGTGTGTTCTGTGAAGGTTGAAGGGAGGGGTTCTGTGGACATTACTGAGTCCCCTAGTGCCTTAACATTAAAAATCTGTCCTCATCTCTGACAACCTGCTTCTACTCAGAGGAAGGCATAATGGAAACAGAGCAGAGAGGTCCAGGAAGGATTGGGAACGTGGGGAGGCCAACTGAGGACATGTTCAACCACGAATCACTCTTTACAAATTATAAACCTCACACTAACTTTTAGGAAGGAAAGAATGTTCATAGAAACATTTTTAAATGTTCTATTAATTTATAAGTTTCCAGATATAAAATTTAATTAAATGGAGTCTAATTGGCACATTTTTCTACTGAAGAAAAGAAAACCCTTGTGTACTGTTGGTGGGGATGTAAACTGGTGCAGCCACTATGGAAAATAATATGGAGGTTTTTTTGAAAAATTAAAAGTAGAACTACCATATGATCTAGCGATTCCACGTCTGGGTATTTAGCTGAAGAAATATATAACACTAATTCAAAAAGATATATGCAGCCCTATGTTCATTATAGCATTATTAACAATAGCCAATATATGGAAGCAACCTAAATGTCCATTAATAGACAAATTAATAAAAAGATGTGGTACATATGTACAATGGAATATTACTCAGCCATAAAAAACAAATGAAATCTTACTATTTGCAACAACATGGATGAACCTGGAGGGTATTATGCTAACTGAAATAAGTCAGCTAGAGAAAAACAGATTCCTTATGATTTTATATTTAGGTAGAATTAGAAAACAAAAAAAAAACAAAAACAAAAAAACAAAGAAAAAAGTAATAATATTGAAGGGAAGCAGAGTTTTCCATTCTAAAATATGCTGTTGGGGATATTATTTTTAAAGTTGGATATTTTCAAGAAAGACGACTCAGGAAAAACCTTTGGCCCCTTACCCACCTAAAGGAATTTAGATAGAAAACCTGCTCCAGGAAGAAAACTATCATCTTAGATAACATGAATTAAATGCGATTGACAGGGAGGAAGCTAGTAAGAATCTTTTGATTAAAATCCTACCTGTGTCCCTTTGTAAGTATGGCCCAGCAAGCATTTATTGACCAAACATTTGCTTTTTCATCTCCATGTGAATTGCCTTCCCACGCTTTAAAGTCCCAAACCAAAAAAATAAAAATAAAATAAAGTCCCAAACCATAATTCTCAACACCCTTTCCCCTAAGCTTGAGAGGGCATGTACGCCCCATCTGTCCTATATATATTTTCGTAAAGCAAAGTGGGATTTCCTGAAGATGCAATAACTTTCTAATAGACATTGTCCTACTATAATCAGTTTGTCTTCTTTTGCACATCCGTTCTAAACCCAACAGTGAATCCTTTCTGAATCTGTCATCTTGCCTGGGGTTGCTTGCATATGGAAAAGCCAGATGATGAAATTCAGCAAGGAAAGGTGGCTACTTTGTAGTATTTTTGTGTGTATGTTGTTGTTTTTTTAATCCTAACCCTGGGACATGTTTTTTATTGATTTGAAAGGGATATAAGGGGGGCAGGAGGAGAGAGAGAGAGAGAGAGAGAGAGAGAAAGAGAGAGAGAGAGAAACATGCCCCAAACAGGAATACAACCCACAGCCTTTTAGTGAATGGGAGGACATTCTAACCCACAGAGTCACCCAGCCGGGGCAAGCTGGCTACTTTGCTTCTCTGCCTCAGAAAACATGTGCTCTACATTGAAAATTGAATAAACCATTACGGTAGATCATAACTAACTTCCATTTTAACTGTTAGAAGTTGACCTCCTGAAATAGTAAAGTCTGATATATATATATATATATAATGAAGTTTGTGGCCAAAATTTTTGATATTTTACATCTACCGAATCCATGCCTCTTTGAGTCACTTAACTAACCTATTGAGTCTTTATAGCAATAATCGCAGAATACTCGACAATTTAAAGTTTAAGTCATACTAAACTGAACAAGACATCACCTCATTAACAGTAAGATCACCACTGTTGTCTATGATAGCAAAACTAAATAACTTCTAAAATGTTAAATCAGGCACTTATCAGGAAGCAATTCTCAAAATCTGCTGAAAACCAACTGCGATAAATTTTACACACACATTTTGAGTGTGGGCCTCACTGCTTACGTTAGCATCCTAATTTCATCACTCACTAGTTAGAGACTTGTAGGTAGATTCCTTATTTTTCCAAGACTCCATTCTCTCATCTGCAATATCTGCACAGTAATAATATTGAAATCATAGGATTGTTGTGAACATTGAAAAGCTAACCTGCATAAGCATTCAGTCTATAAGGTAGAAAAGGATAACAATGACCATGTAAGGTGAGTCCTATATAACTTCCCCTGTCATCCCTACCATACAGATGCATAAACTGTGCCTCAGAATTGTTACATTATTTGTTTAAGAAACCACAGCTGGTAAATAATGAACTCAGGCTTAAAATATAATTGGAGACTTCTAGGTTTAATTTTTTCATTTATATCAAACTTCTTCACTTAGATTTTTATCTTGGTCTATATGTGTATTGGAATCATAAATGTTTCTGGTTACATCTTTCCCAGGACAAGAGTAAGAAACCCATGCAAAATGGAAGATACTAAATTAATGTAATTTTTAAAAAATATTGTCTAAACTCATGGATCACAAAAAAAACTGAAAACCATCCAAGATCTATCTCAACATTGAATACGTAACTCATCCTCTGATTAGGAAAATTGTTAATTAATTTAATTAATAGTTTAATTAAATGTGGCTTCTCAAAATAATTATTTTTCATTTTCTATAATATCTTATATGCAATTATTAATCTAAATTGCAGTTGCAGAACTAAATATACTTGAATAGTGATCATAACAAGAAATATTGATATGTCAATTAAAACAAATTTTTTTTTGGAGCAGGAAAAAATAAAATTGAAATGTCAAAGCACTTACTGCAGCTTGTCGATGAGTATTGGAAAGTATTCCATGAATCTTCACTTTGTCCTTTTCCATTTGGTCTATGTTCACCCACAAATCCCGGCTGGCAGAATCAGATGGACCATATATCCGAGATATATAGTAATTGTGATCTGTGTCCTCCTGTTATAATAGAGAAAAATGCACATAAAGAACAGAACATGGATGGACCTTGAGGGCAGTATGCTAAGTGAAATAAGTCAGAGACAGATAAGTACTGTATGTTCTTATATGTGCAATCTAAAAAAGCTGAACTCATAGAAACAGGGTAGGATGGTGGTTACCAGGGGCTGGGGTTTTGGAGAAACGGGGAGATGTTGGTCAAAGGGTACAAACTGCCAGTTATAAAATGAGTAAGTTCTGGGGATCTCCTGTACAGCATGGTGACTATAGTTAACACTGTAATACATGTACACTATTATGTACTTGAAAGTTGCTAAGAGAGTAGATTTTAAATGTTCTCCCCACAACAAAGAACCGATAATTATGTGATATGATATCAGTGTTAGCTAATGCTACCATGGAAATTATTTTGTAATATATTATTGTACCAAATCAACATATTTTATAGATAAACTTACACAATGTTACATGTCAACTTTATCTCAATAGGGCTGGAGAGAAAAGAAGCATTTAATCCAATTTCTGTAATTTACAGAGTTATAGACAGTTTCGTGAAAAAGAAAAAAAGGTCAGTTCTCAAAAGAAATGAACAGAGACATGATCCCTAAAATTCTTAAAATACAAACTAAATAATGATACTATGAAATTAAAAATGTTAGTATTCTTCAAAACAACTAAAGGAGTTAACTTCTAATGGATGTGAATTAGATAAAATATATATAAAATTAGTAAGCTTCTTTAGAAAAAATTTATAAATAAACAATAGTCTTTCTATTACAGGGATCTCTCTAATTGCTGACCAAAGAAAATGCCACTCTTAGAACTATTTAATGAAAACTTGAACTATAATTACCACTGAGTGACAACAAATTCAAACTTCTCTTTTTTAAAGCTGGGGTTACATTAGGGTCTGCTTTAAGTTAAAGATCCTAGAAATGGATAATATATTTTTTCTCTATAATTTGGGTTACTAAATTCTACTTTTATGTGATTCTCATTATTGGTATCACCATGGTGCCTGCTACAAAACCTTTATTTTTCATGTCTCTCACTCAGTGCAAAGACTTAAATGTTTTAAAAGGCAATTTTGAAGAGAAACTCCCAGAAAATAAAATGATTCTTGACTAATTCAAATTGCAATTTTCTTTTTTTTACCACGAAATGTAATTGTGCATATCAATTTGTGGAGCCCACTAGATAGAATATATTTTAAAACATTCAGGTATATGTAAGAATAATGGTTATTGAATAGAGGATCTGTGATTTGAATAATAATGTTTGAGATGTGAATATTGTCTAATGCATTTATTAGTTGTTCTAATTAAATAAAGTACAATTATTCTTGAAATCTTGTCAAAACAAGAATTCCAGCTACCTTTTCACAAGCCATCAGGCTAGATATATATAGAAAACTGACTATATAAAGGAAGGGAATATTTTTAGTACTAGATTTTGCTGCGTGACTAAAAAAAAATATTGACCCTAATTGTAAATATTGAGAACAGTGATTATATGTTAACATTAAGATTTTTTTAAAAGTTCCTAAGTAAACCTCCAATTAAACTCTGGGTATAACATTGAATTGTGTGTATACCGATAAGAAAATTATGCAGAGAAAGGAGAAAAAAGGAGACACAAGGGAAGAAGAAGGAAAAAGATTCCATGCAGCCCAAGAGAGACTTCATAGGGTTTCCAGCACTCCCTTGCAGAAGATTAAGACACTGATTATGTGGGTTCTGGGGGGAGAGGGTAACAAGCATTGCGACTATGTTGCCAGCGGGTCTTCCCTGTTGACTGGCGCTTCATCACTGGACACTTCTGAGGTGGGTCCCCTCCTTGCCACTGGGCACAAGCCATTCTGCACATGTCACTCCAAAGGCCACAAGGGCCGGTGGGGATCAGGAGCACACAAGCATGGCAAGAAAGACCAAGCAGTGAGACATCTAGAAGCTTAAAGGGGATACTTTCTCTTATTCTGATTGCTGAGAAACGTAGGGGTGAGACTTGAACTACTTACTGCCCACATGTGGCTGCCAAGAGGAAACCCGGCCTGAAGACACAGCAAACAGAGATGAGAACAGAACAACAACCAATGCAAAGAAAAAGCCAGACCCCTGATCAGGTACATGTAAGTGTGACCTACACTTGGGTGTGTTAACCATGAAATATTTTTTATTGTTAAAACACCTGTTGTTGGGTAATTGTCAACTAAAAGAGTCCTAATTGACAAACAAGTTTCCCTAACTTGCAACCAAAAGAGACTCAACTTAAGCAACACACTGAAGAAGGCAAACTAACCTAGAGATTTACACATCTGTATAACAAACATCTCCCATTCAATTCTGGTATTCTAGCTAGTCACATAGCAGAAATGGAAATTTAAATCTAACTTGCCAGAAATCATCAGATCTGAATAACAAGTGATAATGATTCATGTAATTTCCCAACGAATCATATAAAAGGGTGGTTTTGAAGAAAATTGTCTATGAGTTTAAATAAGAATTTTAATTTTTCCCTATTGCTAGAATTATTATAAACAGTTCAGCAACACTAAAGTCAGAGATGTAATCTTTAGGTGAATTATGTAACAGATTCTATGATGCTGCCAAATGTCCACATAAATACCAAATAGTATTCTCTTTAAAAATGCAGATTTTCACTATAGAATTCAGTATAATTATTGCAATCAACACATTTAAAAGGACTTTGGTATTTCCCTTAACACCTATATCTCTGTAATAAGTCAAGATATAGTCTTAGCCCTAACCGGTTTGGCTCAGTGGATAGAGCGTCAGCCTGCGAACTGAAGGGTCCCAGGGTCGATTCCAGTCAAGGGCATGTACTTTGGTTGCGGGCACATCCCCAGTAGGGGGCGTGCAGGAGGCAGTTGATAGATGTTTCTGTCTCATCGATGTTTCTAACTCTCTATGCCTCTCCCTTCCTCTCTGTAAAAAATCAATAAAATATGTAAAAAAAAAAGATATAGTCTTAAAGCTAACATAAAAAATAATATCATTATGCTTAAATAATGATTATCTGCAAAAATATACATGTTGCCTAATTACAAACACTGATACAGGTATGTGATAATACACCTTTATTTTTACTCACATCTTTGAAAATATTGAAAAGCTAAAGATTGGCCTTGGTGTTGGACAAGTTTGTCAATTGCCATGGCAACTTTTATTCAAAGAGGAAGGCCATTTTTTACCCAGGAATTTAGAGGCATAAGTTATTAAGTTCCAGGGCGAAGCCCTGGGCTCAGTTATTCAGGGGAGCCATGAAATAGCTGTCGTAAGAATGTGACTTTTCAGCACTATTAAATGATAGGGAACACATCCTGTCCTGTATAGGAGTAATGGCACTTAAAGATTTGTCAAAAGCCAATTCAGGCACAAGGATTTTCCTTTTCTTCTCAAACACAAACTATTTTTAACATCATAGAAAATAAAACAAAACCCTACTAAGAGATGCCTAGTTGCCAATTCACTTAGGAAACCAACTGTTACTGAAAGTAGATGGCACAGTAGGTAGCTATAAACCCTATAAATCCATTCTTCTCAAACATGCTGGGAAATGAGCAGCTGTAAATGAAAAGAGGACAGACAGCAAACACACAGAGGAAAAATCATCGGAAGTGTAGCCTAAACATTTGGCAACATGCAATTTACACAATTCCTAACTCATTGTCTTTTTTTCTATCATGGGGGTTAAGTTGATTTTATGGTGGGTAATTTTTATGAATGCCTCACATTGCTTTATGCAGTAATAGCACTTGAACTCCAAATT